>NW_025335268.1:23944550-24322402 GCF_004798865.1 Varanus komodoensis | reverse complement strand
GGCACAATTGGGAGAGGGCAACATCCCCTCCCTCTCCTGCCCAGGTCTCCGTTATGCAGGCCAGGTCGGCCCCGTCATCCACAATCAAGTCATGGATGAGGGAAGATTTATTATTGACCGACCTGGCATTGAGCAGCAGCACCGTCAGGCCTGAGGGGTGGTTGACAAGGCTACCTGGCGCCCTCTGGTTGGGGGCAGAACCAGAAGGAGGGATAGGTGTCAGCCATCTGTCCATCCTTCTTCTACGTGGACACGTTAAGCCCCTATTGTTGTAACGACCATTGCCCGTGACCACGCCAATAGCAGTGCCCATGTTTTCCCCAGGATATATAAATGTCGACATGGCCAGGGATGACTCAAAGCACTGATTAAAGCAGGGTAAAATTATAAAGCAGTTCAAAAGAGGAGAAAAAAGAACGATAAAAAAAAAAATCCTTCCCCTTCCCTAAGATTCAGCAGTAGGCAAGCCTATTTCAACAAGAGTCCTTGGCCAGCCCAGCCCCCCCTCTCATCCCCCGAACGGCACCCAAACGGTGGCGACCCCCTTCGGCCGCCACCCTTCGGCCGCCGGCCCAAGGCTGCCGGCCGCGGCCGCGGCCGCTGCTTTGTGTCTGCAGGGCGCCTCCGAGTCCCGCCCCGTCGCGCACCGTGCACGCCCGATCACCTGGGCCGGCGGACAGCGCGCTCCGGTGCCACGTGCGCCTGCGCTGGCCACTGGAGCTGGCTGCCGTCGACGTCGTGGCCGCGCGCGTCTGCTTGTATTCGCTTGCACACGCGGCGGCCCTTTCCTCCAGCGCGATGGAGCGGCGTGCTGCTGGAGGTGGGCGGAAGTCTTTCTTGCAGCGCGGGATTGGTGTTTCCTGCCCGAAGGGCCATTCCCTCCTGGCCGCGGCCACTGTTTTGTGGCCGCAGGGCACCTCCGAGTCCCGCCCTGTCGTGCACTGCGCGTGCCCGATCACCTGGGCTGGCGGACAGCGCGCTCCGGTGCCGCGTGCGCCTGCGCTGGCCGCTGGAGCTGGCTGCCGTCGACGTCGTGGCCGCGCGCGTCTGCTTGCATTCGCTTGCACACGCGGCGGCCCTTTCCTCCAGTGCGATGGAGCGGCGTGCTGCTGGAGGTGGGCGGAAGTCTTTCTTGCAGCGCGGGATCCATTAATGGCTGTGTTTTGAGTAATTTTGAGGGGACAGCTAATTTACACTGTTATACTAGCTGTATACTCACTATTTGTAAGCCGCCCCGAGGCTTCGGCGAATGGGGCAGCATAAAAATGTTTTAATAAATAAATAAATAATAAATAAATATTTTACATTGTAACCAAGTGTCATTTCTTCAGGGTTGTCACATGAAAAGAGATAATGAAATAATTACAAAATGTGAGGGGTGTACTCACTTCTGTGATATACTGTACATTTATGTACGGCATGCATGGAATAACATGGGAGTAGTAAATGGATGTGATGCTCCCAGGAGCCATCATAAAACTGTAAGATGAGCTGTGCTGGATCAGACTAAAGGCCCATCTAGTCCAGCATTCTGTTCACACAGTGGCCAACCAGCTGTCTGTGGGAGGATCCATAAGTAAGTTATGCGTATAATAGCACCATCCAGGTTGTGTTCCCCAGGAACTTCTGTCCAGAGGAATATTACCTCTGATCACTGATGGCATAATCATATGTGAATTTGTCTTCCCTGGCTGTGCAGGAGAGGCTTTTGTCGATGCCCTTCCCTGCACTTCCTTTCATCATCCTTTCCCTGCAAAACAAATCATTTAAAATGTTAACATATTTGAATAGCATTAGATTTTGTCGCTCAGAGTCTACCTCAAGAAATACAGTGGAGGAGTGAGCATCAGGTGGCAGGTGCATGCAGGTGTGGGTATGATGATATTTTATGTATTTGTGCATTGCTATACCACCCCATAGCCGAAGCACTTATACAGCAGGATAATATATATTTAAGGCAAGACAGATAATTTAAATTGCTGAGTCCAACATCAATGAAATGCTAAATATAAAGTCTGTAACAATTCTATACTAGCCTTATTGAGTTATCACTGATTATTGCTGTTGTGAATTTATTTTATTTTATTTTATTAGTATATGTTTACACAGCCCATTAGCTCAAAGGCTCAAAGCCACTTTGCTTACTGTAAGCTTTGCATAAAATTGTCACAGATTCAACATATCTGTCCCCTATCCTTGCCATCCATTCCCATGTATATATGAACCTACCAGCTGACGATAAAAGTTCATGCATTTGATACAGTGGACTCTAGTCTGGAAAGGTTATTTCATAATGTATTTTTAATCTTTATCTTTTTTAATCTTCCCTCAAGCCTTTTTGGGTGCCCTTTCTCTGTATTGTAGAGCCCAATGACTTAATCATAAACGCATTTTATGTACGCATGTGCATGAAATCTGCAGCAAGGGAAAGACAGTTTCTATGCCCTTGACCCTCAAGCAGTGGATTTGCACAGAAAATCTGTTTATTTGAATTTTGTCAAATTGCATTCCTTAAATGGTGCCAACTGCTCATTTCACCTGAAGTTCTTAGATGTTTTCTGTTTTGTGGCTGCAAGGTCTAACAGCTAAATAAATAACCATATTGCAATTTTGCCTACAAGATTAAAGATGATTAAGATAAAAGTGTTTGAATACTGTAGGAACCATCATGTAATACAGTTGTGAGCATACCCAAGCACAGTCCTTGCTTAGAGGTTAGCAGACAGCAGCAGCACAAACCCCTCCACTGCATTCTGACAGAGTTGGGGTTTCTCTTGGGCCTACTCCTTTTGCGCTGCTTTAGCTCCCGTGCTGACTCTGCCTATGTTGTAGTCAGTGACTTGCATGGCAGAGTTAGTGTACAGTGTACAACCTGTTGGCTACACTTTATGTGCTGAGGAAGAACTTGTCAGTTCACTCTTCTGCTCTAAACCTCAACTGTGTAAGCCAGCTGGGGCCTTGAACTCCCCAGAGTCCAAGGGGCCAGTCTGTGGAATCCCCCATCACCCTAAAGGTGCCTCAGGGTGCTTTCTATTGGCCGTCCTTCCTGCAAGGCCCTGCTAATAGGGGTACCACACAAGCCAATGATTGTTCTGGTGTGATACAGTACAAACAAAACAAAACCTGCTAATCAAGGTCAATCAGGACGACACTAAAAACCATATTCATCCCCAAAGCAGCCAGTTGTATCTTGCATGCCTCTCACAGGGTGGGTGGGTTGCATGAGGAAGGATGGATGGCCTGAGGCCAAACTGGAACAAACTTCAAAAGAATTCGGCTCTGCCCTTGGCCAGCATCAGAAGGTCTCTGCATGGCCCAGCATCTCGCCTCACTTCCAGGATGGCCGCACGCAGGGCTGGCTTCAAGTGTCGGAACAGAGGCCCATGCCTTTGGCCCACTGATAAAAGACCCCTGGACTGGTTCCTCCTCTTTACTATTGCAACTTGCTTGTTCACCTGCCTCTTGCTCTGATGCAGACAACCAAGTTGGTGGGAAGGAGCAGCAGATGCTACTGGCTCTGACTGTGTCAAGCAAGCGAGTGGCAGCAAGGAAGGTGAGGTGCATTAGCAGATGGGACAGTGGTGGTGAGCAGGCAGACTCACTGATGGGTGACCACCACTGAGAATGGCTTGTCCAAGGGCCCGGCAAAATCAGCACTGGCAGGATTTTGCCAGGTGGGGCAGAAGAACACACTCATCACAGGTGGGGCAGAAGTGGGGCAGAAGCAGAGCACACTCATCACAGGAATCAAAGCAGAGTGACACATAAGAATATTCGCCACAGGTGTGGGGGCAGGCTTCTCAATGGCCAATGGCTATTGCACTCAGCATTCAGAAGAGATAGAGCCAAAACGTTTCTCATGAATTAAATTCTGATGGCAAGCCTAATTAAGTGGAACAAAGTGCCATAAAAATGAAGGGGCTTTGTTATGAGTAAATGTGTTCACTGTTGAATAACAAGAGTGCTGTAAACTCTAGAAAGGGCTACTGATAATAGCAAACCCAATAGCCAGCATAGCTATTAGTCTACAGGTATAGATTGTAATCCATTGCTCTGCACAACCCCTTTGTCCATTGCTATTTCCTCATGATAAAGGACACAGAGAGAGAGACAGAGAATGATTGAGGGAGGGAGTGAGGGAGGGAGGGAGGGATATGATGTTTCCCAGTGGCAAATTTAACACTTACAACCATGGCAACATGTGCCTACCTATCCACATAGCTCCCCTACCACGTAGTTTAAATCTTGGGGCCCGTTCCTATATAGGAACATAATCACAGTGCTAGAATAGGACAGGGGATAGGAGAGGACTGTGTTTAATGGAATGCTCCCCTTTTATTAAACTGGACATTTGTGGGAGCATTGTATGACAATGCATTTAATCTTCATTAAGAGAAAAGGAAAGGAGAGATGAGCATTGTTGCATTTGCCTAGCAGTGCTGAGAGGACATTTGCTGCACAGCTTGCTTGACATATGACAGCCTGTTTTGTCTGTTTTCTTTTTTCCTCAAGAAGTAACTTGAGCTATTTAATACCAAATTGCTCTCTAGCATAATCACTAGAACAAGTGTCCAGCCACAGGATATACCAAGTTCTGTCACTCACTATCTATCCACAGGCAGAGAAACAGATTTCAATTAAAGCAGAAAGTGCAGCTTTTCCATCAGAGTGACTTAAACAGAGCCAGAGGCAAGTAGAGGTTGACTTGCTGCCACAACTTTGCAATTTTGGTCCTAAGAATCCCTGCCTGGAAAGGGACAGATTCTTCTCCCTTTGAGAGCTGGCCTAGCTGCAAAACAACACCAGTGTCATGGGAGCCACAAAACATCTTTTTCTCCTCTCAGAGAGGGGCATTCTTTCTTGAAATCAGGCGGTGTGGACTCAATTTCATACACCGTGATGTTTTGGGCAGTAAACACTGTGATGAAAAATGCTTTGGACCCCATTCTTATTAATACCTCAAACTATTTTACATGTAGCTACATTGTTACCTCATAAATATGACTAATAATTTGAAATGAGAAAGGCCCTCTTATGACTTATGGCATGTGGCATCAACAAATGCTAAAACTGAGAATACAAGCAGTGTATACACATAACTTGCACGTCTTAGAAAGAAACAGCCGGGGCTGTTGCAAGTTACCCCCTGGAGGAATCATGTTCCATTTAGGGAGATGCACAGATGTGAGAGGTGTGGATAACCAAACCCACAATATTAGAGTTTAAATAGATTTGTCATGTCTGACTCTTTCTATATAGCATTATAGAGAAATAATGGGATACAAAGGGGAGCAAAGGAGAATATTCGGAGGGAGGTCTCATCATTGCTTAAGTAAGTCAGAGGAAAAATCCAGAAATCAGATGATTTGGCACCTGCAATTTCAGCAGTGGCTACCTGTTACATGCATCCTGCCTAAACGCCATTCGATAGCCAACTCTTAACCTTAATTGAGTAAGATAGCCCAGACAGGAGAAAAGTTAACAGCTGGGGAGAAAAACCAAAGCTGAAGCAGCTGCTGTCAAGGAAAACAATCATTTAACAGGACTGAAAAACAGTAAGTTGTATAGCTTATATGAAAATTTTTTTATTTCATTGAGTTAGCTATTTTTCACTTTAAAATCACAACAAAAACTGGACAATATTTGCATAGCCCTAATAGCTATGATCTGTTTTTGCAGGGTTCATTAAAAGTAAAATACTACTGTGTTTTGATTTGAATAAACTGCACTGATGACAAACTATAACCAGAATGTTTTCATTATTGCATTTTATATGGACATTAGTGATAAATATTAGCTGAGAAGTGATACTTATATTTTAACACATATTTTTATCTATTATCTTAAAGCTTACTGTGAATTGCAGTGAATGGCAGCCTTGGTTATATGTTAATTAGTTATCTGTCAGGTGGATGACAATTTAGGCAACTGTTGAAATGAATTTTGATTTATGGGATATTGTTTAGAATATTTAGGCTATGTAAATTAGCAGTGTTCCAAGGAAGAAATACAAGAAAGCTACACATAATTGCAGAAGGAAAAAAAAAGGCAATAATCTTTGTTTTTCACATTTCTTGATACCAGATATTATATCCTGATGTAAGTAGCCTTGAATAAAGTGCCCTTTATGGAAAGGGTATAACAAGGGTGCAATGGATAGGATGGCATCCTAGCAAAATTGATTATGATCAATAAAAACACATAAAATCATATTCCCAAATGCATATCAGAATATAAAGTAGCAAACTATTTCTTAAAGCCATAGCTTCAAGTCCATTCCTAAACCAAATGCATCCCTGAACAAAATTCTTTCCAAGTTCTGCTTAATGAGAACACAGAGGGTTAACATCAAGGCAGAGATAGCGTGGCGTGGTGGTTAGAACATTGGACTGGGAACTCAGGAGGCCCAGGTTCCAGTCCTCATTCAGCCCTGGAGCTCACTGAGTGACTTTGGACCAGTCATGGATTCTCAGCCTACCCTACCTTACAGGTGAGGATGAAAAGGGAGAATAGTGTAAGCCACTTTGGATTCCTTGTAAGAGGGAAAAAGGCAGGATATAAATGCAATGTAATAATAATAATTTACCTGGGGTGGTACAAGGATGTGTGATCTGTATTCATCATAAATTAATAAGGTAATTCAAAAAAGGGAATAGCTATGTAATTCCATGGTGCAGGCAGGAGGAGGAAACCAAAATTTACACATTTCAAATAGACTGTGGATCAACATTTTTTATTTTGAGAAAAAAAATCTTTTAGGTATCTAGGGCAGTCTCCAATTTAATGCTAATGTAAACTGCGTTGTGTCAGTACAAGCAACTCTGATGCAGTGCCAATAGCATTTATTGGCACAATATGCAAAAATGGTCACACCAGCAAACACTTTGGGCATTGTGCAAGAGTTCATTTATACTAATACAGTGTTATTTACATTAGCACAGGTGTCACATTGGATTGTGACACTGGACAATGCCCCTAGAGATGAACTTTGATACAGAAATTATGTGGAAAAGTAATTGAGCTGCCATTAAACTAAAAAGTTTTTTATCTTTTTTTAAAGAGCTGCAATGGTTAAACCAAAAAAAAAAAAAAAAAATTATGGCGGTGGCCTGATCATGAATCATGTTCTTCTTCTTCTTTTTTTTTTAGATAAAATAGTAATCTACAGCTTATATGAGGCTGAAATCTGAGATGAAGGAACCAAAATACTTTTGGAGATTCTGCTCAAAAAATGTATGAGAAACTTTCTTTGACTTCCTCCAGGCATGCCAGGTACCCTTTGCAGAGCAGAATTAGAGATGTCACCAAATCAGGTCTGCCTTTTTTCAGATACTGGCCGAGGCTGACTGGAATTAATGTTGCTCATTTCAAGTGGTGCTTGCATAAACAATTGAAGTTTGGAGCTGAGGAGCAGCCCTGTCAAGAGTTGGCATGGAAATACAGCCGCCTATGGAGACTTTGCTACCTGGTGAATGTTGTGCAGCCCTGAGGAACCAGGTCTTTGTTCAGGATGCAAGAAGAGATAGGGGCTTTATTAATCATTCCTGTTTCTCACCCTGAGTTGTTAAGATCAAAAGGAATAATTGACTTGCTCTCAGAGTTCCAGGGCTTTTTCTAAACTATTTGGTAGAGGAAGGTGTCTGAGTGCGCTGCAGTTGGAATGGTTTTGTGTTTATGGTTGAGGACCCTGTACATTATGTGCAGTTTATCTTCTGTATGTGGAACCAAAGGGAAAATTCATTTCATCCATCATCTCCAAGTGCCTCGGTAAGTCACCCTAGGATATCAAAGTGGACATCTTGTGTGATTTGGCTTGTGTTAGTTACATGGTAACTCTGTTCAGTATGGCCAGAAATAAATTTCTCAGCTACTTTGTGAAGAATAAATGTTTAGCTTAACCAGTTACTTTTATTTTGTGCTGTGTCTTGTGGTGATAAGGCTAAATACAAAGAGAATACTTCATAGAGGTTGTCCTCACTTGTAAATTTCTGTGTATAAATGCTTCATGTCCTCTGAAAAGGCAGTGTCTATTTTCTCTAATATTATTTTGTATTTATATGTGAGTGCAGTAGTATCTGCTGCTTCTATTCCTCGTGACCCTGACTCTGTCAAGCCCCCTGCTGGAATCCACAACAAATGGTGATGTATCGGTCAAGTAGCTGAAGTGGAAGTAAAATGTATAGTCCATTACCGCAGTAATAATCCAGGGGGATACTGCAGTGCACATATAATCAGAACCGGGATGCTGTAATTGCTCATTGTCAAAGCAATGCCAAAAGTTTATTTTTTCCTGTGCTGCCTTTTTGCTCTCACATTTATCTGTTTTCTGTTTTGCTGTTGTCATGAGCCACATTTCCTCCCTCTGACAATCACCAGCCTCAGGCAGTTTCTTTTGTAAAATGCTCTTTATTGTTTTCCAATGTAAAGCATTCAAACAAGTCTCTAAGCACACACAAAGTGGTTTGTTGACCCCAATCCAGCGATTAATTCCCAAAACTCTCCTTATGGGCACATTTATTATTTTATTTATGTTACCTATTGGTAATTTTATTGCAATAGCTGCCCAGAAGCATGATGCCAATGTGCGGCCTTTAAACAAACAAATTTGTGTCCTAACCCTTGGGATGGGCTCTGTGGAAGTGAGCACACCTTTTCCCCACACATTTCTCAACCAATTGGCCTCCTGTCACTTCTGTCACCTGGCCATGGGGACTAGCTCCAAGGGGAGTGGCTGATCTCAGACAGTCCTCAGACTCCTCATTCTCGGAGGCCCCTTCCACTAGCTGCATCTCCATGCTATTCCCAGGGTCTGTCTGCCCCTGATCTAATCTCCTCCTAGGACCTAGAGCAGGGGTCGGCAATGTTTAACACTCAAAGAGCCATTTGGACCCGTTTCCCACACAAAAGAAAACACTGGGAGCTGCAAAACCCTTTTGACATCTAAAATGAAGGTAACACTGCATATATCATTTTTTACCTTAATGCTATGTAGATCTTCATTATGATTTAGCCGCAGCTCTTGTTCAGTCACTAAAAACTGTTATTTTTAATCTTACATTATAAACTAGTAGGACTCCTTCATATATTTTGAATAGGAGAACAGCTTCCTAAAGAGTCAAAGTCAGTGCTAAAGGGCTGCATGCATTAAACAGCAAACCCCATAAGTTCATCAGCAGTAAAAGCAAATGAATCTACCCATGTAACATTAAATGTTTGGTTTTCTTCCAAAACTTTTCTTTTCTTCGATTTATCCATGGTTGGCCTATGGGGGGTGGGGGGGAGCTCAGAAAATCGGTGCGGGGTCCGCAGATTGGGGTGGCTGTGCCGGAGATATAGGTGTGTTTACTGACTGATTAGCAGATAAACAGTCAAGTGCTGTGAATTGTGGCAGGTCCCTAGCGCAGCTTTTAACATTCAGATGAAGGAGATTACATTGGGACAAAGAGAATCCTTTCAGCAGCGTTTCGTGTAACATGAGAGCCTGCAGGAAGCTTGTTCAGCAGAGGAATGTAGCGATTTACTTAACTAGCTGTGCGTTCCTGAGTGGAGCTTTGAGCAGATCAGCGGCTGTGCTGGCGTGTGTTTTGAGCGATGGAGCTGCAGCAGCGGGGTCCAAGAGCCACGTGCAGCTCTGGAGCCGCGGGTTGCCAACCCCTGACCTAGAGCAACCACCTCCTTCTCAGTTCCACAGAAATATTTCTCTTCTGAATCTGAATCATCAAAAGTGGCACAACTAGTGATTGTAACGCCACAAGAAACAGATAATACTCTATAGAGTGAATGGCACACAGTTTGGATAAATATTCTTACCAAGAGGAAAATGACATGATAAAGAAGTCAAGGAATAAATATACCTGCTGACGCTCCATGGAAAGACTACTGTTTTCTTTTGGCCTTATTGAAGACTGATTGGTGGAGTCAACTTCTTGGTATGTTTTACCTATGTGTTGTTTCATGGGTGGTCTTTTCACATCCTGCTCTCAGATGGACACCTTAATGTGCTGAGGGGGTCTGAGGGTGCCACAGGAGTTGAAAGTGAGTCGCCAGGAGGTCAGGCTCTCTCTAGGCAGGGAAGCTCAAGTTAACTCTGTTTAGTACTGCAGAAGGCGGCAATGGGAAACAACCTTGAAAACCATATGATGAAACAATCCAAAATAAAATAAGAAGTAGTGGCAGAAGATGCTACTTCCAGGTCAGAAAACATCTGATCTGCTATGTGGGAAGAATAAAGGACAAGTATGAATAGTACTGTTGCTAATGATATGACTAGATTGAAGCTGAAATGTAGCCTAGTGGCTGACATGTTCAGACAAAAGGAAAGTCTGATGTTGCACAAAGCATATAAAGTGCTAGTACCAACATTCAAAGTCCTAAACAGCTTGGGGCCAAGTTATCTGAAGGAACACCTTGTCCCTTATGTACCTACCCAAACCCCGAAGTCATCTTGGGGGGGGGGTCTTTCTCCGGGACCCCCTCCAAAGCAAGTAAGGAGGGTGGCTGCCAGCAGAAGGGCCTTTTGAGTTGTGGCACCCTGGCTATGGGATGAACTCCCCAAAGTTGTGCACATGGTGTCTATTTTGTATTCTTTTTGGTTTCGGATAAAAACTTCCTCTTGTGAGTCATGCTTTGCTCTCCAAGCAATATCAGTCTTACCAGTGTTTCTTTGCAGCTCCTCTCCATTCCCACAGGCAAGTGGACCAGTCCTTTCATCTGCCCTTGGGATAATCTCCCCCATATCTATTTCCTGCAGAGTCTCAGGTTCTTGGACCACAGCCTGGTCTGAACCATTTAAAAAGTAGTCTCATCTTTGGAATCTGAGTTGTCAGTCCCACCAAGACAAGTAGCTTCCCAAGTGCATGTCTGAGATCTGACAGGATACACGTGAATGACATCACCTTCCTCTCCATTGTTCTCTGCGCAAAGCATGTATAAAGTGCAGTTCTTGCAAAAAGTTCTCAGCCGCTGGCACAGTGAAGGGGGACAAGGTGGAGGGAAAGACTTGGGGTGGTAACCAAAATTGGCAAAGAAGGGAGTCTGATGGGTTGAAGCACTAGGGGAGGAGTTGTAGGCAAAAGGAAGGGAGCCCAATTGTCCATTTTAGTGAAGAGGGCAGGAACAACTAGAATGGTACTGTATTCAGCAGAAACAGACCGGTCCATGATAAAGTCCAAAAAAAGAGTGTGCCATGGACTGGGTGGGCAGGGGGCACTGGAAGTAATAATCCAGTGGAATTGCTGGGCCCATTGGCAAGTGGGGAAGAACGGAATGTTTTTTCACAACATAGTGTACTTGAGGCCACCAAAACTCACGTGCGATACCACGTAATGTTTTGAAAGGTCTGAAATGACTGGGTTCAGATGACATATCAGACCAACAATGGCAAAAAACCTCCATAGTTTGTTGTGTTGTCTGAACCCAGTTGATAAAGTTATTTGTAATGATGGTTTGTGGGTCAGTAGAAATTTTCAGGCTCAATCAATACTTCTAATACTAAGCAGGTCCTGAAGCCATCAAAGCAGCAGGGCCAAACCTAGATTCTCACAGATGTTTCAGTTACATGCATTGCTATTCAGCTGTAGCTGGCACACAATAAAATCCTACATTGTATTGATCTTGCGATGGTGAAACTAATTGGATAAGCCCTGCCAATCATTCGCTGGAGAAACATCTTGATAGTGGAATGTCAAGAGGTCTCTCTAGTTGACGAGGTGAACCTTGAAGCAAGAATCATCACTCTGATCTTCTACTGAAAGTATAAAACGGGTGGAAGAAATGCCATCACTGATTGTTCCATTATTGAGATGTCACCACCATTTCTGCCTCTGTGACCACATGTGCCAACAAGTGCTGGCCCAAAGTCACTGTGGACTAAAGACACAGCTTTCCACATCAGGAAGTTATCTGAAGGAAGAACAAGTGTGTGTCAGATCGACCTTGAAAGCTTTGGCTACTGGGTGCTATATAAATTGAATAAATATGTAAAAATAGAGGAAGAAGAAACATGGCAAGAAGCCATCAAAATGTTTCCTGTTTCTTTGGTGGGGTTCAGAGAACTGAGTTCAAACCTTCACGCATAATATACCTAGCTCTTGAGTGACCCATGAAGCATATATGCATTTTAGGAACAGACTCTGAATGCAATATGGGATTTTTAAAAATGGAAAAAACAAATATTTTCTGTTCCAGTACCAAGCTACATATTCCCAGTGAATGCAAAAGACTTGTTCCAACGTGATTTGCTCTGGTTTTATTACAAATCTCCTGCTGTCTCTCATAAGGAAGCTTTTCAAATGCATTCATTCAGATTTCCTGGCAATCAAGAGAGCAGCATGCTATTTGTTTCATGTTAACCGTACTTTTCATTCCCACGTGAAGTTGATTTATTCACAAGAAATGACATGCCCTTCCTGTCTTATGACTAATGGTCACATCTTGAACAGACGCTCTCTCATTTTGCCCCAGTAATTCTCCAGAAGTGGAGAACTGCACAAGCAAACAGACCTACAAAGCAAGAGATAAAGCTGCTCACCTTTGCATCTGCAGCAGGGCCACAGAAGAACACTTGCATAGATGGTAGCAGTATATGCATCTTCCTGTGGGCCTTTAGACTACAAAGACCAATGCAGCCCTTTGCTTGCTACAAGAGATCTAGAAGAAGACAACCTGTCGGATCCATGAAACACAAGGAAGCACATGACACTTTGTGAGCTGGGCCACAGCTGTGCTGTCTTGTATCCCAAGCACACCATGTCTTGGCTGTGGCTCTTAGGACCAGAAATGCTCTCCATTGCAGGTTGCATGCCAGCAAACTGATCCAGAGGCAGGAAAAAGGTAACTGATATGAGGAGTCCTCGGGTTGGATGATCAGGCTTTGCCAGTTTGAAAAGAGGCGAAGGTGGCAGAGTCGGTGTTGTGTATCTAAGCCCTGGTTCTTTTAGTAGTGAAGGTGTTATGTTGTATTTTGCTTTATTTTGTAAACTACAAATAAGCATTGCTTCAGGCTCCCAGCAGTACCTTTTTGCAACCAAAGAGACAAAAGTTCTGGACAGCCTTTCATAATATATTATCTCCTAAGCTTCGGTTAACTCCTTGGGTTAGAACATCATGAAAGAGAGTTGTCACAAAACTGACACTGTCTATTATAGATCCCCCATCTCAAGCTGAGTGGGCTTCTAGGTCCCGCTTTCAGGTTGTATCTTTCCCTGGGGTCCCCTCCGTGGCTGCATGTCTCTTTGAGCACCTTCTCACTCTGCATCAGCCCTCCCTTTTCATTTGAGGCTTAACTTTTCCCACCATCTCCTCCTCTCCCATAGGAGCTTGTGTTATCAGGAGTTCAGAGCTTGGTCTCTGAAAATTAGGCAGCAGCTGGGTTGCCTCCCATGTGCTTTGGCTATTCCCATCAATCTCTTGCTCCCACACTCTGGGTGTCACCATGACCCTGCTCCCTCCTCATCTGAATCAGAATTCTTCTCGTGTCTTCTGGCATGTTTGCAGAGGAGTTGGGAGCAATCTCTACACTTGAGAGAAAGGAAAGCAACAGACAGAGATTCTGAGCTAGTACTGCTCTTGTGGACTGCATTTTTGGAGGCTGCTTGGGCAACAACTGGACAAAGTGTGCTGCAGTGGCCTTATAGTGTGTTCAGACTATGAGTTCCTTGAGCCGACAAAAAGCAAAAGCCCTGCATATAAAGTGAACTGGGTCTATGTGCCCACATCTGTCCCTCTCTACATATGCATCTCTCTGTGTATAACTGAAAATGAAAGATTACTTATTTACAGCAACCCAGGAGACCTTCTTCTTCATCTTGGGGCTCAGAGGCAGAGAAACAGTGCTCCTGGGTTGCTGTAAATAGGAGGGATACTGTCCTAGACATAGTAGCACGTTATTTATATTCCATCACCTGTACCACTCCTAGTAATTCTTGAGTAAGCTTAAGAGGTCTCGTCAGAGATACAAAAGTGAATAGCACTAAGGCCTGCCCAAACTTTTCCTGAGTCTGTACTTGGGATAAAGAGTTGGGCAGTGGTGACTGAAATGAAATAATGCTGTACAGAAGTGTGTTCTCTATTATCTCTGTGGTAGATCATGGTTGCAATGGGCGTTTATTATGCCAGGTAGGGCATAAATGCATTGTAAATCTATGTAATACAGATTTATGTGGATACAAGGAAGACTGCTATTGTCAAAAATGCCTTTTGCTGTTTTCAAATCAGCACTTGATAAGTGGCCATAATGGCAGAACTGATGGTGACATCTTGATTCATTTTGTCAGTATTACCCTCTGAGCAAGAGATCAGTGTGATGACAGCATGTTCTTTGGATACTGACCTGGATGCCCCTGTCCAGGCCAAGCATTGGAAGAAGAGGAAGTGGTAGGAAATTGGAGAGGAGCTGGATGGTAATTTAACTTACTTTCCCATAATTCTTTGGATAACTTCCCACATGTTTCAAATTGTATTAAGATATTTTGAGCTTTTTTGGTGTCAACGTTTCTGCAGGGAGCATAGATCCTTTCCAGGATTCCTTGGAACTGGATCACAAGCTGAATACAAGTTAACAGTGTGATGTGGCTGTGCAGAAGACAAATATTGCTTTGAGCTACATTCAGAGAAGTATCGCTTCCAATCTTGTGAAGTACCCCTCCAGTCAGCACTCATTAGGCCTCATCTGGAGTCTTCTGTCCTCAAGCTCTGGGCATTACAGTTTAAGAATGATGCAGATAACTGGGAAATATTCAAATTAAGGCAACAGAGATGATCAGGGACTGAAAGCAAAGCCCTGATAGACTTTGTCATGTTTTGCCTTGAGAAGGGAAAACTGAGGGGAGGTAGGATGTCTGTCTCCATCTATGATTTTCTACTACACAAGGCTGCTAATCTGCCATATACACTTTTAAGGAAGTGAGATCCATGCACTAGACAAAGAATATGTCCTTCCTGCTTTTTTGATATATAACCTCTAGGTGGCAATGTGGTATAGCAGAATAATGTAAATACACAAACGGAAACGTGGTTATTTTGTTTTCAGAATTAAATGCTTAAATGCAGAATTAAATTTCCCTTGTTCCAAAAAACTTGCTGAAATTGCTTGTTGGACACAAAGCTGAAATTGGAGGTTATAATATTGCCTAAAGAGCTTGTAAATTGGGATGAGCTCCTGATAAATGCATCATGCTGAAAAGCTACATACTGAATTGTGCTGGCCCTGGTAAAATGGATGGCACAGAATGTTCATGGAATTGCAAGGCGATTATGGTTGGTAGAAATCCAAGTAAAAAGGATGGGCATAGGACTGAATAGAAGAGACAGAGAGAAGAGCCTGAGGGAAAGGTAAGTGATGGCAGGTGCTGGAGGAAAAAGGCAGCAAGGACAGTAATTGAGGCAAGAGGAGGAGATGGAGAGGAAGGTGGAGAAGAAAACTCATTTGGTTTAAGACCAGGATCAGGTGGTCAGATGCTGCTTCTGTCTCCCTCTGTAGGCAGGTTAGTCATTTGTAGTTCCAGTTCTTTATCATGCAAATGTTACAGATACACATGCACGTCCTCAGGCTACAGACTAAAATTGTCATGCAAACAATGGAGACAAAGGATAAAAGCTGGTGTAGTTTTCTAGATTATGGCATCATAAACATAAACGTTGACATGAAATTAGCTGAGAAGATTTCAGCCCTTCCTGGATAGACCTCAAAGCCCTGCCCTCAAGGCAGGTTCTTTCATAGGATGTTGTTCCTCACTGCCAGTCACCTGGGCACTAGGCTATTGCATCTCCTGCTTTGTCTGGTGCTACCTCTTGGAATTCTGATTACCCCTGCCTCTTTCTCCCTTTTGCTAGAATTTTGCATTCCCCTGATTTCAAAGGACTTCGTAGACATCACAACTGTTTTCATCAGTCTCTAACTTCTGTGGCCTTGATTTCTTAGCAACGTTTTGCCCTGCTCGTCCCAGTTTGAGTCCTAATGAGTTCTCAAGACTTCTTGAAGTGTCTTTGCATAGATACTAGTACTACACTGGCTATATGCTGGCAGAGCAAAGAGAGTCAAGAGTCAAAGATTACTGGCCTCGAGAAGAAGATTAAACAAAGGGTGTCAAAATAGGAATTCAGCTGATAATATAGGGATTCATTCATGGAACTAAAGACCCATTTTTTAAAAAGATATTCAGAATCCTAGCAGTTGTGGATTGGGCTTCATCAATGCAAAGCATACATAGATTTTTTTCAGTGATTAAATTTAGGAAAGTCCAGGGACTGACAACTAAGTTTATAAAGGAATAGGTATTTCCCTTTGAGCTTTGTGTGCCAACAAGTACCAAATTCTTCTAAGAAAATGTATGCTTCAACCTAAGCGTTGAACACATACTGCCAGGTATTTTATATTTACTTTGCTCTTACCTGTAAAAAAAAAAACATAGGAGAAAATTATGTGGTGTTTAAATTAGCACAGCTAACATACCAAATATGCATGATCTTCCCATCTGCTATAAATTTCTGGTTGGGCAGCTGCCATTTCAAATGACAACAGATGTCTTAGCTGCCAAAAAAAGAATTATAATGGATGACTTCAGCTGCAATTTTTGTTTACCTCGTCTAAACTGGATTTTCACCATGTTAAAATTAGACATCCCTCTGCTTGTATACAGGTGCCTTTTATTCGACATTTGTCTGCCTACATAAGGTTTTTTATTCTTTCTCAGTAACTTACTTTACAAAGCTAAAGACTGGCTTTACAGATAATATTAAATGCAAGGAATGGGAAAACAGCAGCTAATTAGCAGCAGCTGGGGGAGTGGGCAGAAATTAGGGTCAGGAGTCAGGATCAGCAAGACTCTCCAGCAAGACTCTCTGCCCTCTCTTCCCATGCAGTCCCCTCTGCTCCTTGAAAAGCTGATTCAGAAGGTTTCCCAACCCCTCAGATCGGATTTTCAGGGGTGGTGGTGGTGAAATTGTCTGCACTTAGTTCTGTTAGTGGAAGCAACTTTGTCAATGGAAAAACTTTTCTGGATGTCACCCAGAGTCCTGTCACCAGATGGTCTCGCTCCACGATTCCCTCAAAAGGAGAGGGAGGAAAGGTGTGCACTTTTGTCTTGTCTTGTTTTTACACAGCATTAGTGTATGGCCTATTTAATAATTTCTAATTCCCAGAGACACTGAGACAATTCACGCGCCAATTCTCCCTTACATCTGCGGAAATCTTTAACCATGGGCAACTTTCTGTGGAGAAACAGAAATATCAGCAAGAATTGTGCTGCATGTGGATTCCTGTGGTCACAGTAGCTAGAAAAGGTGTTGCCTGAAGTGACTGAGTCATGTGTTGCTGGCCATACCCATTCACTCTGCTGCTTCCCCATGCAGTTGAGGGGACACATGGGGCTGGGTCAAGCGCCAGCTGTTCACTCTTTAAGGAAGTGGGGCTGTAACTTAATCCATTCTTTAGGCAAAAATAGGCCTGCACAGGTCCTATGCAACTGACAAGAAAAACCAGAGTGTTCTCCAGTGATGCATAATCAACAGAACATTTACAGTTTATTCAGAGATACAGGAAATACATGCAGCATGTAGGTAGACCCCGAAGGAAATACAAAGATGGAGTCTGTACAAGATGCCTTTATAACCTATCAGTTACGTGCACATTTTGGAGGAGAATGAGGGCTCCCACAGGCAGTTTGCTAGAGGCACATGAGGGTAAAGCAGTAGGCTTGCATGTGATGAAAACACACAGCACAAAAAGAAGAACATTCAGGACAGGTAAACACTAGCATATCTAAGGTGTAGGCTGGCAGCAGGGAGCAAGACTTGCAGCGTGGATTTCTGATCAGATCAGGAATCTCCTCTTAGGTCTAAAGCTCTTCTTTCAGTGTCAGACTTTTAGCAACCATATTATGGCAGATGTTTTGTTCATCCTGTCTTGATACTACGCTAATCAAAAATAACTACAGCAAAGCAAAGTCTTTCTAAATTGATTTTCTTATTCAATAGTATTTCATGTTAATGTTTGCTGCTGTACTGCTTAAAGACTCCAAATGTATTTCTTTGTATGACAATATAATAAAGGGCATATTAATCCAGTTTTCTTCCTCTGGCATGCACAGCCTAATGACAATTTATAATTCATGATACTGCCTTTGTGAGATATGGGCAACTGCTAATGAATGGTGAAGAAGGCAAAGCAAAGGAAGACAATCAACCATAGAACCACAGAACAATGTGAGGGTTTCATGTGATTGATTTTTGAGAGAAATACAGAGTGCACACTGGTGCTTGTTTCTCTTTTGCCCTGGTGAAATAGCATTACATGACTGAAAAAAATTATAGCTGAAAGGGCATGCACTCTTTGTCAGCAAACATTCTGCTTGACTTTTCTGGAAAGATCTTTAGAGACAAATTGTTATTTTGCACATCCCCAGTGACCACTCTTACAAAATATGTTGGTTTGCACATTCTGGAAGCAGAATGGGGTAACCTATGCAGTGTTTTAATGGAGACCCAGAGGAACCAGGAGGGCAAAAGAAATTTTATTTCACTGCATGACATAAAACTCTACAAATAACCTTGCCCTCCAGTTGCCACAAAAGGCACACTTGCTTTCTGATGGATTGTTGTTCCAGTTGACATGACAGGCTGCATAGCATGGGGATACTGGAAGGTTTCATCTTTAGAAGTCTGAGGCTTGGGGATGATCATCTGATCAACAGGCCATGCTGTTTGCATCACTTCCCCAGCCCTCCATTCTCCCAGTGTGAATTGGTTGAATATATTCACCTCCTCTTATAAACAGCCTAGGCAACTCATTTCAATTCTGAACTATTCATTTATTGCATTTCTATAGCCAAAGCTGGGGAGTTTGTAACAATTTAAAAACATAAAACACAGCATAAAACATAAAAACTGATGCTTTAAACTATATTATGAAATAGAAGCAAAAATCAGGAGTAAGGTTTAAAATACAGCATAGGATTTAAAATGGGCTGAAATGAAGAGGTCTTTGCTTGGCACCAGAAAATGTACAATGCAGGTGTAAGGCAACCCCCCTGGGAAGTTCACTTATTTTATACAGTTATGTGTATTTTATATTGTTATTTATGTATTTTAATTTATTTATTTGTAAGCCGCCCCGAGGCTTCGGCGAATGGGATGGCCTAGAAATTTTCTAAATAAATAAATAAAGCTGGGGCACCAGAACAGAAAAGACCCTCTTCTGAGTAGCCACTCTCTGACTTTCCCTCAAGGCAGCTAGTCTTAAGCTTCTGACTAAAACTGTAGCCTTAAGGGGTACAGTTATCATCATCTGTCTACTCAGAAAGGTATTGCTTAACCCATGTAGATTAATATGAAGAGTGGACCAGCAGCTGTATTTGCATACAGAATCCCCCTGCCTGCAAGGATGTCCCATCTACCAAAGTGCTGGCATTTGCTAACACTATAAGTGGCCTGGGGGCAGATTTCCTGAAGGTTTATCTCTCTCTCTCTCTCTCTCACACACACACACAGGCGCCCTGCCCATCTAAAAATATTTACAGATGCTGGGTGCCCCTTATAAATGAAGCAGATCCTATGGAGAAAGCCCTCCACAGAATAGTTTGCTTGGCAGCTGCATTGTGTTTCTCCCGGCACCATGGAGCAAGCGTTGCTTGAGCTTTTATTTTTAGTGCTTTTAATATTCTTTGCTCTCTTGCTATTTTACCTGCTCATGATTTTATGTCTGTACTCTATCATTATACTTCACGGTTCTAACTTTTATTCACTCAAAGTTCGTTGATGGATGGTATAGAAATGTTGTAAGTAAAATAATCTAGAAGTCAATTAGAGTTATAATTAAGTTTCATATGAAATGATAGTCCAGATGGATTTGGCTAGTCTTGCTGTGGTCAAATATCCACAGTGGTTTTAAGGGAAGTAGTCATAGGATTAGCAAATCACTCTGGCATTTTTGAACATTTCTAATTTCACAAAGGACCCACATCTGATAAGGAATATGCAGATAATTTGAGTTCTTCAGCTGTTCTCTGTGTGTAAGAGATCAGTGTGTACAAATGATGTTGGATGTAAAATATATTCCAATTGCTTGGAGCTTAAGATTTGCTGCTATAACCTGCTACTGTTCTTTTTACCTACACAAAAACTGTCCAAACTGATATGAATCCTGCGCAGTGACATTTAGTGGAGAGGAAATGAAGAAAATCAGAGATCCCCTGACCCCTTTAATAGAAGTGCATTTCAATGACAACAAGGAAATATTTTGGTGTGCGAAAGGGTATAAATTGTTGTGTTCATCTTGATTCATCCTAATTAGCATTTTTACTATTAGTGTAATTATTATATTGCATTTATACCCTGCTTTTCTTCCTCTCACAAGGAACCTAAGATGGCTTACAGGGTCCTCTTCCTCTTAAGTGAGACACATTTTAGTCTTCTATTTTTCTGAAGAATTATCTAGAATTATTTTTCTATAATTAGTTGGAGTCCAAGTTTAATGATCCGTAGTCATAGCCATATTGTATTTAACAAAGAGAAAGGATGCCTTGATCTGCGTTCATTTGTCCTGCCCACCCCCAGTTCCCAGCATGCTAATTTATGCTGAAATCATCCAGTGTGGGAGAATTCTGCTGCAAGGGAACCACAGTGCAAAAATGGGTCACATTCAAAACCAGTTGCTTCTAAGCATGCCATGTTTTAGACAGCCATGGCACTCTTCTGAGTGGTCATCCCACATCGAGATATCCTGAGACCTCATGCAATAGTGACTTTTCTGCATGTCGATATCTGCACATCTGCATATTCTGGTCCTTGCACCATTGGTGTTCTCAGTAGCTCATGATGTGCAGCTATTGTTCTGTTGATACGCACTTTTAGATTTGGTCAGTGCCTGCTAGGTTGCCTTCTTGGAATACTTTATACACATTGCCTTGAGTTTTATTGAAGAACAGCAGGATATGTGTGACAAATAAAGTTCAAAATTGGAAGAAATCTCTCCTCCCACGCACCATGTGCATGTGTGCGTGACTTTGATGCAAAAGAGTATGCCCATCTTCAAGAACTGTGATGAATTGTTGGGTAGAACCAACCATGTAACAATGTCTTCTGTACACTGAAGATCTGCCTGGGGCTTATAAGATTACATATTGTCTTGACCTTCTTGGTTTTGACACTTTATGCTTGATTATACTTGCTTTCTGTGCTTCAGAGCATAGGATATGCTGTGTTCCCCCTCCACCCCTAATATTCATACTGATCAAACAACTGCTGAAAGAACTTGAAATGACTACTAACCTTTTCTTTTGTAATTTCAGAGCTTTTTTCTTTGGTGAATCTGACAAGCAATTCAGAATTCATTGGCAAAATCTGAATACATTTATAAATGAATATACATATTTCAGGACCATCATTCTAGAAATACAGAATAAACACATTTTGAAATCTGGATCAGTTTTGATCCATTTCCCTTCTTAAAAACTCTACTACATTTGCATTTCATCATAGATAAGGATGTAGAATTTCATTTTGTATGGATCTACTATATTTGTTGCCTTGTCATTTTTAGGGATCGAATCTAGATTTGTGTTCCATGCCAGACAGCAGTCTTATTCAGAAAACCATAGAGTAAAGCAGCTGGTTTGAGTAATACAGCCTTCTACAGTATAGATAATGCACACTGCCCTCAACCTAATAATTCTGGGAATTGACAGTAAACAATTTATCTTAAGAGAGAGAGACCAATGAAAGCATCTATGCAGGTACAGTTGCATAAGGAGCATGAATTGTCTATCACACTGGAAACATTATTCTTAGGCATGATCTGGGCACATGGAAGGTATCACTGAGGTCTTCCAGCTAAGCTGTCCTGATTTGTCATGGCAGCTGTTGAACCCTTAGGTGAGCAGCTGCTGTGGCTGCAGGGAAGAGGATGGGGGGATGGCTCTCTGCTGGATTGCCCCTCATAAGGTAGCAGCAATGCCTATGGCCTTGGAGTGTGAACCCTCCATATCCCATGGTCCCCGGAGTGCTCTCCCTCCAATCATAAATTGCTCTGCCCACAAGTTGAGAATAACACATGGTATTTTGAAAATATGTGAGATCAGTGCCATAAAGTGGATAGAGTGTTTAGAAGGCAAGGCTCTAGTAGAAGGCAACTGGAGCACCATAGAAAGTCCTTATGGATGCCTCGAGAGTGGCTTTATCTGTTAGCTGCAATTCTTTATCTGTTTCTTTAAATGGAAGCATAATAGTTCACCTTGCATGGCCTTTATGGAGATAATTATTTTTAAACAGTTTCATTGCCAATTGTTTTTTGAAAGGCACAACTTCCTAGTCTCCAAATATTTGTGTAAAAAATGCAATTTGCATCAGGACAAATCCCATTTGCATTGAAAAAGAATGTGGTTATTATCAATCCTAAAGCTGAAAGTTTCTGTTTATTGTGTGACTGGGAACTGTACTTTACAGGAGCATCAGTCTTCATGGAGTTGTATTATTTCCTAAAAGCCACCAACAGCTATGTATTTGATTTTTGCTTCTTTCAAATATCATTAATCTAAATATAGCTAAATGCCTGCTACCTGTGCCTCTTTGTTAAGTTGCTAATGTCACAGGAATAAGTTAATGGCCTCTGATTATAGGTTTTGGAGAAAGAAAACAATGCATTAAAAGGAGATGACACGCTAGCGGAAGTAAGCCAATGATGTACTTTTTACCGGAAATTCAGTGAACAATGTACAAATAAAGGTCACAGTTTGATAAAAATGTGCAAATGTTATATATTTCCTAGTTGGGGGTATCATAATTGATTGTCCTGAGAAAGCTATTCCTATCAGCTAAGTCCTACCTTCAGGCTAGTGTATGTGATTGATCTTTCAAAGATTTTCTGCAGAAAGAACCAAATGCTGCTGATTTCATTATGGAAAATGCATATATGCAAATATGTTCCTACCTGGGAAAGGTTACGACATAATTAGCTTTTCACAAATGTCAAAGAAATGTGCGAAAACCTCTGCTGGACTGTGTGTGGGATCTGGCAGAACCAGAAGTGGTATATCACAGATTCATAGAAGAGTTGTGTCGGAAGGGGCCCAGAAGGTCATCGAGTCCAACCCCCTGCTGGTGCAGGATGCCAATTGACTACCCCACTCAGATAATGCTTCTTGAAAGTCTCTTGTATGGAAGAACCCACAACCTCTCTTGGCAGCTGGTTCCACTGTTGAATTGTTCTCACAGTTAAGAAATTCTTCCTTGTAACTCTAAATGTTCCTGGGATACAGCTACTGTTGGTCATGCTGGCTGAGGCTGGTGGGAGCTGGAGTCCAGCAACATCCGTGCAGCCATAGGTTTCCTACAGCTGAGCTATTTTTCAGCAGTGGCCAACCAGATGTCTCTACGAAGCCTAGCAGCTGAGTAACTGGACAACTTTCTACCTCCGAACACTGTATTCCATTTAGCTATAAAGGCTGAAAACCACTGTTAGGTCTGTCTTCCATGGATTTGTCTACCCCTGTCTACAGAGATTGCCTCACTGACAACATGCCTAAAGAAAGAGTTTGATAGAGTGTGACTCTGTTGATTTTCTTGGACCTTTTCAAGGTTTTCAGTATCCTTGACCAGGATGCCCTTACAAATTGCTTGTCTAGTTTGGTAGCTGGGGCAGATCTGCTTTCTTTACAGCAGATATTATGTAGTGGAGAAAGAAATAACTGATCCAGGGTTCAGCTCTAATTTGCACTGTAAAGCATCCACATGCATCTACTGAAAAAAGATGTAAGAGAATTTGGGGTGAGGTACTTAGGCTTCCTCTTGATCCAACTAGAATGGCATTTCTTTTTCAGGAACAACTCATCTAAAGGGGTGATCTTCTGGTTTAGACTGATGCATTGGGCAGCTTTGGTTCCAAGGGTTATTTGTATGGCTGACACTGCTTGCAAAAATGGCTTGATCATTGGACTAATTTCAGTATGTATAGAAACCTCACATCACCGGAATTTTTCCCAATCCTGGTTGTAGTTTACATATGGTGAGAATCAGGTGAAATTTTGGTGCAACAGCCCAGTTATTGTCAAGATCATGAAGAGTCAGTCATCACAATAAGATATGGTTACACAGCCTGCCAGGAAGTTTGTTTTGGTGTGCCTGAAAGCTGATCTCTCTTTCTTAGCATGTTATGTTCCTGGAGTGGACAACAATGTAAGCAGATATCCCACCTCACTTTCAGTAGATGTAGTTCTGGTCTTTGTCACCCAAGGCAACGCACAACTCAGTATGCTTTCCTGATGAACTCAGGGTCCTTGGAAGGGTTTTGCAATGCAGGAAGTCTTATAACTCATCCCTCAACCCACATTATCTTCTTAACTACAGCAGCTATGTCATTTCTTTTCTCCACTGTAGCAAAAGTAGATTCCAGGTTGGGTTGGGCTTTTGGATTAGCAGGAAGCATCTCCTGACAGGCAGAAACTTTACCTTTTCTTTCTAAAGAACAAGCACTTTCCAGAAATTACACAGTAGGGAAGGATCTCACATTGAGATATTATTATTACATTAATTTAAAAGATATATACCCCACTTTTCCATATGGTGGCTTTTTGCTGCCAAGTATCTCTTAACTATTCAGAATAGCCTTGCAGTGGTCAACTGTACCTCTGGAACGAGACCTCTTTCTAATGGGGTTCACAAACAAGAAGGCAAGAAAACTACACAACAGTTAAATCACACTACTTGTTAATTAGGCATGTGCAAAAGATGAAGGTTCATTGTAGCTTGCCCTTTACAAAAGCCATGGTTTCACTGAAACCCAGAGGCTTACCATTATGACATCTAAATTCACTCCAGAAACAAATTAACCCTCTAAAGCATTGCATAATTACACGGTGGGACACCAAATCCGACCCTCAGCCTTGACTAGAACTGAAGAGTAATGATAGTTCTTAAGCCTTGCTTATTTCCATTCTAGTTAGATAAATGTTGGCTTAACTATGCCCAAAATTGTTTTATCTAGAGAGTTAGACAATACTGAGGGAGGATTTATAGAAATATAAAGACAATTAACCCATCCAACCCTTTAGCATAGCCCAATATGCTGTCCTTACCACAGATGCATGATGCAATATAGTTAGGATAAATACAGTATTAATGGAAAAACTATCTTAATCTTGAATGCAACTAGAAGCTTTGACAGCCAGCAGATTCTTAAGTGACCCTTGTCCTCAGAATGCATAGCCAGCCAAGTTGCAATTAGGAATCAACAAATCTGTTGGTTTTTCATTCCCTTACATTCTTTGAATTTTAATCGTAAGTTCCAAAATGTGATGAATTTTGAGAACTTTGGTGAATGCTAGTGAATTGCAGTATCTTCACTCACTTTCAGAGGCCAATTTTAATAGGTATGAGGACAGGACCATGTTGGATCGGCCTGCCCCATTAAAGATGATGATCCTGTTCTAAAAAAGAGGTGCCAGCCCTACTTCAACACTAACATCATTGAATACACAGGGATTCAGATACAGACTTTCAAATATTCACTGCTTAAAGCCTTAAACTTAGCCAGACAGTATTGGCTTCCCGCACATTCAAATGCTTTAAAACTCAAATTCTTTCTATACCAAATATGAAGCAATCTCTGAATTTAGCAAATTCTTATAAACCCCACCCAATCAACCAAACCTGAAATAACATTCTCACTTATTCCTCTTTGCAGCAATTCCTGCTCCATACATAATTATTTTCCATACATTTACTTGGAAAGAAATCACACTGATTTTAAAGAAGCTTATTCCTGTGTGAGCGCATCTAAGGTTACAGCTACTATTCCACATAGATTCTGCCAGAGGCATGACAAATGTCAGAGGTACTAGCATGATTCAAAGGGCAGTATTGTTAACTAACCAAAATAGCTCCTTCAAGAAAAAAAGAAGGTGGTGGTGGAGGGGGTGGGGGGCAGAATCCCAGACTGACCTGCCCATATATATAACCAAAGTGTGGTGGCTGCTTAAGGCAGCAGATGTTGGAAGGTGCCTAGGCAACCCCAGCCCCTGGCACCACGACCTGGGTAGCATGATGCTCCCAGATACAGGGCGAATCACTCAATTATCCATGCCAGTTTTGGTATCATCAGCATTTTCTTTAGTACTGGGGGAGACACCTTCTGATCTCAGGGAAGGTGCTGCTTACTAATATGAAGCCTGGGTCCTGAGCAGCACCAGTTGAGGTCAATGGTTGCTCCTATCTCCTTTCTGACAACTTGTTTTTGCTCAGCCTAATCCACCTATGGCAGTTAAGGGGGTGATTCCACATATGCTATTCTGTTGCCTGGCTTGAATCATTCATGAGTGATTGCATGAATCTTGTTTGGGTGACTTATAGATGTATGTTTTGCTTTTGCTTTGCTTTGCTTTGCTTTTTGCATGTACTCTGGCCTTTTCTGAAGCTGCCATTTTGTCCTTACCTCAGGCAACAAATTGTCTTGAGCTGACTCTGTGCCAGGGAACATGCTATTTCCCATTCTGGGCATTTTGTTATTAGACCAGTGACCCTGCTTACATAGATTTTCCTTTCTGGGTGAAGAAATGAAATGCTTATCAAAGCTTCCAAACAGTGAGACACAGTGGCTCGATCTTCTCCTTTGTGCAAGATCTCTTCAAGGGTGCATGTAAGTACGAAGTACATTTTTGGTTACAAGGATTTTATAACACGGTTTTAAACATGGATTTCCAAAAAGGTGCTGCCAGACTCAGCATGCAAAGCACAACAGGAAAGGATGGCCTTAACCTGCTTTTGAAGAAATGACAGAGAAGAATGAGGTTATCCTCATCTACCTGAACCCAGTGCCCTGAAGATATTTTGTGCTATAGTTCCCATCATTTCAGGTAATTTGTTATGCTGCCTGGGGCTGAAGGGCCTGGGGCGTCGGGGGGTGGGGGAGGATGCGAATCTATGTTACAGACTTTTACGGGCATTATAATGTCTGTCTCACTGGCTTGTCAGATGCCCCACATCCCAAAACAACCTCATCATGCTATTTCTGTAATGGTGCCTGCAATTTCTTTTTTTGCTGCATTGTGTTTTTCCCTGGTCTGTATTTCAGTGTGTGTGTACGTGGCAGTGTTGCTTCATTGGTGTCCTACTGGGCTTCAAGTGATGAGTAAGGAAGGACTAGCTGAAAATGTTCCCATATGCATGTCTATTCAGTGGAGCTTCCCCTTGCAAAAGTCAGTATGGGAGGAGGACTTCAAGGAACAACTCATTAAAAATGCCCCAGTATGTCTCCTTAGAAGTAAGGTGCATGGTCTTCACTGGCGTTTACTTCAGTGAAAAGCAGCATGGGGAAGAGGGGAGTTTTTAATGGCTTTTGGGAAGGAGCTGTGAATTAGTTAAAAAACAAACACATTGCTCCTTCTCAGCAATGGGTATCTGCATAATGGGTGAAAAAAAAAAAAACACAAAAACAAATCCCCAGTCCTAAAAAGGCTATTTTTCTGCGCAGATCGCCTTTCCAACTCTTCCTGCTTTGCCAAAAATTGCATTTGTGAATGATGCAAGAGCAAGTCTTCAATGCAATGGAAACTCTGCTGTATTCCTTTGCTTGTGTTCAGCAGTGGTAATGCTTTTTTCGCTTACTGCAATGGCAATCCCTGATCAATGGAAGAGGCTCTTGTGTAGGTCACTCCCAAGCTGGAGACAGCTGGGAAACAGTTCATCACTGAACATTTACTTTAAATCTAATTATGCTTGGAAATGTGGCCAAAATATTTTTTTTCAATGACACATTTTTCTTCCCCTAAAATGGCACTGAAATTCTTTAGAATAGAATTGCCAATGGCGTAATAGTTTTTGATGATTGTGTATATGTTCTTAATGTTTTAGTCATGGTACGGAGATGTGCATCACATAGAAAGCAACAGGAGACTTCCATATGGTATGTTTTGGATGGATAGAAATGATACTGGAGTTATGCACGCTGAATGGCTTAACACCATTGCCTTCAGTAGACCTCTGTTAATGCTGAGTGTCTGTTCCAGGTAGTTTTGGCAGAGCATGGAATGAACCCATTCATACTGTGGGACAGTGGCTCTTACCTGTTGTTTCCAGTGCAATGCATTATTCTTTGTACAGATTAACATCTTTTTCTACATAGTGCTTTAGCTCATAAGTTCTGAAAAGTTAAATAAAAAAATAAAGCATCAATATTTCATTAGAGCATTTAGGAAATGGTGATGTTTAGACTCATTTATCTAAATAATAAATAAATACAAATTAAATACAATGCTTGTTTATTGTGCTGAATAGGGAACATGAACGTAATAAATGACATGGCAGATTTTTAATCCAAAACTCATTTACTCAAATAACCATTAGACAGAGTAACCTGTTAGCAAGGAGAAGCAAGCAACATCTCAAGGTCAAAAATGCTGTTCTTGGCAGATGACCTAAGAAACCAGAAAAGGTGCTAAAATGGTCTTTTCCATGGAACATAAATAGAAAGAAATGGGAAGCTAGATAAGCTGTATATTTAAAGTTTTACTCCATCTCACACGGCTGGCTTTATTTTAAGAAAAGGTGGAAGCAGAAAACTTCACTCCAGTGTAGAGTGAAGTGATATATTCTGTTAAAATAGGATAACTTACAGTAAAGCTGGTACCCATAGCTGAAAGAATCCTAAAATCATTTAGCTAGAGGAAGTACCAATTTAGGATTTTCCCTGTAGGCTTCTGGAACTGGCTGATTTGTCCAGTAACACTCCACGTATAACATATAAAGACTATGGGTCTGGTCAAAGAGTAAGTATGTAACCTATAGGAGGCATTTAGAGGTATTTTGACAGCTTTTGCTACGACCAAAAGATTGTTACATTTCCTTGCATTTAAACGGTTTGAGGGTATCCTCTATTTTGCCTAGACAGAAACCTAGCCAGAAGCATCCTCACCCACTATTACGAACTGCCTGTGCTCAGAACTTCAGAGGAGCAAGAAACTGCAGCCTGTCCACCAAGCTTCGATCCAAATGCAGGACCAATTCACTTTCCTTTGGTGTCATACCTTTTAGATTGCAAGCTGCAGACAGGTATCATTTTATTCCTTAATTCTTGATGTCAGTATGAGAAGCTTTTCAGCAGAAGTATAAACATTACATAAATAAATAAGAAAATGAAACACTTAAGGGGAAAAGCAAGTGCACTTTGTTGGCGAGTCTTGGAGTTGATTGGAGAAGTTTATCACATGCTTCCTGTTCACTGGGAAATGTGATAAGGCAGGTGTTATACAAAAACTCTATGAACTTGTGGTGTGTGGTGTGAACATTTGTCAGCTCTGGCTTAATTTAGGCAATGGATCTCAGAGGTGCAAGTCACAAGAGTGACAGTGCATCCTTGAGTGAACCAGTGAAGGGACACACTGAGCCTGACTAGGCAATTTGTGACGCACAGAATTAAGCAGATATCTGGTAATCCAGTCATTCAGGGCTTCTGCAAAGTTAATGGGCTCAGCAGAAAGGTTAAGCAAGCGCAGTCAGGTAGAACTGGCTGTATAGCGAAGATAGGGAAGACGGGCAGAAAGAGTTTGAGCCAGCATAAGAGGAGCGAATATTCCCCTGTCTTTATAGTGGTGCAACTCACTTAAGGCAGGGCATAGTAGGACAGACTGTTGTTGCCCATAGGGCTCCAGCAGCTTCCTTTCTCTGGTTCCTCCAATAGTGATGCCTCAGCATATGAGAAGCTTGAGTCACTGGTGAGGAGGGCTTTGGGCTGCCAGTCATGTCATGTGCTTTGGCATAAGGTTCTCCCTGCTGTAGGATAATACAGTGATACCTTGGCTCACTAATGCCTCAGTTCAAGACCAAATCGGGTCGCGAACAGAAATTTCATAAAAATTTTGCCGCAGGTCGCGAATTCTGCCTTGGGTGATGATCGGGAGCGTGCCCGTCTTCCCTGCATGGGTGTGTGCAGGGCGGGGGAGAATGCCACATTCGTGCTGGGGCGGGGGAGATGGCCGTGATTGCATCCGTGTTCCCTTCCCTAACGTGCCTGCGCCCACCTTCACCCATGCGCCCGCCTTCCCCTGTGTGCCCATGCCCACCTCCCCCCCCAGTGCACCCATAATCATGCCTGTCTCCCCTCACCCCCCACACGATCTTTGTTGTTCTTTGTCACTTTGCTTCAAGTTTTTGTGGGGAAAAAAAAAAGTTGCAGAACGGATTAACCTTATTTATATTGACCGTTATGGGGAAATTTGACTTGGCTCACGACCAATTTGGGTCACAACCAGAGTGCTGGAGTGGATTAAGTTTGTGAGCCAAGGTACTGCTGTATAAGCAAATTAGAAAACCATACTCATGAACTTGTAGCTGCTGCCAACGATGGCAAGTGGGCTACTGATGAGACCTTCTTAATTTTATTCAGGTTCAAAACATTCATGTTATTTCAGTACTGCCCTTCAGGCAGACATTTCCCTTCCTTACTTTCACAGTCCTCATTTGTGGTTTGGATATGGCAGTTTACTTAATTTTATTGATACAAAATCTCCCATGATTTTATAATGGGTTTTTGTAAACAACATCTTTGGTCCACCACAGCCAGCGGGATACCTTGACCCCTTCCAGTGTAGCTTTTGGCTTCATTATCTGGTAGATGCAGCTTTAGAAGCTCTAGTGGGTTATCTCTTTCCGGAGATTTTTGGAATGTGTACATTTCTGACTATCTTGTTGGACCCCTCTGTGTGCTTCAATGTGGTAGGCCACACTATACTTTTGAGGTTGCTGTGACATCTAGCAGGTGTAGCAGGAAGTGCATTCTAATGGCTTCATCTGTATTTGTCTGTGCACATTTTTGTGGATTTTGTGACTGAGCTTCCAGAAATGTATGTAAGGGTCCTAGGTACAGTGCTATCTCTGGTGCTATGCAACAACTACAGAACCTGGGTATAACCAATATATTAAAGACTCTCAGCTCTCTCTTACCTGACTCTAAATTTCACACAGTGGATGTCTTTGTTCTGAACCAAAGTTTGGGAGTTGTGTTCAGGTGAATGAGTGCAATCAGAAGGAAGCAGAATTCAGACAAGGTAGAATGAGGCTCATAGGAAAATTCCCGTGGTCTGGAGGGGATAGGCCTGCCTTTGAAGATGGGGGTCACTGTTCCCCTACCTGATCTGTCATTCTCCACTTGTGCAAGCTGCTTCAGCTCCTCTTCTTCCATCTTCCCTGAAGTCTTTCCTTAACATCTACAAGCCAAACAATCATCACAGTTGTAATTAGTGCTAAATAATATGTTTTTTTTAAAAAATATAATTTTCCCAGATCCTGTTAGGAAACAGCAATATCAATTTTGTTCCATGGAGAAGAATCTGTGCTTGTCTCACCATCAGGAAGTCTCAGCGAAACTATCTTCTGTGCTACCGAGCAAAGCAGTACTTCCCCCCCATTAACAAAGCACCTAATTTAGAAGTCTGCAATGAATAATTAATGAGCAGAGGGCTTTTACCATCAAATATCATTATTAAAATGGACTCTACGATGATGATTTGGACTTAATTCAGGTTTGGAGCGTCACCACCCATCGGTAAACATTTCCTTAAGTGGGAAATCAAATCATTCTCACTAGGATTTAAAAATAAATTCCATTTCTTCTCTGAAACAATGAAACCTGAATGTATAAAACCCTTTGCTTCTGAAGTAGTAACTATTTGACAAGCAGCACCCCCAGGGGAGAAATACTTGTCTTATGTTGATCTTCCTGTGGCAAAAATGGAGGAACTAAGATAGGCAAGTTATGCTCAAGGCTGCATAGCAATGCTTCTGTGAGCAAAAGAGCAGAAGTCGGGACCTTTGACTCAAAAGCCTGTTCTTCAACAGGCAAGCCTTCTCCTGTGATTTGTGGATATTCTCATCATTGGATAATGAATGCCTATTTCCATGACACAAGGTTAAAATGTTAATCAAATCTAGAGCCCCATTTGACTCCCAGTAGAAAATTGTCAGGAAGAGAATCTTGCTCTGTTGTCTGTGAGACATGAAAAAGTAATATTCCTGAAACTAAGTCACCCCCCTGATACTTGGAAATATTCCCAAGCAATTCACTTACAAATGTGATGAGCAGGTGAGATAAGGAAAAATTGACCTTCTATATTAGCCTGGTGCCCTCCAGATGCTCTGGGTAACAATTCACATCAGCCCCAGCCAGCATGGCAAATGGTCAGTAATGCTGGGAGTCATAGTCCAGAATATCTGAAGGGACACACACAGGGCAACACGGATTTCTATAAATGTGAATGAACATGGCTATGGCTGATTACCTGCATGATATGCTTGAAACCAGATCACAATCTGAAAATAAGGAAAAGTAGGTGGATAATACCTATAAGAGAGCATCCCTAGGAAGAGAAGCAGCTTGAGCTTTCTCTTCCAATTCAGGGAGGAGCATCAGAGCAGCCCCATGAATGGCTGGGATTTTCCCTTTAGGCCAAATGGAAGAGAGTTCCTTGTTCCTAGATCTACTTTCCTTCTCAGAGCAACTCAAACGTCTCTGAGTGAAATGTGTGTCTGCCACTGCTGTAAGGATGCAATTGGGCATCACCTTGATGGTGGACATACCTCTCTGGAGGAGCCTGTAACTCAGCTATGCTAAGAACAAAGAGATGGAAAATGTATCTGTGCACCAAACCTACCACAAATTATTGTAGCTCCACACTTAGAAGAGGGACAAAAAAGCAGGAGGTAATAATAAAATCACATTTTAGAGCATGTGCTTGAAGAAAATGAATCTGGTAATATGTGAATTAGGTAAGACTCTTTTGTTTCAAGATTATGTCATACTGCTGATAGACACAGTTATATACAACTAACCTGTCTGAATGATTATAAAGGATCATCAGAAATCAGTGGGATTATTTAAAACAAACGAACAGAGCCCCTTCTCACTTTCCCTTGGGGAAGAGCATGAATCTTTCAGGCTGTAGACTTCAGAGAGTTCAGATAGTGAAGCCCCATTGGAATAATGAGGTTTCTACCTTACACACTATCCCTTTGTTAAAGATTATTTGCATATGAAGTTTGAGGAACTATGTGTGTTTTTTTAAAAAAATGGGTTAATAGTGTGTATGCTCAGCTTCAAATATTCTTTCCTCTATATAAAGAATGGTTTATTTAATATTATCAGTGACCATGAATGACAACAGCAGAGGTCCTGTTAAAATTTACTTAGTGCTATAAACATAAATCCTTAATTAAAGGCAGCACAAAGTCTCAAAGGCATTTTACAATGATGAAGTAATCTAGCCTTTTTCCACAATGTAAACTAGATGAAAGCCCAAAGGTCTATGGGACCTCATATCTCCTTAAACTCTTTTGTTTGTCTCTAAAACCTTTCTTCCTGCATCCTGTTATCATTGCTGCTGTTACTGCAGATTTTGCTTGGGTGGTGGTGTGTTTTCCCAGCTAGTCTTCTGATGAAATTGGAAACATGTGAAAACTTCTTCAAACCATTTGATGTGCATTTGTCCTACTGGTATAAGAACAGAGCTGCAACGACCTTGTCAAAATTGTATCAAAGGTAATATCCATAAGCATTTCAACGATAAGGTCTTCCAGAGAAGAGCTAGGTTGCCAGGGAAATCCAAGGAAGAGTGATAATATACAAAGGCTTTGTTTAGACAACATGGCAAGCTGTGGTGATTTTTTACCATTGTCAGTCTGTCATGTTGTCTGGACCTAGTCATGGTAATTCACCATGGTAAATGGTGGTCTAAGTAACAATGGTTTGTTCTATGGTTTCTCTGTACCATCATGGCCTGTTGTGCTGTCTGGACCCATGCAACTACTGCACTCTTTCCTCTGGAAAGAGTGGCAACTGCAGGAGCTGCTCCAGCTGTACAACCTCAATGTGTGGGCCAATGAGGGAGAAGTGATGCACCTGGATTTAATTTCAAGCACAGCAGCTGATTGTTTACATGCCAAAAGGACTGAGCAGGGAAGATGGAAACCATGATAACATAGAAATCACTTGATTGTCGGGGAGATCCTACTGTGTTTCCTAAAAATAAGACCGGGTCTTATATTAATGTTTGCTCCAAAAGATGCACTAGAGTTTTTTTTTCAGCTGATGTCTTATTTTTTCATGTGCGAAAATCTACATTTATTCAAATATAGTCATGCCATCTTCTGGAACATCATCATTACTCCAAACCCCGAATTGTATTGCAATGGATGTACTAAATGCATCCATCTGGCTGACAATCTTAACTGGAGCTTATTTTTGGGGTAGGGCTTATATTATGAGCATCCTGAAAAATCATGCTAGGGCTTATTTTCTGGTTAGGTCTTATTTTTGGGGAAACAGGGTAGTAAAAAACGGTGAACCATGATAACCACACAAGATTGCTTGTCATGTTGTGTGAATGCAGCCACTGTATCTCTTCAGTAGCAAGATCCAAGCTCTACACAAAAACGATTCCTTCTTTGTTTTTCCACTACATAACCTCTGGCGGAGTTGTGGTATAGCAGAATAACAAAAAGGAGTAACATTTTCTCCTGTATAATTTAATACTTCATTCTCCCCATTCTACTCCTGCAACCAGTAAAGTGTTCTGGGAAAGAAAAAACAGAAGAGAAACTGGATGATCAAATTATTCCCTAAAGAGCCTGTAGATAACTATGACTAAGGAATCACAATAAATTTTGCATGCAGTAAAGTGTAGTGCTCTGTGTCTATAGCCAAAGGGGTTTTTTAGGTCTGAGTCTTCAAAGGTCCCTTCCAGAGCTTTGCTGCAGGCCATTACAGTCTCCTCATAAGCAGAGCCTTGTTTATAATTATATATTTGGTTATCAGGACCTTATCCCTTTGGTGGACACTTCTGCATCTGGCATCCAACCAATCCTGAACCTTTGGGTGCACCTTGGAGCTAGGAGACTGCTTAGTATCTGCTTCCAAGCCCAAGAGGGAGTGTAACTTGAGAGGAATCACTGAAGGCCATCTCCACCAAGGGCCTGGGTTCTCCTTGATCTGCCTCAAGGTCCCTCAGCACAGGCAGCTCGCTCCTCTCTGATGTTTGGCTCAGGGCATTCTGGTCACCCTCTAAGAGGGAATGACATCAGTGCTCAGTAACTGGCAACACAGACACTGTGAGGCCACTGCAACGAGTTATGGCTACCATGGAGCAGTTGCTGAAGGCAATGTGCTCAGTAGACCCATTCATCTCCTTCACACTGAAAAAAGCAAACTTTGCAATATGATGTGTTGTGCAATGTGATGTGCAATGTCTTTCCTCATTCCATAGTTCCATTATCTGCTGCTTCAGGATGTGGAGTGAAAACAGATCATGAAGATGCCATATCATGGGTTTTGCATTATGAAATATTATGGGAGAGGAGATGGTAAAGGGAGGGAAAACCAGACAGTTGCTTTCTGTGCTGGTCTGACATATGAACTGACATGGAAATCTAGTCTCAGAAAAGAGTGTGGGATCCCTGATCTGAGCTAATCTTGTACACAGCCATATGCATGGGCTACTGCGCATGTTGCCATTTGCCCGGACACTCTCTTCCTCTTAGCAGGTGTCTAGGTGAATGGCCTCCTCTTCCTTTTCCTGCCATCCTTCATCTTGTTCTTAATTTTTCCAGCCCCACAGATTTCCCCACTTCTTTGCCCTTCCTCCTTACCCTATCCTTGCTGCCCTTGTGCTCACTTCAAGATACAGGAAAGGAAAAGAGTGCCATTAACTAGAGTGTAGGGCAACTCCTTGCTACCTCAGCTCTCAAAACCATTTCTGCAATATACTGCGAGATACACCATACGGTGATTACTCACTAAGGAGGAAGAGACAGAGACTCACCATGAGAATTTTTCTTTTTCATTTCCTCCTGAGGCATTAGAGTTCAGACATGTTGCACGAAGGCGTACTGTTCAGTGGCTGTTGTCCTTAAGGTACACGCGTACCTTAGTGTAAAACTTTGCATCACAGCAGCATTACTACCAACCAAAAAGGACAGCAGCCAATGTTCTAAACATAAGCAATGAATCCCTGACAAAGTGGAGATGTGACAGTACACTTCTTTTTGTTTACTCCTATGGATCTCTGAGCCCAGAGAGTCACTGGGCAAACGTTGTTGTTATGGCAAATGCTAACCTCATCGTGACATGGAAGAGATGGGTATCTTCTGACAAAGGCTCATTTTGATGATACGCAAATATTTGTTGTACAGCCAGCTCTGCGGCTCTTAAATACATATTCTGCGTACTGCTCTCCAAAGAGGGTTGCATCCATCCTGAGCAACAGACGCTGTTCTCATATGGATAGGAGAATGTCAACAGTTTAGGAACTGCCGCTTTGGATTTCCAGGCCAAGCCAGTAGCTATCATTTGCTGCTTCCTACAAGGCTGTGCGTTGTTTGTCACAGGCCTAGCATGTTCTGTGCAATGAAATCCATAGGAGCAAATACTGGTGGCTTTGTGGAAGATGAGATATATCCTGGGAGGATTGCCCCTTGCTGCTCAGTTCAGCTTCAACACAATCAAAAATATTCTCTTTTAAAGGAACATGACAATCTTTGTATTCCTCACCACCACATTGTATTCCTGCCCTGGGAACTTATTTATGAGGCTTCCTAGTAATCACTAGCAGAAACCATGTGTCACTGTTGCTCTGAAGGGTGGGATGCATGCTAAAACAAATAAATGGAAGGTTGGCACAGAGAAAATGGCCGCCACCACTGAGACCAGCATGGCCACTGTGATTCAAGCAGCTGTGCAACGGTTCAGAACATTCCTGTGGGGAAGACAGAGAATCTGCCAGTTGCTCCCCTCTCCAGAATGAGAAGTCGAGGGATAAACAGGCCTGCATCGAGATTAAGCTGTTTAACAGCCAGAAATACAGCCTACTGATTTCAATGGAATGTAATTTCGTGCCGCATTGGGATCTAGAGGGCTTCCAATATAATTTCAATTGCTGTAATTTCTAACTTTTAGCTCTGCTGAATATGAAAGGAAGAGAGCCATGAGCTCTGAACCTGGAGGGAAGAATCTGAGCTTTTCCACCCAAACTCTCATTCCACTGTATCTAGTTTCAGTTTCACGGCAGAATTGAGATTGGGGCACCATGCGCAGAGCATTTCCTTTTCTGTTTTCCTGTGGTTTAGAGGAATAGCACAATAATGCAAGTGAAACACTCATTTTCTTTTAGTTTCAGAAATGAGACTACATTTTCGCTGTTCTTAAAAAGGAAGAATGAATGAACAAATGAACTTGCCAAAAGTCTGGTTTAAAAACAAAAGCAAACTGGAGAGTCACCATGTTGTTTAATGAAGTTGTAAACAACTGTGCTCAGGAAATGAAGACTGTGCAATGAATGCCTTTTGGAGAAAAGCTCTGTTAGCTTTGGTTTCTACAGCATCTTTAATTTCTCAGGGTTATTTATCATTGTCGCAAGCTGGGAGAACTTAGCAAATGTTGGTAATTTCTTATCAGAGCCAAGCTAAATCAAAATCCTCACCATTCCTGCAGTGGAGCTGCTTTGCATTTGCACGCCTGCATAGGGCTGATCTTAACATGGGATCAAGGTTGCCTTAATAACAGTATACCTTCCTGAACAAGAGGTGTTAGAAAGGAGTGGCCATGTCTAGATACATGATTACCTGAACAAAGATTACAGGCTGCAGAATCGAAAACTCCCTCTTTACAATGTTTCTGTGAAGCTTGGGTGAAATTGTGGGATTTTTGTACAGGAGAGTAGTTCTAAATATATTCACAGCAATGAAATGATTGATTGCACAGCTGTGGAAGACAAAAATGCATATCAATGGAGCAAAGGTGTCTCAGGCTATAAAACACCTTGCTAATGGATCAACTCTCACCACAGGAGAAAAGCAAGTACACAGAACACACCAAAGAAACATAAATTCTCACAGGCAGCCATTTATGGTGTATTTAGGGATGATAAACCATTCTGATAAATTCTCTGTCTCTATACACATGCGTACATGTACACACACACACACACACACACATATATAGAGAGAGACAGAGAGAGATAGAGAGACAGAGAGGAAGAGAGAGACAGAGAGAACTGGAAGAGAAAATTGATTACAGATCAGATTAGTTAGAAATTCAAGAAAAACTTGATTGGTAGATCAAATGTTTATATGTTTGAGGGAATTAATCATGAGAATAATTTGTACTAGACCGTTCTTATTTCCATTCCCCCACCCCGCAAATCTTAAGATTCATTTAATTTTGCTTAAAACATGTACATCTGCTTCAGCTGAGCTGGACCTTCCAAGTTTAGCTTGGATTTCATTTTAGGGTGATTTTTTTCCTAACGTTTTAGAGCTGTGTGGCTCTTTCCTGAGATGGTTGTTGATCTAGAATCCAGCAACATTTAGCAATGGATGGTACCTATTTGCTCAGAATTGTATCCAGCACAATTTCTATAGAATTAATAGTGTGGATTGCATCCAACGGTGCCCTTTCACAGATGGGAAAATTTCTTTCATTCCTGGAAGGGTCTTTGATCCAGCATATTAATGGAAGAGGAAGGGTACATTTGCCCATTCCCATTCTCCCTGCAGCCTGCATCTATGTTGGTTAAGGGGCTGAGGGAGAAACCAGGGAAAACTGTCTCCCTTCTTCTTCTGTAGAAGTAGCTACTGGGTCAGAAACCCTTCTGTGGAGACAAGGCACAGTTGGCTTCATCCACTAATTAGAATCATACCTACTATAAGAGATGGAGCACGGGTTGGTGCAATTAGAAGTACCTAAGCATATTTATTTATTTATTTAAAAATTTCTATGCTGCCCCATTCGCCGAAGCTTACAAAACATCTTAGTTGTGCCATTGGACAAACATCAAAACATAAAAGAGTTGGAATTAGCCATTAGGAACCCTCCAAATTAACAAAACAATACTATGTGTGCTTAGATAGTCTCTTCACTCCTTAGTGTCAGCGTTATTCAGAAACAGAAGAAACAAAGCAAACTTTACAATACTTCTTTATCACATGTGACAAGCTGTGTGGTGTATATACCTGTATATTTACTTTGGCTGATGCTATAACAGATTGCTCTCAGTGTTATTTGAAACAATTTATATATGTGTGTGTGCGTGTATGTGTTTTCAAAATGTGCCCCTGGCAGACAAATGTGCAACTACCAGTATTAAAGGTGATTTTCTAACACCTCATCAATCTGATTTGCATGATGGATTTCTCAGGATCAGGTTTCTGGAACATTAACAAACTGTTGTGTAGCAATTAATGGTCCTTCGGAGCAGCCAATGCAAGAAGGTGGTTGCCCCTGGTTCTGGTGCCATGCCTCACTTTCTGCACTTTATCTAGGTAAACTTTTTTTTTTGGTTGACTATATTTAGCACCAGTGAGTGGGAGAGAAGGAGGATGAGGCACCAACTACACGTGGCACAAGCTTGTGGCTGCAGCTTCTTACCCATCCCCTTGGCATGCCTACTTGCCCACCACTGAGACCCAGTGGCAGACTTGGGGTGAGGGGCAGCTGGTACATTTCAAAGGGAAAAGAGATGGAGCAGAGCCTTGACCTTCAGGGACAGGAGGATCTTGATGTTTGAAAAACTCTATGGCTTCCCTGATGAGGTTAGCAGGCCATGGAACTGTGTCCTAAGTGATTATTATAGATGCCAGATATTGCTGCGTTTGATCATAAATGTTAAGCTCCTGTGCCAAATATTACAGTTCACAGAGTATAATGAATGTAACTTGTCTTAGACTATCTCATTACAACTTTTCATTGTTCTTTCTATTTTATTTTTATGATAATGGTGCTTTATACTGTGCTTTTGACCATGCCTGTTAATCAACTGGATTTTAGAAAAAACAAGGATTAAAATATAACCTTTAATTGAGTTGTGTTATAGATTTGTTCCTCTCCTCCTTACTTTCCTGGTTCAATATGTTTTCAGGAATGTAAACAATCAAAAGAGCAAGCCCCAAAAGTATTTTTATATTTGGTTGCCACAACAACAAATGGAATGGACATGAGCAGAAAAATCCAAAATGAGTAGGTACAGGGAGTGTTAATGCCAGATCCTCTACCACTTTCAAAGCCCTCCCGGCTCCTGCTGGCCCCAGTGGTGGGGTGATGGTGGCGCCACTTGTGAAACCCCCATTTTTGCAGAATCCCCTCCCACATTGACTGTGTGTGTGTGTATCCTTCCAGGGGTCAGGGTGCATTTGACCTGCCAGCTCTGTGCTAGTGATGTTGAAGGCACCAATGCAAGGGTCTCCGATTGGGAGGGTGGGAAAGGAAGGAAAACAACAAGTGAGGGCAATGTGAGTGGAGTAGTAATTTTTCAACAGGTGTACTCAGAAATAGGTGAAAAGGGTTGCTAAATATGCTAAAGGGCACTGCTAAATATGGTCAAGAAAAACTGTGTGTTGTCTCAGCTCAGGTCAGCTCAGCTCCAGTTTTAGGTGTGAAAAGGAAAATGCTTTGAACTGATAGCACTAGAGAGCCACCGAAATTGGGAACTGGGTAGTTTAATCTTTCACAGGAGGCTACTGGCAGTTGTCATTCTATGATACATCCCTATCATTATAACACACACAGAGTTCTTCTCAGCATGGAATAGGTAAAGAAGAGAATTGAAGATCTGAAAACCTAGATACAAGGAATTCAAAACAGTGCGAAGAGACTGCAGCTGAGCACGGTCTTCCCAGGCATTCCAGCTCCCAGCCACTGCAGGGGCTGTGCAATTTGGGGTTTAGTTTGTACTACAACTGGAAATTCTGCAGGTTGCCCAAGAAACAGGTTTGCCATTGTTCTTTTCTCATTTCAGTATATAATAGTAGACGAAGGCATTTTTGTTCTAACCACGTCTTTGCAACCTCCTTGAACACATTTAAGGCTGTTCCTCCCTTTTCTCTGAGAAAAAGGATAACAGACAGGTGGAAGAGAAAGGTCATTAAAAATCTTTCCCTTTCCCTTTAGCAATTCTTTGGAAACTGTAGTGAAACCAGTCGTGTTATAGTTCTAAGAAATAAAAGGTTGCCTTTTTCACTTAGCATTAATTAAAGGGTACCAGTGAATGTTGTCCTAGGAAAATTAGCCAGGGAATTCCTATTAATCAATAGCTGTGAGCCAGAGAAAGATGATAGATGAACCCTGTCCGCTACTGTTAATGCTCAGGTTTGAAAGCCAAGTACTACAGATATAGTGACTGCTGGCAGTCATGCCTCCATTTGGAAAGACAGTCTTACCCAAATGGCCAGTTGGGTTCTTGCTGTGTAATGGTAGCTTCACCTGCATAGACTTTTGATGCCTATTCCAGGGGACAAATCTGGGGGTTAGAGCCATCATTATCAGTGACTCGGCTCCAAGACAGTGCTTCAGGGAGCTATGCTATAGACCCTAAACAGCCAGAGAGGGCCATCGGGCCACTGGATTCTTTGTAAACAGAATGGCAAGCTCAGAGTTGGGGCAATGTTTCAATCCCCCTCCCTGCCCTTAAAGCAGAAAGAACCATGCTGGCTGCTTCTCTGAGGTCAGAAGGCACATGGGGGCAGGGAGAATGGTCCAGGGTACAAGGTATCTTGGCAGCTCACCACCTCCTTCTTTTCTCCTTTGAAATGCTGCAACCAGAGGGCTGGTTCCAGCCTTCTGGCTGACTTGCAGATGTGAGAAGAGGTAGGGACCATTTCTGACACTCCTCCCTCCCTGTGGAGCATACCTGTAAGCCTCCAGGTTCAACAGTTTTCATGCCTTGAGGGTGAATTAACAGGAGACCCAGAATATTGTTTTCAGGGCATTTGTCATGTGCTGTGTTGCCATATCTGACAGGGAAAAACATGCTTCGACAAAGGAAGCCAATGAATACCAATCAGTCCTGCTTTCTTCCAAAATAGACAAAGAATCATGGTGAGGCCACCATGCAATCCATGCCACAAGTCTGTACTGGAAGGAGAGAAATTATGCTTGGATTCAGCTGCTGTATAGAATTTTGAATGGTACACATTATTCTTAACTATCTTTTTAAAAGCACAGTCTTTAATAAGTCATAGCATGCCTTAATTTTAGATCCAGTTATTGGTTTGATAAGTGCCTCTATATGCAAATGTTAGTGCCTTGTTCCTGCTTTTCTAGCCTTAGCGAGGACTCCATTGTCGAATTAACACTGAATCAAAAGGTCAATCATAATGTATGTCAATAAAATAATTTAAAGTTAATTATAAGCTGCATGTGCCCAGATGCGCAGTTATTCTAATAAACTTGAACATGTTGTTCACAATGTGTACTGCATATGAATCGTGCATTTTAAAAGAAATAATAGATGAAATCAAAAGTTTAAAAAAGATTCTTACCCTCTTTAGCTGCATCATCATCTAGTGGTCCAACTGACTCACTTGATAGTTCAGATGTATTTAATAACTCCGTATCATTGGGCTTGATATTGTTAGTGATGCGTTTCTCAAAATGCCTTTTTGCAGTTTCTTTTCTGCTTGCGTCTCCTTTGTGCGAGCTCCTGCCCATATTGTCCTTGTCAATGAGGCAAGACTTCCTTCTTCTGAAGAAAACTTTCTTTTCTCTATATCTTCCTTGACTCTGCTAATCAACCATGCTGGTGACCTCTTAGACTTTGTACTGCTTTTCCTAACCTTTGGTATATCTAACCTGCACTTCTATTACTAAGGTGTTGAGTAACCACGAAAGAGTTTGAAGGCATTTAACCTGCCTGACGCTTCCTTTTAGCTTCCTTTTTACTAATTTCCTCATTTTGGAGTGGTTTCCTTTCTGAAGTCAAATGTGACTGTGTTGGACTTCCCTGACAACTTCCCACTTAAATAAGTATCAAATCTGGTAGCAATTTGGGCAATTGGCTCCATAACACTCAGGTCTCATGCAAGGTCCTGGGTTACCTGCTTAGGTTTAAAACCCTCACCCATCCTCGACTTCCTTGGCATGGTCATTCAAGGCATCAAAATTTCACTTCTTTGCTGTTACTGGAACGTGCATTTATCTAGTCATTGTGGGAGCTGTTGAAGTCACCCATTGGTACAACAGTTGCTCATGCAGAGGCCTCTCTGATTCCATTTTCCAGCTCAGGATCACCCTGAGCCTTTTGGCTTGAGAGATCAAAGCATGTTCGTAAATTTGCTTTGGAATTGGTACCATCATCTATAGCACTTCTGTCCCTGTTGGGTTTTGTAGCTGCTTGAAATAGCTTGACTCCATATAAAGGAAGCCACAGCCTTTAATTTAGAAATTTTGGAGGTCTTTCATTCATAAGGTTGTCATAAGTTGACTTGATGGCACACAACAACAAAAGGAACAAATTTGTTCCTTGGAAGCCAGGAATCCATTATGTTGAGCATACACCCTTGGCTTATGTCCAGTTGTTCAAAGAGAGAAGCAAGAAATTGTACCAGATAGTATTAAGTGCATTACAATTCAGTATAATAGCTAGTTAATAACTGGTGCAAATCTACCAGAGGCAAACAGATTGCCTTTATGGATTTTTAAGGCTGATTGTCTCATTTGAAATATTGGTCAGTATGGGAAGCTCAGATGAATTTCAAATCCACAAACATAAGGAATGCATCCCATTTTCTTTCATCCTGTTTTGATTATATTACAGATTGAAGGTATTATAATTATATGATCATTATATTCTCATTATCATTATACTATGAGAACACTGTAATTTTGTACCAACTAAGACATAACTGGTTTTAATGGGACACTTAAAAGGTTATATTTCTATTGCTTCCAGGATATTAAAATTGTCTCACACAGGAGTGGATTAAGGGCAGTATCCTGTTCATCACAAGTGCTGACCTGAAATAGGTTGAGGCAGCATAAGCTACCCTAGTTCAACAGCAATCACATTTGCTAGCCCAACCGGTTTTTTGGAGAAACCTTCACCAAACGCTACGGCTTTGTGCTAGAAGTAGCTTACACTAGCGCTGAGTAGAATACTGCCATTTAGCTGCAATCAATTACTTTCCTGGTGGTAATTCCCATTGAACTCAACAGAACTTATTTTTGGATAGGCATAGGATTGCACGGTTTATGTGTTGAAAGTGGCAGTACAACTCAATGAAGAGAATTTGCAGTAACTGTAACCTTTATTATTGTCCATAAATGAGTTTAACTGTAAAAATATGGATGTGAGTCACCCAGAGAGGCTCTGGGCTATGGGGCAGCATCTCTCTCTCTCTCTCTCTCTCCCCCTCTCTCTCCGTATCCGTATCTATATGAGAAGGAACAATTTATTGGAGAAGGTCCTGATGCTGGGAATGATTGATGGCAAAAGAAGAAGGGGACAGCAGAGGATGAGGTGTCTAGATGACGTCACTGGGGAAGTGGGTGTGAGCTTGGGTGGACTCCAAGGTATGGTGGAGGACAGGAGAGCCTGGAGGAATGTTGTCCATGAGTCATGATGGGTTGGGCACAACTTTGCAACTAAACAATCCCCCCCCCGCATATATAACTTTTTTCACTTGCATAAAATATATAGAAGGTTCATGGAACAGTGTACAACTCAACCCATAAGGAATGATGTGCTAATTCTGCACAATCCACTGTGCTTTGGGCAATAAAGGCATTTATTTTATTTTATTTATTTGGGATATTTCTAATGTGTCCAATCACTATGCATCTCTGGATGGCTCACAACAGATTTAATAAATACCACAATTTAAATATCATAAATACCCCAAACAATAATAAAGTCTTGACCTGGCACCGGAAAGCATATAATGATGGCACCAGGCAGACCTCTCTAGGGAGCACACTCCATAGTTGAGGCACCACTGCAGAGAAAGCCTCCTCCGGGTATTCTGTCTCCTAATCTCCTTCGAGGAGGGTTCCTGGAGCAGGGCCTCTGCTGCAGATCTTAGGGGGCGGGAAGACATGTAGGAAAAAAGGCATGGATGAGTTTTCACTTGGTTCTTGTGTGCTTTGTTGTTCATAACTGTGTGCTCGCTAGTCAGCATGAGAGAATGCTAACCTTCCCTGTCACCCCACAACTGAACTAAACTAAAATACATCCAGATGAATTGAATTTTAAGATTGGATAAATGAGAAACTGAAAGAAACTAAAATGGACTGAATCATCCATACCAAATGTAGGATGCTCTCACTAACTGCCATTTCTATGTCCACATAGTTGATAGTTAGTGAAAATTATTATTATAAGTCATCATGAGTAACATATTGCCTTGAAATTTGACCTAGTGCTTTGCAGTGCCAACAAAGGTAAATTGAGTGTAGTAAATGTAGAGATTAAAAAAAGTTTATTTTAAAATGAGGAACTCCCAGTTGCATGAAAGGAAGTAACGGAAAAATACTTTAGGGTGGGGAATGTCACAGTATCACAACATGCATGCTTTTATTTATTTGGTTTTGATGGGGTTTATTTGTTTCGGGTTTGATAATTTTATTGTATTGTTGGATCGATTGCTTTATATTTTGCTTTTAATCATGTAAGCCATCCTGAGACGCGATAGTGAAGGACGGCATACAAATGTTTTAAATAATAAATAATAGTAATGCATGTGTCTGGATCAGAATTAAGCCACTGCCTGGTGAAGTAGAGCTAACAATGGCTACAGCAAACATGCAAAAGGAAATGTAATGGCATACACTCAAGAGAGGATGTACCTTTAGAAGTGCCAATGCTATGTTAACATCAAAGCAGTCTTTGGTAAAACTTCACAGAAGTCAGCACAGTGCACTCTGACCTTGCCGGAGTCACTGCAGCTCCTTGATCCATCCTTTCATGTCTTGTGTCTTGTCAAATGTAGTTGTTGTTTGTAAGAACTTTGGGATCCTGTGATAAAAGAGTTTATTTACAACAGCAGTCAGGGGTAGGTAAGGACAGATGTCAGGGTAAACATTAGAAGTTCTCACAAAAATAATTCTCTGGCCTTTAGCAAGGGTGGTGGAGGAAAAGGGAAATTGCTTTGCCACTGCCAAACAGGAAATCTGATGTGGGCATCATCACATCTATCTTTAAATAAATGGGGAGGGACTGGAAAGAAGTACTATGTTAACTTGTGCTCAGAAGGCCTGCTAGCTCATTTTTTAAGGAGCTCTGAAGTTTTCCCGATGCCATCATGGCTTCTTCTTGCAATTGAATGCTCTCATTGCACTGCCACAGAAGCTAGGCTTCCAAAACACCAAACTGTATTTCTGTGAGTAAAAAGTCCTAGAAGTCATGGGCATCTGGGATGTCATAGAATGTTGGTTATCTTCTCTTCTACATGCATAGGCAGAGAACCTTGTCAGTTCCCATGAAAAGCTCTGTGATGGTCTCTTACACTGAGAGTGCAAAAGTGACTAGAAGAAGAAGGGATCTGCTGGTGGGAGAGATGGAGAAAGGCCTGGATAAACTGCATCCAAAAGACTCTCCATCACCTGTCCTGTCTCCCAAGAGATAAGTCACCTAGACAGGTCGAGCAATCCATCTAGCTGTAAATGTTCTTTACAATGGAAAAGGGTCCATGTTTGAATCCCTTGAGATCCTCCAATGTTGCACCCACTCTGTTTGGCTCTTGCCAATTGGGCTTGGAATGGATAGACCTCTGGTCTCTCCTTCACCCCCAGGAAGGTGTGCTGGTGCTGTCTGGAAAGCTGTGCCAGTTGCTTTCCCTACACAGCTTGGGACCACAATACCTAATGGAGCACCTCTCTCAATCTACCTGGACATTCTGATCATGATCTGGGAGCTTTCTCTGATTGCTCGCTGTGAGGAAGGCTTGGTTTGTAGCAATAAGAAGGGTCTTCTCCATAGTGGCCCCCCACTTATGGAATAAGTTCCCATAAGGCCTGCTTGGCACAGATCTAATTCCTTATGGGCTCCAGGTTAAGATTCTCCACTACAACAAGGCACTGAATTAGTTTTATATTATATTAGGGCATTAATAGGTCTTGTGATTTTATTTATTTTAATTTATTTATTTATATTGCGATTTATATCCTGCCTTTTTCCTACAAAGGGCTCAAGGCAGCTTACATCATTCTCCTCCTCCATCTTATCTGCACAACAACAACCCTGTGAAGTAGGTTGGGCTGAGAGTCTGTGACTGGCCCAAAGTCACCCAGTTGGCTCCATGGCTGAGTGGGGACTAGAATCCAGATCCTCTGAGTCCCAGTCCCCTGCTCTTAACCACTACACCACACTGGCTCTTTAATTTGTGTAAGCTATTGTAGCATTTATTTTTTAAATTAGCTTTTAAATTATATATTGTGATTTTTCTGATTTTTTGTTTCTATTTGATATTGTATTTTATTCTGTGTTATGATCATGACAGTGACCATGACAATAATGGTAATGGCATGAAGAGTCATGTAGTCAGAAGAAGCAGCTGAGGGTCTTTCATGTCAGCCTTGGTATACCCTTTTTTCTGGCCACATGGCTCTTCTTAGAAGCAATATGGTAGCAAGGTGTATGTGTAGTGGGAAGGGGAAGTGGAATACAATGGTGGCAAAGGACAGGGTGTGGCAGGGCGGCCGTATGTTTTCTGTTTTCTCCCGTGCCTCATTTGTTTACATCGGACTGTCCTTTCACAGCCTTGCTTTTCTCTTTGGCAAAATGTTTTCTTAGCCATTCTGCCTTTGCTACCAGGAGTACAGGGAGACACTGGACCTGATGCAACCGAAGAAAGGACAATTATTGCCTTTGTCAGCACCACTCATCTTGCCAGCCCCCTGCCTGGGAGGACTTACTTATTGTCAGACCTATCAGCAAGGAACAGCCCATATATGAGAACAGTGGCCAGAAGCAGATAAGTGGGTTTCTGATGTCTTACTCCAAAGATGCATAAACAGATTTCGAAAAAAGGGAAGCGTCTGTCAGCATCTCGCAGGTGTTATCTCCATCTATAGCTTCTATTAATAGCACTAACAGGACTGTTCTTACCACCATGACATACCCCTAAGAGAACATTTTTCTGATTTTCCTATGGACTTTAGGAGCCCATGCATCACATGAGCAAGGTATTTCTACTACAATAATGCTGTGTGTGCTAAATCATTGCAGATCTCAAGGGCACAGCGAGATATAAATACGTTCTCAGTGCCTTTTAAGTTTCACAGCTTAGTTCACTCACTGGCTTAATGGACTTTTCCACCTTGTGATTGCTGATTGAACCATCATCATAACATCTGAGATTCTGTGGCTCTTTTGAGGAATTGCAGAATTTTGGTACAGTGGGAGAGTTGAAAATGATTTATTCCATGCAGGTGACCATTTGTGTCTGGACAAGGAAGTGAAAGGACCCCAGGACATAGACAACGCTCCTTCAGTGTTCCTGGTGGTGGATCAAGAAATTATACTGCAGCGAATGAAATGAAAGAGCGTCTTTAGTGCCAATTGCCTATGTGTGCTGCTGCTAATTGATGGTAGCTCTGGGACTGATGACTTCCATGGGGGATTGAGAGAACAATTTTGAGAACTCTATGCCCCTCATGGTACACCAGTCATCATGACTTTCAAAGGTATTTAACAATCATTTTCCTTGTTGCAGGAGACTGGCAGAACAAGCCTAGAGACACTGGAATGTGTTGGGGGGCAATGAATTTTTTGGGGGGTCTGTGCTCCAAGTTTACAAAACAGTTTTGTCTCTGCTCCTTTCTTCCTGCATGAGATGCCCACCATCCTCTGCATTCAGATGCTTTCAAACAAGCCCACTGGATTGTTCCTCAGATACATTAGACGTGTTAAAATATTTTATGTTGGCATTTTTAATGTTGCAATGTTTTGGATATGTATTATCGCTTTTATTCATGTACTTGTACCAGTGGTGATGTGGATGGAAAGGTGGCATATAAATATTGCAAATATAAATACATTTTATACTTTGATTGTTTATTTAAAATATTTCTATGCCGTCCTGTTGCAAAAGCCTCAGGACGGCTTACATAGGTAGGGAATCTACCTTGATCACAAGGTAGATTTCCTAGTCTACAGAGATACTCATTCCACGAAGTGAACAACCAGGCACTAAATCTGTAAATATGGAGCAATGTCACAAATGATGCTAAGATGGCCCCATGATTAGATGCCCAAAGGCACAATCTAATGTTCCTTCAGATCCTGCCACCAACTTTCACTGCCGACTGTTGGTGGGTGGCTGCGCTCATGGATGGCTGTGCACAGTTACAGCACAATCCTATGGCTTTATAGTCAGAAGCAAGCCTCACTACTTTAAATAGGACTTACTCCCAGGTAAGCAGGTATAGGATTGCACCTATTGGTAAACTTGGGGACAATCTTATGCATGCTTCAACAGCAAGAAAAATCCTTCAACACCCAGGTTTCCCAAGCCAGCATTGCTGGGAGTTATGAATTGGATTGCAATCATAAAATACCCATTGTTTTAGGCCCCATTTTCTGTTTTCTTTTTAGGTCACGTTGTATAGTGGACTTTCTATTGCAGAGATGCATGAGGCAGCTTATCACAGTTCATAGTCTCAATGTTTCCATCTGTTTACTAATGTTGCAACCCAATACGGCTGCCTGGGACCCTCCAAATGTAGAAGACCACAGAGGCCCAAGAACAGTGTGGAAGCAAAGGCTGCCTTTATGTTTCTTCTACCCTGCAAAAGTTTTGCTGATGCTCACAAAAAGGACAGCTGATGTGCCCTGGGATTTTGTGCATCCCAGAAGAGTCTCATTGCTCTCTTCCAAGCCTCCCATGTGTCAGCTCTGAGATTGTATGTGTGACCTTGGAGACACAGCCAGTGCAAAAAGAACTACATCAGCTGCTAGAGATGAGGGAAGGCTCTGCTTTCATCTGGAGTGTTTCCAGACAAGCAGATATTCTACAAAACAAAGTAGAAAAAGGACCGGTGGAAAAGAATGGATGCCTTCAAGTGCATCTTCAGTTAATTCAGTTCACAATGCATCAGAAGCAGAGTTGGTTTTCAGAGATGACAGTGAGATTATTGCCAATGTTTGGCAGCTTTGATTTTCACACAAAGGAATTCTGTTACCATCTAGTATTGCCATTCCTGCTCAGCAGAGTTGGAGGGCATAGCCAAAGGAACAATCCCTAGTCCAGGTGAGGCACCCTGAAAAAGTGCAATTTCTGATTTTCTGGAAATACTGTGAAATGGCTTGAATTTGGCTGGATGAAAAAGAGGACAAAAGCACACACCTTTTGTATGTGGTGATTTATATGTATCATTGCAAATGCAGAAAAATGATAATTTATCTGAAATATAGTAAATTCAATAAAATTATTGAAATGATTATTGTAATTATGCAATCTGAAGAGAAACTGGAGTATATTATTACAATTCATTTGAAATTTATTGAATTCAATTCTATTGTTGGAATGTTACCATAAAGTGGAAGGCTGTGACTGAGTCACCTGTGTGCCAGCTTAGTCTGCCATCCTGTTGCTATTGAGGAGCAAATTTTCCTTCTGACCATTCTCACTGGTCTTGGGCTTTATGGCAATATTGTAGAATATTCCCCCCCCCCCAAAATATTTATTTATTTATAAAATTTGTATGCCGTCCATTTACTAATGGCATACAACATAAATAAATTGACGTCTCTGGACAGCTAACAATATAAATATATTGATGACCCACTCTGGCTGCAAGTTAATAAAATACAATAATAAAATTCAATATTAAAACATATTAACATATTGATTAAATAAAAAGGTCTTAACCTGGCACTGAAAAACATATAATGATGGCACCAGGCGGACCCCTCTGGGGAGCGCATTTCATAGTCAGGGCGCCACCACAGAGAAAGCCCTCCTCTGGGTACTCTGTCTCCTAACATCTTTCACAGAGGGTTCCCGGAGGAGGGCTTCTGCTGCCGATCTCAGGGGGCAGGAGGGCAAATAGGGAATGATTTAAAAATTATTAAATTATTAGGAAATAAAAATAGGGCCCTATCCTCTGTGAAAGAGGACACATGGCTACGCTGGTTCTCTTAATCAAAGAAAAAAATGGTTCAAATTATCATTCCAAAAATAAAATGAAATGTGCTAGAAATATATTCTAGTTCTTCTGATAAACGTCTCACTTTGGCTTCTTTTGTTATAGCCAGGGACCTTCCAGTCATGTTGCATTCTATTACAAGGGCTTCTAGTAATATCTACAAATGCAGATAAGAAAACAAGCTCTTTGAGTTTTCCTTTCTGTTCAGCTTCTAGAAATGAATGGGTGGTCCTAACCATGTTGGTTTTTCAAGCAGGATTTTATTATACCAAGTTCAAGGGAAGATAGATGAGTTTTCGGTCCTGGCAGCTGCTGAGAGGGAAATAGAAGAGTGGCAGAAACAAACACCTGGGTCTCAGGATATATCAATATTCTTGTAAGTTACTGAAATAATTGTATTTGTCTAGACACCTTAACAATCTGTTTTCATTGTCTATAGCTGTGCATCTATGGACCACAGCTGTGCTAGATTTCCCAATAGGAAAATACTATTTTGAGGGTATTAACATTCAGGCGATCATTTTGTACAGCTGCAATTTCATGCCTAGCTTTGTAAACAATAGCAAAATTGCTGTTTCTATCAAAGCCAGCTGAGAAAGATCTCTTTTAAAAGACGGAGAAGAGCAATTTTTAAGGGATTGTCTACATATTGTGCATGAGGAAACACATCTGTAGGATTCCTTGTGTTACTACATCCCTGGACGAATCACAGCAACTCCACTCTAGAGTTTGCATGATATAGTAGGCAGAAAATGACACTTTGGATGCTAATAGAGAAGAAATGTCACCGCCCATGCTCACACGCCCCAGCCTGTCCAGAGACCAGCCACATTATCAAGGCACACAGTAACCTGGCAGCTTTGTCTAGGCCTAGTTTGGCCAAACATGATCAAGACATCTTTGGGTGGAAAAACTAATAGATTTTGGCAAGCAAAGCCCATAATGAGCTTTGGCTTTTGAGAACCCTAAATCTGGGCAGACATTAGGATAAGCTGAAACTTAATCATGACAATATTGAAATACTGCTGGTAGGTGAATTGGCTGTTTCATGATTAACTGAGTAACTTGTCTTGGGAGGGGTTGCTCTTATTCTAAAAGGTCAATTGTGCAGCTTGGTGGTGCTTCTTGATTTGGCACTCTTGTAAGACTTGTATGTGGCATAGGTTGTGACGAGTACCTTCAGATAGCTCACCAGGTATGAACATCCATCACAATGGCAGACCTTTCTGCAGCCATTCTAAACTCAGCATCAGACTGCTGTAACACACTCTACGGGAACACCCCTTGAAAAAACATCTGAAAACTGCAAGTGGTGTCAGGTTGCTAGTGGATGCTAGGCATTTCATTATATTATGCCCATTTTAGTTGAGTTGTAGTGGCTGCCAGTTTCTTTCTGGGCACAATTGTGTCTGCTGCACTGTATTTCTTAACTGGGTGCCACTGATGTTGTCCTGACCCAAACCGTTGTATTTGTCTTTGGAATAGCAGCGCTTCCATTGATGGTGATAAATATTAGGCTTGTTGTCTTTTGTACCAAAACATTAAATTTCTTTTTAAACCTTGGCGTTTCTATTAATTCCATCACTGTAAAGTCCCACAAAACTCAGACTGATCAACTGAGATATCTGGTTTCATAAACGTGTGTGCTGATGGGTGGAAGTGGCTTGCAGGTAGGAAGGGGGAGATGACTGGAGTGAGAAGGGGGAAGGTGACTGTGGCCATGGCCCAGTCTCCTCTCCTCCTCTCCTCATGCAGCATTGGAGATTGCTGCTGCTTCTCTTCATCACCCCACCACGCAGTGACAGAAGCTTGCATTGCCTCCCCCTTCCCTTCTGTGCTTCAGCTTCTCTCCCTCCAGCACAATAGTGGTGGCGATTGATCCTGTTCTCTCCACTTGTAGAATCATAGAATGGTAGAATTGCAAGGGGCCATGAAGGCCATTGGGTCCAATCCCCTGCTGTTGCAGGACACCAAGTTACACCATCCCACTCAGATGGTGGTCCTTTCTGAATGTCTAGTGTGGGAGAGCCCACCACCTCTCTAGGCAGCTGGTTCCACTGTCGTATTGCTCTGACAGTGAGGAAGCTTTTCCTGATATTTAGTCTGATATCGGGGTGGTCACCGCTGGAATTGATTATTCCATGTCCTACATTCTGGTATCAGTGAGAAGAGATCTTGACCTTCCTCTTTGTGAAAACCTTTGAGGTACTTATATAGGGATATCAAGCCCCCCTTCAGTCTTTTCTTCTCAAGGCTGAACATACTCAGTTCTCTCAGTCTCTCCTCATAGGGCAGTGTTTCCAAACACTGATCATTTTTTTTGCCCTCCTCTGGACACTTTCTAATTGTTCTGCATCTTTCTTAAATCTGGATGCCTAGAACTGGACACTTTGTCTCCAACCTTAGATTTGTGAATCTGAAGGATTTATGGACACCCAGGCAATGTCTTAATGCTTCTGTTAAGGCATCCCAAAATAGCATTTGCCCTTTTTGTAGCTGCATCACACTGTTGGCTCATATTCAGCCTGCTGTCCACAGTAACTCCAAATTTTATCCTGTTCAGTTCTGCTAAGCTACATGTTCCCCATTTTGTATTGATGCATTTGTCTGTCCCCACCACCCCAGGTGGAGGACTTGGCATTTGTCTCTGTTGAATCTCATTTTGTTGCTTTCAGTCCAGTGTTCAAACTTATCAAGATCCCCTTGGATCTCCATTCTGTCTTCATTCATTCATTCATTCATTCTGTCTTCAAGCCCCATGAGGAGAGTTTGAAAGAACTGGACATGACAGCACTCTGCAAGTACTTGAAAGACTGTCACAAAGAGGAAGAACAAGATGTCTTCTTGATCATTCTAGAGTACAGGACATGGACTAATGGGTTCAAGATATAGGAAGCCAGATTCCAGCTAGATATCAGGAAAAGTTTCCTGACTGTGAGAGGAGTACGACAATGGAACCAATGATCTAGGGAGATCATGGGCTTTTGTACAATAGAGGCATTCAAGAAGCAGCTGGGCAGTCATCTGAGAGGAATGGTTCAACTTGGTGTCCTGCACTGAGCAGGTGATTGGACCTGATAGCCTCCTGTCCCCTTCCAACTGTACTGTTCAATGATTCTATGAGTACTATATGAAGACTGCGCTGTGTGAATGTGGACATAGACATACTCTGCACATATGGTCTCTGTGGTTCATATTGCAGAATCCCAGGTGTGAGGCCAGCACTTTGTCTCCAACCTTAGATTTGTGACTCCGAAGGATTTACAAACATCCAGACAATGTTTAAGGGCCATAGGCCTCTTCCCTTAAAAATATAGACAACTATGCTTGATTGGAATTTGGTCAAAAGTTTGAAGGAGTTCAACTCTATAACTAAATGGGTACCATTTAGGTTAGGATTTTCTTACTGCACTTGCTGAGTAAGTTTAGACATAGTTTTCCAAATTCTATCAGCCCACTGTTCTGTAGATAGTTGCTTCAGAGACTTTCAATTACTTGCCATACATGACTTTGCAGGTGTATGCAATTGCTTAAAAAAGGCTTTTATGCAGGAATTGGTGCGCTCTGTATGAATGTGAGTGCCTAGGCACACAACACTTCCCACACACAGTGATGTGCATAAGGCTGCTCACCATGTCACCATGCATAGATTGTCTTCATGAGGCCATGTCAATCTGCCCTAAGCCTAATTGACATAGCAACTCTTTGCATGGAACTACTCCCCTGCCTAACATGAGTAGCATCCACACACAGTGAGCAACTAGCTGTAGACTACGAAGAAATGACCAGTTATGACAGAGTCAGAATGCCACCTACCTTGAAAAAACATGGCAAGTTTCTTAGAAGCCTTATTGCCTCAGAAAGATAAAGTGAATTCATTTTAAAATGCATTATTATGTAGCACTAGGAAAAAGTAGGTTTAATAATCTCTCTAAAATGAATTAATTTAATACTTCATTTTTATTCAAATAATTATGAAAACTGAAATTTGTTGAAAGGTCTCAAGTAATATTTCTAATGAGTACCTACATTTAATTAACTCTAGAATTTGTAATCAGGCCTTGACAGGTGTAATTAATTGCTTTTATTTCAAATACGTGCAAAAATAGTGTTGGCTTTTGTTCTGAGTTAGGTATGCAAATAGAATGATTATAAGAAAATCATTTTGAGACTGGGACAAGCATTGAAGGGAGGAAAAGGGAGCTTGCATGAATGACTGAAAACTGAAAGCTGCAGCTTCCCACATGATCACCAATTTCATTGCCAAGAATTCCCTGGGTGTATCTCTCTCAAAAAGCTCAACGTTTGAATCCTAAGTTGAGTTACAAGCCTTCAAAGTCTAAAAGGTTTCCTTCCTTCAGGGCTGTTTAAACATCTGCTGAATGCTTGGGCATTTTGCTTCATCAGAGAGGGAATGCAAATGTATTTATCACTTGAAGCATATGTAAATGTGTTAGTGTGAAGCATTGAATTTTCTTGCCATCTTCTGTGGAATTCACTAATTATAGGAGGGATGACTTTGCCTCCAGTCTGTTGGTGGAATAAGGATGGGAAGTGGACACTGCCTTGGTCCTAATTGGGCAGGATTGCTGACATCCTCTTCATTCTAAAGCACCTGACAATCTCAGGAATATTTCACTGGTAAAACCCTTAGCCTGACCACTAGTGTGGCACAATAGTTAGATTACTAGCCTGGGACTTGGGATATCCATGTCCTGATGCCCACACAGTCATGAAACTCACCAGGTAACTTTGGGCCAATCACAGAGTCTCAGCCTAAGCTACCTCCCAGGGCTGGGAGTCTCAGCCTAAGCTACCTCTCAGCCTAAGCTACCTTCCTTCTTCCCTGCAAGAAGAGGAAGGGCCACAGTTGAATGGCAGAACACATGCTTTGTGTGTGAAAGCTGCCAGATTCAACCCCTGGTCTGAATCACACAGCTCAGTTTCATATGCTTCTTTTATCAGATTCTGAGTCAATGCAGAATAATGACTCAAAAGTCCAGACCAACTCCAGAAAGTGATGGCCTACAAGGTGAATCAAGTCCACAGAAGTTGCCCATTGGTGGAACATTTCTAGATTCCTTCTTCAATTCCTGCTATAATCTGTGATTTCTGAGATACATCTGCACATGGACAACCTGCTTTCTGGGGAAAATAGGGATAAACAGAGATACCAGGGGAATAACGCTCCCAACCCAGCCACCATAGACAAAAAGACATCAGTGGGCAGATACCTGTGTGCCAGTATGATTTCTGGGGCTGTAGCCATGTCTGACATCATTCCGCTCACAGAAGGCTTGAGGAGAGTTTTCTGGGCCCTCACTTCTTTCAGGTTGCTTTCCATGGCCTAGGGGTCTTCTCCAATGCCTCACACTGATGGCACAGGAGACACTGAGAGGTCATAACATAGCCCCATGATTCTGTGGTTCTTTCTGCATCCTGGTTTATTTATTTATTAGAAGTATATCTTGCTTTTTTTCTTTTAAAGAACTAAAGGTTGCTTATATCATTCTCTTCCTGCTGCTCTCCATGCTATTCTCACAACAATCCTGTGAAGTAGGCTGGGCTAAGATTTGGTGACTGGCCCAAAGTCACCCAGTTGGCTGAGTGGAGACTAAAATCCAGATCGCCTGAGTCCCAGTCTTGCAGTCTTAATCGCTACACCACACTGGCTGTCTCACCGAATTCTCACTGAAAAGGATAAAACCCACCAAAGCTGCAATCCTTTGGCTTCCTGTCATTATCAGGGAACTGTAATGTTTTTAGGGGTCCCCGCACTGAGACCTGTGACAGCTGAGCTCCCACCTCACCCACACAGTTGGCCAACCTGCCTGGCTCCTGCCATTAAATGTTTGCAGGCCCCTTACATGCATCTGTCTTGAGGTGATTGGATTGTGCCCTAAAACAATTAAAAAGCAATCCAAATATGTGCCTCAAAACCTTTTCTAAACATTCTCCAGTGGGGCACATTCTCCGGTTTGGGAGTAACACAGGATAAAAACTTTTCACCTCTGCTCATCAGGCAGGGTCCCATGAATGATGGTACGAAAGGCTTCTCTTGCTCATTTGAGGAACTGGAAAAGTTTAAAGTAAGACAGGCTTAACTTACACTATATAAAACTTCAAAGGTTAAAACTTTGAATGGGCAAGCAAGTCGTTCTGTCAGATGTATTCTTTTTAACATGTTTAATTGATCTGTATCTCTTGGAACCAAATGCTATTGTAAATAATGAAGTCATTTAATCCTGGGCTTGCAGTCTGTGTTAGCCAAATATGAGATGGATCAACTGTATAAAAGAAGCCACATCCTTGAATTTACAAAAGTTGGGCATGGCTGTCAAAAATGTGCTTTACAAAAGAAATGTGTTTCATAGCATGCACACATATGAAAAATGCACAAATACATACAATAAAATGCACACAAATACAATTTAGTTGATGGGAGTATGCAGACAAAAAGCATATCTTTGAAAAATGCATACAAAAATATATACAGATTTATGTGAGGGAAAAAAAGCACCTTCCATGTAACTGGGAAGGAGTAAGCTTTGTAATGTAAAATTAAGAACTCTGATGCAATCAAGATCTATATGACCACCAAAGTCCTTGTTGAAGATAAAACCTTGAATTTCTCACAGAAACTAATAAGTAATTGTTGCAGATCTTTCAGTATTTGAGTAATATGATATTGATACAATGCACTGGCTAACAGCTTAGCTTCCAGTTTTTGTACTAACTGAAGCGTTTGGACGTTTCAAAGCTAATCCTACAAAGAGTGCCTTACAATAGTCTAAATGTGGCTCTCACATAGTTTCACCACATTGCCTTTGCTCATTAACTGTTACAGGAACTGCTGGATATGGTCACGTGTGCTTTAGGACTTGGGTATTTCATCAGAATGCAAATAACCTTTTGGCTGTAATCCTAATTCCCCTCCCATACTGTAGGCAAACCCCCAAACTTCTATGCCCCAAATGAAGCATGGTGGTTGTGATCTTTGCCACCATTACACCCTGTACTCTGATTTTTATCTAGATGGGCTTTCCTCTGGAGAGGAAAGGAAGGTGGTTGGGGCATAATGGGAATCTGGGAAAGTGTTTGGTTCCAGCTTCCATCTCTTTCTGCCCCCAGCCACACCCTTTTCTCCCTTTCAAGATGCATTGATGGCCTTGGGAAAGTGAGCAGGCACAGTCCTTTCTGGGGTGGGTGGGCACTCAACCTTAATTTTCTGGCTTTGAGACAGTAGAACATTGGAATATTTGTGCACAGTGGACATTTGTGTGCAGCTTCAGGCACTCAACATTTCTGCATCCCGACTGGGACCTCCTGGGCTGTCTGGATATAGCCCATTAAAAGCTGGATTCATGCTGATCAGCTGTTCAGGAGGTGAACTGGATTCAGTTTCCTGTCAGCATTGACTGATGGGGGTACAGCTGCCTTTTTTTTTTTTAAGGCAAATCATGAACAAACCTAGCTACCCTGTTGGTTTAGGAGCCATGTTTGTCCAGATTGTTTTTCTTCATTTTCAATTATATAATTGTTCCGTTGCGCACGTGCCTCTTACTTTCATGGCAATGATTTTAAAATTCCATTAGTATTTTTAATCTAAATGTAAATCTTGTACTCATTACCTGATGCATTAAGGTACACAGCCTGATAGTTATGAACACTGACAGACATATGCAATTATTCATGGTAAAGGTGTAAAATGTGAGCCTCATAAGATGCAATCAAATAACACCATGAAATTAATTATACTCAGGAGAGGACATCAGACATTACACTCTCATGCAAGCTGCTGAAAGGTATATTCACACAGTCCAAAAGAGATAACAGAAAAAGTGATAAATAATGTTACTTGCTTGAGGTTTTACAGAATCACTGCTTGGATTGTTACTTTGAGTTCAATTAATTTGTAGAATGTAAATTGTGAATCACAAAATCCTTAGAGGGAAATGACCCATAATTTTATTATAAAATGTAGATACGGGCATTCAAAGTTGTGAGCAGGCTGATTTGAAATGCTTTCAGAATTTATGCTGTGAAGTCACAACTCTGCTCCATCACTTCAGATTCCCGCCCAACTCATCCATCTGACCAAAATTTGAGGATGTTCTACTTCCAGGTTTGAGCCACACTGTGTACAGCAAATATCAGCATGTTGTATCTGTGTTCAAAGGTGCATATGCCTCCACTCCCATTTATCTCCACTATGTCTTGCTTAGAGATGTGTGAGTAATTCATCCCAGTTTGTTTCATAACAGAATTTACCCAATTTGCACAGCTGGGATCTGAAAGCAGGCTCAAATGAAATCTCTGATTGAAGTCCATACTTTTCCAAGCTTGCAATGTAATTTGCAAAGTAAACAAAAATTAAGTCTGACAAAATGTATACATTTGAAAATTGCACATGAAAATGCATACTTTTGAAAAAGAATCATTCAGATATATACACACTTAAAATGCACACAATTGATGTGTAAATTTGAAAGTGCCTCGCTTGGCAAACCTACTGAATGGTAAATTGTCTAGGAGCCTAACAATTAGGAATATCCTAGAATCCATCTCAGAACTGCAAGTGAGCCATTTACCAGACAGTCAAATGATAAAAAAAGGAACAAGGTGGGATATAAATCAAATGAATAACAAAAAATGTGAGTTTCTTCTGGAAACTTGGCACAGGAGGGAAGGACTGAAGGAGGTGTACTCCACTGTAAAAGGAAATTTATGGTTTTCTCTTCCACCAGGGACTCATTAGCAGATCTCCCGGAAAGGAGAGGAACTTGAAGGGAGACTGCATGAGGTGTCTTCAGTGGAGGTGTCAGGTGTCTGGGTGCAATTTATTCACATATTTCCCCACAGAAAGTGGGGAAGACCTGAAACAGGTACCTGGAGAACTTTACCATGGGCAGAGCGGGTCAGGTACCAAGAGCTGTCCTAGCTGGCCTGTATTTTCTTCACTGTTTGCCCTTTGCCACTGATTTGCCACTTCAATGGTTTTATTACTTTGTGCTCTGACTCTGTGCATCCTCTTTTGCATTCTGTGCTTTTTTACATAAATCCTTTATTCCGTTTTCACCAAAATCCAGAATGTGTGCTTTGGAGGTGAAAGGGGGAGGCTCACAAGGGGGCACACCATGTCATTGGTCACACTAAGTAGACTCAAGAACTGGACTGCATGCAGTGTGCTGAGCAAAACCTGCAACCTCTCTGTGTCCCTCTCTGTGGGGGACACAAGGTGGCTGCAAAGAAACCCAACACACGAGACTCTAGTGGAACTGGAGGCTGAGATGGCTGGGTTTGTTTTACTCTTCGTAGTGGCAGCTGGTACAAGTTTTGGTGCCCCTGCATCAGGCCTTGTGCCTGAACTTGTGGTGCCCGTGGGTGCCAAGTTACCACGGCATGTTACTGAAGCATTGTAGGAAATTAAAGTGGGAGTTCCCAGTCACCCTCCCAGGTTGGATAAATCTGTTACTTTTGGTACCATTCACATATTTTCAAGGGCATACTAGTTCTGTCTTATACCCTGAGACTTTTGCGATAGGACAGTAAAAAAGTTTTTAATAATGAATGAATGAATGAATGAATGAATGAATGAATGAATACATATGAATTGGTAAAGTGTTTTTCTTTTCTTGTCAACCTGAATATTTGCTCGGGTCCAGTAACACAATTATAGAACTATCTTTGAAGGGATGGAAAAGCTGAGAGATAATTGGATTCATATATGCACATTAGTTTGGGAAGCACAAATTAGATGGGTTTGTATTCAGACAGGAACCCAATTAATCTCTCTCTGACCCCTGCCTGAAGCCCCCACCTGGCAATCCTGACATAAACCAAAAGGGGGCCTCCTCAGGCCTGTCTCTGGCTCAGCTGGACTCTAATGTTGCCAATTGCAGCACCCCAGAACACCCAAAAAGTAATTGGCTAGAGGAAGGCCCCAAAATGAGTCGGCCAGAGGAAGGCCACATAATAAAAACACCATCGTTATGCTGTCCCAGAAGGGAGGGCGGATAAGAACAAAATGAACTTTGTGTAACCCTCAGATAACACTCTAGCCTGACCTCGAATGCAGTAATCAAAGGGACAGTGGAAACTGGTTCTAGCCACGATGAAAGTTGCAAATGTGCAGGGAGTAAGAACATGGCAAGCTTGTGTGAATCTCGAACAGATGAGAAATAAACATGGGAAATGTCTGGTCCTTGACAGAAGAAAGGTCTCTTTCTTCTGCATGGAAGGGGGTGCATACATTGATGTATCAATACATTAGTTGTGTATTAGGTGACCTAATTGGTTATCTAGGGTATAAAACACATGTACCGGGGTGCAACTTTTGAGACACTGCTTTGGGCTGAATGTCCCCTTTTGTGTCCCTTTATTCTATAGTGCACTAGAATAAAGCTGGTTTTGGCTCTAAGTCTCGTCTCAGGCTCCTTTTGACTCGGGTCTGGGTCCACCTGGGTTTGCCTAGCTGTTGACTGGCTGAGTTCGGTAACACTAACTTGGGGCATTCTTCTGTTCATAGAGATATTTATGAAGGCCTGCTTGCAAACAGAGGATAAACTAGAGACTCTTAACATTTCTTTCTTACACGATCTTAAAATATGCAGCCTATGCTTCTTGCTTTCAGTTTCCAACCTTGCAATTCCAATGCTTTATTGTGTAAGATGTGTATATATTTGAATAGGAAGACTCAGGAATTATACTAGGTAGGCTGCAGATACTTGAGAAAATATAATATTGATTCCTACTCTGCTGTCCTCTCACCCCCATGGAAACTCTGAAAATGGGAGAAGAATTATGCCATAGTCCATTGCATCATGGGTTCCCTATTCTTTAAAAAATATTATCATAATATCAGAATTTATCTCACAAAGAAAGAAATATATTTTTGTGTGGTACAGGGGAAATATATATATATTTATTTAGCTGAAAGAAATGCTACTACGATATAATTGCCATTTATTTAATTCCCATAATTCAAATTTTGTCTAGATTCAGGGTACAGTCACATGCTCAGTGACTAAGAATGCAATTCTGTGCAAATTTAGACAGAAAAAATGCCTCCAGCTCCCAGAAGCTTTGTAGGCCTTTTTCTGTCTAAAAACACGGGGTAGCATGTTTAGGGAGTTCAGAACTAGGGAGAAGCAGTGGCAGAACTGGGCTTACCACCATCTTAAAAGTGCAGGTGGCTCACTGCCGGGGCGCATCCATGGCAATTTTGCCCGGCTGTTCAGTTTGGGATATCCTAGATGTAAAGTGTGGATGAAGTGTGTGCTTCAGACATCAGCATATATATCTGTACCCACTGCGTTAGGTGTTTGGGCATGAGAGGAACTTAGTTTTAACTTAGTGTGGCGGGGATTATGTTGGGATGCAGTTTTCCAGATTAGATGAACAATTGTTATATATTGCCTTGTTGCCTAGCACAGCCTAGCTTAATTAAGAATGTAGCTAGGCCAGTGCTTTATTCCAACCTGAATGTTCAGTTGTGTGTCCTGTTTTTTTAATCTGCCAGCATTTCAGCTTGAGCTGTGTTGTTATTAAATAGTTCCACACCTTTGTGAAATACCTTAGGATGCATTGACATGGCAGCACAATATATAATTTGAAGGCTTATTCAAAGAGGTTGTTTCTTTAAAAGTATATTTTTAATGGGGGCATGTATCTAAGTGAACTGCTTACCTGAGCACTGGCACTTGTATTCTGTATCTATAAAAATAACCCTGGCATAATGATAAGAATTGGAAAAGTATTTCATGCAGACTTGATGTTTAGCAGGTATGATTCACAGAGGAATCCTAATTAGCTGGGTGAGGGGAGATTGGTGGTGCATGCACAGCTTAGGCCAAGAGGAGGAAAATGATTTTGCATGCATATCTTTGCCACATTTTTAAAAGCTTTCCTGTCTCATTGATGCCAATGAAAACGAAAAACCTATTGCAGCTCCAGGTTTCATCCATTTGCATTTGTTATATTTATATGCCTGCTTTTTTCCTACAGGCAACCCAGGGCAGTTTGTATAACCCTCATCCCCCTTCTCTCCATTTTATCATCACAACAGCCCTGTGAGGTTGGTCAGGCTGAGAATCAGTGACTGGCCTGAAGTCACCTAGTGATCTTCACACCTGAGTAGGGATTTGAATTCAGGTCTGCCAAGTCCACTTCCAGCACCGCAGCCACTATGCCACACTGGCTCTTTGCTCTGGGGCTATGGTGAGAATGAATGTTCCCAGCATCCATGGCTTCCATCAATAGCCTGCTCCTATCTGCACCCCAACCCCACCCCAAATACCATGGGAGTTTCATGGCAATATGGCAGTCTGCGGCTGCACGTCCTCTGCCTGTGGATGGAGCAGTCCAGTTCTAATACAAAGCTCAAAAACTGAGACAAAGTATTTCCTCTGTTTATTGTGAAGGAAAGTATATTTAGAAATGTGCATTTTGAGAGAATTCCTGCTTCAGTATATTTATGTTAAATACATGTTTAAATGTTAATTTGGAGATAGATGTAACATACATACACTGATACTGATACTGCTCTGTGTGGAAATGCGATAGAATGGACTTACATGATGCAAACACATGTGAAAGTGGCCTAGACCAGAAATAGGTTGGTTCAGTATTCCCATATTAATTGTGGGGTGCTGCAACAATTTAAATTACTGAACAGCTGTGGAGTGACCAAGAAGGAAAGGGAAATTCTGCTGGAATGCGTTGGTGGAGTCAGGGATGGCTCAGCTGCTCTCTGCAGTATAATTCTCTTAAACTGAAGGGGCTTAGCCTGGCATTTTCTTGTTTGTTTGTTTTGAAAAGAAAACTCATTGAATTTCATGAGCTCTCAGAGCAGGCAGAATTAAGCTTAATCATGACCCTATAATCATTAACTAGTAGGTCTAGCAAGGCACTGAAGGGAAGGGAATGCATGTTTGAACTTGTCAGATCCAAGGCAGATGCTACGGTTAAGAAGTCGCCTCTGGCTATATATAGCTTCTGACTCAAGTGCACTTACGGTTTGTTGGTACCTTATATGCATTCCCATTGGGTATGAGTTATAATAGGGCAGGATCAGTTTTATGCTAAAGGCTCACAGGAGCACACCAAGCACAGATGGAATAGAATTAAAAGTGCAAGCCTTTGCATTGCATGTCATATGTGAATCATATTTATTTATTTAAAAGTGGTACATACTGCTTCACATTCCAGTATGGAGATTTGAGAGTGGTGTATGGAATGATCAGCCACCCCTGAATCCCCACCTCCCAGTGGCTGACAGGGCTCACTTTTCCATCTGGGGGTGTGGCGGGGGGGGGGGCAGACATGTATTCAGCTCATGACAACCCAAGGCTGGGAAAAAAACAGGTTTATTAAAGACAGTAGACAATGTATGGGTAGAGGGTGTTAAAACACTACAACACACAATGCATACTACCCATGAGGGTAGAGGAGGGAACAGGGAACTGGAGAGCAGTAATTTCACTGGACTCACACTGATTAGCTTCCCTCAAGACTCCCAGACCGGTTGGCCTCTACAAACTAAAAAATAGTGAAGTTAGCTGTTTCTACCATGAACTCAACACTGAACATGCCTACTTCCAGGTAGAATAGAGAAGTGTTTCTAGGCAGAGCCTTGAGCAGCAACAGGGAATCTCTCTGTAAAGAGGAACCCCAGTCTGTCCCAGCTCTCTGCTTTTATCCACTTAGATCAAACAAATGACTCATGGGGTGACATCTTCTGACAGTACCCAGGTGGGAACATGCCTAAAATGACTATTGACATTTCATTGCATCACTCCATCTCCTCCAACATGATGGCATCCTGCAGTTTAGATTGCAACTTCTATACTCTGGCTGTTTAGCCATACAGACCTGACTGAGGAGAGATGTAATCCAATATATCAAGAGGGGACCAAGTTGGGGAGTTCTGGCAGAGCTCAATATGGTGTCTTTAACATCAAAACATGAAAAATATAAAGGCTGACTGAAGAGAATTCAATCATATGATGGCAACATAAATTATTAACAGAAAGTAGGATTTAAAATATAAAAACAAATGGTGAGAGAGAACTTGAGCACCCGAACTTACACACAAGCACTTCAGACAGTACAAACAAACACAGATACACAAGCAGTTCACACAGATGAAAGCACTTCACAAATACACAAACAGAAATGCACAGGATCCGAATGTAATCCACTGGCGGTTTCTGTGTAAGGCCAAAGGAAACAAGTTACATATTTCAGTGAACCTCATCTGAGAACTTCAGTGACCCTTGAACAAGTTCTTGACTTGATTCAGTCACTGTAGGAAAAGCCTCCTAAACAAATAAATGTGATGCAGTATTTCAGCTGATTTCAGTGGAGTTATTCTGGTTTTACATGATCAGAGATGAATGTATAAACACTTCAGGCACTGCTTGAACTTTTTAATTGCAAAGGCTACAGTTCCAGATTTAACAACTTGACATGCTATTTGTGACATTTCACAATGAGAAGCAAGAGATTAGAAGAGATACCCATATAGCATTGTTTTAATCCATTATCCCACAGAGGGGATCAACCTAGGGATTTGTCTGAAGTAGATACAGTGTGATGACGCAGTGCTGTTCATATAGGCATATCTGAAGGCTGTTTAATTTTTCTCCCAAAGCTGTTAATCAAAAAAGAGCAATTAGAGCACTCCCCAAGAGCCTCGGGTTATCAGCTGTAAAACTTTCTGATCCAAACAGGATTGTGACAGAGTTAATTGTCTGTAGCTCTCTCCTTTGTGTCCTGTGTAAACAGATATCATTTTGAGCCGCAGTCTTTTTCTTTGGTAGTCAGCTGCTGGTGGTGCTTCTGCGGTGATTTACAATATCTGCAGTATGTTTTATAAAAAAAATCATAAAATGTATATAGATATATGAGCTTCCCATGCTAGTTGGACAATGTTTGGAGTTGTAGGACTTTTTCCTTCCTAAACATTCCTAAAATTGCACCCTAACTTAGGGAACTTCCAATTTCCAGCTGACTTTACACTCTTGCAAACCCAGCTCTCCAGCTTCTTGCTGCTGGCACAGAAAGAACCACACTGGCTGCATCTTCAAGGTTGTAAAAGGAACACCAGAGAAGGTGGGGAGGGGAAGGGAGGAGACAAGGGCCAGCAGGACTCAGTATATCCTGATGGTGCTCAAGCTCTTTCTTTCCAGGCCCCTGAGACCTCTGGTCCAGAGGATGCAAATCAGCCATATAGCTGAATTGCAGGCTAGGAGGAGCAGGAAGGCAGGGATTGCCTATGTACCCTGTAGAGGTTCAAATGCCTATAATTTTCTGAATTTAGAGATTTTGGGGCATCCGCACTGAACTGTTCAGCACTATTCCCCATCCATACTCATCTGTAAAAGTGTTTGGCATGGGAAATTTATTTTTATCTAAAGATATTAGGAACACAATTTCCTTCTATTGCCCTGACAGAAATGTAAAAGTATCCCTCTTCCGCAAGACAGAGACCAGGGGAAGGGCACAGGGATCTCCACACCTTGCCCTGAATGACCCTTCATAGTGCCAGTAAGTCCTGGTTAACCATCTGTGAAGACTCACCATGGTTCTGCAGAACACATCTTCTCCTTGTTACTAGTGCAGGTGGCAGGCAGGCCAGCCACAGGTTCTGATGCCTACATGTGTTGCCAGGTGTCCTTTGGGTATTTTGGGAGCTGCTAGATGACAATGGGGAAGCTGGTGGGGTTGAGATGAGCAGCACCTGGCAAGTTGCTGGAACCATCAAAAGAGCTGGAGAGAGGAAGATTGAGAGAGAGAGGAAGCAAGGTCAAGGTCAAGAGCCGAAGTTGTTCTGAGCTGAGAGGGGATGAAGAGAGAAGATGAAGAGCAGCAAACTAAAGCAGAGGGAAGTGTGATAGAAGGTAATGACCCAAGTTGAGCATTGAAGTGAAACAGTATTGAAAGGGAGAAGAAATAATATTTGCAGGGTGAAGCAGAATTGCGGGAATAGGAAGTTATGGGGCAAGTCAAGGAACTGTGTATGTTTAAAGGAACTGTGACAATGGATGTGCATATAATGTAAAATGTGCACAGGGCTATGGGAAGTAGCACTAATTATGGCCTTTGTTATCCTATGCACAGACTAATTCGGGTCCCAGAATGATTAATTTGGTCATGTTAAAATATTCATGTTTTCAGAGCAACAAGGTTATGAAGTGCAAAGCCAATCTACTGTTGTGTCAGCCCTCTCCCATGAATATGTAACTCATTTAGATTTTTATTATGCCATTTTATTTTCCAAAGACTTTGAACTGTTTACTGTATTCACTATTCTAACTTATTTTGAACCTGTGTAAACTGCCCCTAAAAACATTTACTGAAAGAGTGGCACAGAAATATTGTAAGCAAATATATCCTTAGTACGAGCTGACTTTTATATGCACTGTGTAGGAATGAACAGCTTCAGGAAGAGATGAACAGCACTATTATACAGTTTGAGGCAAAGGCAGGGTCAGAAAAAAAGCAATACATAAATAAGTGTCAATAAGTGTAGATGTAACCAAGTATGCTGCATGGAAGCATTTACTCTGCTGATGTCTGGGCAGAATGATGACAATGGTGGGGAAGATGTTACATCAAAACATAACTTCTAGAGAACCAGAGAAAGGTCTGGAATCTGAAGAATTCCTCAGTGTGTGTGTGTGTGTGTACTGCACACATGAACACATTTTTAGGTGGTAGAATAGGTCCAGATAGAGATGCCGTGATTGGCCCAAAACAGGAATCAGTTCATAGAAACTGCCCTTAAGAAACAGGACCAAGTCAAGTGTACTGTTGTTGTGTTTTCTATTTTCTCTTAATTAGTGTAATTTATTGATTGATAATTGCATTTATATTTATTTATTAAAACATTTTATGCCACCCCATTCGCCGAAGCCTCGGGTCGGCTTACAACACTAAGTTAAAATAATTATAATATAAATCAAAAATATAAACATTAAATTAAAAATACAAAAATACAGTATAAAATAAGCCGCCCCGGCCAGATAAAATCCAATAATATTAACAGTTAAAATGCCGCTTGAATAAAAAGGTCTTCGCCTGGCACCGAAAAGCAATTAACGACGGTTATATGCTGCCCCATAGCCCAAGGGCTGTCTGGATGGCTTACAATGAAACAATAGAACAACGATGACAACAACAACAACAAAACTAGAGTAAAAACAGTTAAACATTTAAACAATTAAAAAGATAAAACCCATGGTAGAATTGGAATGTACATCCAGAGTGCAGGACAGGGAATAACACTGGCTTAGGGCTGACAGCCTGGCAAGGACCCAGTGGGAACAATCCTCCAGACTTGCTCCTCCACTTTGCCATTGTAACCTGCTTCTTCATATGCCTCTTACTCTGGCCCAGACAAAGAGGGTAGTGAGAAACAGGGCCACTGCAAGACCTTGATTGTTACTGGATCTCTATCTACCAAGAAGCCAGTGAGTAGTAGCAATGATGAGAAAGAGGGCAGGAAGCAATACCAACTGGCGGCCATGGCAGTGGCTAGTCTGACTCATGAAAGGATGCAGGGTAACATTGAAGGTATCTTGCTGAAGGGCCCGCCAAAATCTGGGGCTGGCACTAGGCCCCGCTTGTAGATGGAACAGTGTCCCATCTAATACTTTTCTTAGATTGAAATACGGCCCTCAAATGCAACCTCATTTTAGGTTGTAGGCTTTCTGAGATAGGGACTTGTCCATTTTATTGTTGTTGAATGCCTGGAATATTTGTGGGTGATCTATAAATAGCAATAATAATTAGTGAAAGATCTGAAGGATGCCAGAAAACTTGGCAACAGAATTTGACCTATGAAAATTGGCAAACTATGCCAAAAATGGGAGGTTCTTTACAATTGGAGATATATGAGGAATGTGCTGGGAAATGGGGAGGAAACAGAACATAAAGAAGAAAGAAGACCATTATGACAGGGTATCATCAGTGGTATCGTTAAGCTTGTCCGCTGTATTTTTAAAGCAGTTAAGAAACAGTTCAGACACTATTCCCTTTTAAATTAGCTTCTTCTGTCTGGCTAGTGCATAATGATGATGCTGAATGGAAGGCTTCTTATGCTAACGATCAGGTCTATTTTGATTCTAAATGAGCACTAATATGTGGTCATCAAATTCTGCAACGTGTAATGGTTAAGCAACACCATTGAAGCCATGCAAATAGAAAAGAACTATTATTAAAAGAAATGAGTCATAAGAGAGATAAATGTGGTACAAAAAGAAGAAAAATGATTATCAAACAATTCATAAGTTTCCTGGTTTCATAAAGTGCAAATAGAAGTGGAGTTTACACTATTAATCCCCCCAAAGGATTAAAACGTGTTGATAAAATATTCTATTGTCTATATTTCAAAGAAAATGAGCTATAATAAGAATAAACCCCATGAACGTTCAAATCTTTCTAATGCCTATTTGGGAGAATGATTGAAAAAGAGGGACTCCAAGCATTTCAAACAAACAAAACAGAAACATTGCCACACAAAATGAACCTGAAATTATCATGGAGAGTGACAGATGCCACCTTTGGTGTGAGACTGCAGCTCAGTGTGGAAGCACGTGCTTTCCATCTCTGGCACTGCTAGTTAAGCAGGATTAGTAGCAGGTAATGTGCAAGACCTCTGGCGGACACCCTGCAGACTTACAGCAAGGAAGACAAATCATCCTTCTCTGTAACAACTAAACATGGTCACTGGATGTACAGAAGACTGGGAGAAGAACCCTGAACTCCCTGTTCATATTGACTGTAATGAAGAGCCTGCACATGTACAGGTTTCCACTCCCCCTTCTTTGTACTTCTCATTCCTTCTACATGCATTCTTCATGCACAGTTAGAAGGCATGAAGCCTGAAGGTGCATCCAGACAGATGGCTCCTGGGACTTCCAATCAAAAGGCAGTGTGAGCTATTCTGTGGTTTCCTCTGGCCTACACATGAAAGATAATGATGCCTGAATCCCTGTGCCTGAATCCCTGTACAAGTCCACAAAGAAGGCAGGGTAGTGGCACAATAAAAGCGTTTTTGGGAAGCACTCTCAGAGCACAAGGCATTTATTGTCCACTCCTCACTCATAGTTCTTACAGGTTCTTTATATCAGCCTTTCCCAACCTTGTGCCTTCCAGACATGTTTGGGCCACAACACCCAGGATTGCTAGTCAATGATCCTGCTGGATGGGAATTCTGGGAGAGGTGGTCGAAATGCCTCTGAATGCCACCAGGTTGGAAAAGGCCGCTTTATATGATGTCATGACAGTCTAGTTTTGCTTCAGTTCTTTTTCAGGGTAAGTACATTTTTTGCGGGGTGGTTTTGGATCATAATTTGGTAAGAAAACTGATGAAGATACAGTGGTTTAGCAGACTCGTGAAGAAATGCACAAAAGGAATAAAAGTGGCTGAGCTGTGTGCCACGTTTCCCTCTTCTTTTGTCCATAAGAAACAGGCCAAACCCTTGCAGAAGTCATGAAAGAGTGCAGCAGCAGGATAAATATCCCTACTACTCAAATCTTTACTTGTCCCTGTTGTCTCTAGGGGAAATAACAAATTTTGCAGACAGATGTTCAGGAATTGTCATTAGTATTCTCCTATAATCTGTTTGGATATGGTGTGTCTAACTTTCTTGATCTTTTCCCCTCTCTTTCTCTGGGTATATAACATGCCACCAGGAATTTAATTCCAATCCTGTGAATTAACCTCTTCCACAGTATTATTCCCAAGGCTCCTGTGTTAAATGTGGTCCTGAGGATGAAACAGTATTCCGGTATTCAACAGCCTGTGACTCCAGTTAACAATAAACAAAATACAACTGTATTTGTTCAAGCAGCGTATTGATTTCAAGATGTTCTGTAACTTATTTCCTTAGTGAATAAAACAGTGTATATTAATAACTTCTGACTGAGGTATTGCACTGTATCCTTTCCCAAACACTCATAAATCCTCCTTTCTCTTCTGAATGCACTTTGACCAGTCTCTATTTTATTTATCTCAGTTTAATCTTTCCCTTCTGCAATTAGGTTTCTGTCAGCTTCTATCTCTCACACCGTTATAATACTCAGCAATGTTAGGTCTGATCTTTCCCCAGTCGCTAATATGTCCTCTGAGTGTTCTACTTCCTTTTGCCTTCTTAAATGCATTTCACAGCATTATCTGGGACTCTAATGGGAGGACTGCTTTTTCAGATTCTGCAGGTTGTGGACTGGCTGCAATTCCAACTGTTGACTGCTGACCAACTGAAAGTATCTCTTGCTCTCTCTTCACACCCTTCCAAGCTCCATCCACACGCTCTCAGTCACCAAGCAATCACCTCACTTACCTCACTTACTCCCCGTGCTCTTCTGAAACTTACCAACATTTAAAGGAACGCCTTTGTAATGCTTTAAATCATTACATTAAAAAGTAAGTTGTTCAGAAAAACAACCTGTTGAAGATCAGATGTTTCTAGCCTATAACATGAACTTTCAGTTGTGAACTTTTGCATAGCAGCAGACTGAAGAGTTAGCAGCACTTGTAGAAGTACTTATTGTGCTGTTTAGGAGACTCATAAAGAAGCAGATCCAAATGTGTTTGCACCCTTGTGAAGCCCTTGTGGTCTCAACTTGGCTGCAGAGTGCACTTTCATTTTATGGCAGCAGGCTTAATGCCAAGACTACTGAGTTGGAGCTCTTTTATAGCACTCTCACAGCACTTGAGTCCTGTTATAATACGCAGGGCATTCAGGCATTCTAACTCCTGCATGCAATTTTCAAGGGTTCTCTATTGTTCGGGAAGCTTATAGGAGTCAAGAGCTCCAGCCCATAACAATGGGTGACAAGAATGGTGACCAGGATGGTGGAAGAAGAGACAAAGCTATCTGCTTGCCCCTGCTAATCTGTATCCAATTGGAATTATAATGGAGAAATGAAAGCATGAATAAAGCTAGAGTTAGGAGGAGGAGTCTTTTAGGTCATCCAGTCTGCCCCCTGATCAATGCAAGAAACCCAGGGCTAGAGCATCCCCAGTGGATGGTTGTCCAGCCTTTGCTGAGAGTGGCCTGAAACAGGGTTAGTCTTAATTATGGTTAACTGCAACAAGCCAACTACAAATCATTGGCTTGCTTCCTGAAGCAAAATCGAAGATTAACAACAGTACAGAGTTCCACTGTAATAGCAAACTATGAAATTGAAGAAACCTTCTGCTCTCATGGCCATGTGACAGGATAGGGGAGGGGATAAAACATATGCATTATATTGTGCATGCAATACTAACGGTGCAGTACAGTCTGGATGTCCACAGCCGACAAACTTGGAAGATTGTGGGCATCCCATAGAGGGTGAAAGAAGCAGGGAGGTGAGGGCTCCCTAAGGATTCCTTCTGCCCTAGCAACACTTGTCTCACCAGATTTGGCTGACTGTCATGCCTCTGATTTGGAGGGAAGGAAGCTGAGGATACCTCGCATTGTGGGAACACTGGTCTCCTTCCCTCTCCATACCCTGGAACACCCCCATGGTTGTTCTTTGAGATGCAGCTGACATGGTTCTTTCTGCACTGGCTACGAATGGCAGGGGAGGATGGCCTGAGCATGAAAATAAGAATGATTTTCCAACTTGTTGCTGGGTTTTTGAAAAATCCTGTGGACATCTAGGTGCTGTCTTGTAATGATTGGATTGTGCTATAACCTGTAGCTTAACGTAATGTCCAAACCAGGATAGTGAGTAAAATACAAGTTAAGTATGTGGTTCTTTTGATCCTACTCATTTTTGATCCCACTGATCTAAATGTCTCTCTTAGTCTTTCAGAATGTTTTATTATAAAGAAATGGTTCATGCTTAAACACACACACACACACACACAAATATAACAAAACCAAATATAAACCATATAAAAGGAAAGAGAGAAAAAAGAAAAAGGAAGAAATCAAAAGATAGCAACACACAATAATCATTTACATCACTGTTAATCAAAAGAAAAAAGAGCGGGGAAGAAGGATCTAACATTTTTCTTTCAAACATAGGCATAGATTTAAATAAGCAGCCATACAGTATATTGAAATTAGCATCCCTATGGGATTGATGGCTGCAGGAGATACTGTCAAATGCAGCAAGATAGTAAGCTCTCCAGTGTGCAAAATAATAGATGATGGATGTTCTCTTGCCAAGCTTGACTTCTTTGCAAGTGTAAGTGTTCTCAGTAAGTGCTCCACTTTGGTGGACACTTTGGTGTTAATTGCCACATTACAGGCTTGTAATTTAGGAGTCCAGGACCATCCACTATTACCACAGATTTTTCTAGAGCGAGACAATGACTTCAACCAAAAGGAAATGGACATAGAACATGAGGCAATGTTCTCATTACATTGTCAGCATCTGGCAGACCCAGACAGTGTCTTCTTAACAAGCCTCTGGGGTGTCCGATATACATGAAACATCAATTTTTGTTGAATCAGGATCAATTTCACATTTATGGCAGCAGTGCATACAGAAACTAGGACAGCTTTCTACCCATTCAACTGTATAGTGTTTCAGTTCACTATTCCATTCCTCTGACATTCTGAACATTTATTTACAACATAGTTTCTTCTGAGGCACAGAAGCATCTTGGGTTGTTTTGTTCTCTTCCCACAATACAACAATCCAAATTTACTAAATGATTAAATCATGCATTCATAATCCACATGCAATTGCAATATGAAGGTTGGAGTTGAGGGTGTCCTTGAATTGAAAAAGAAGTTAAACTTAGAAATGAAACTGAAAGATCATCTTGTCAAAAAACATTTCAGTTTCCTAGCTGAGACTTCAATGCATTGCAGCATCACTGTGCAGAAACCAGCATCTAACTGCAAAAAAGCAGCAAACTTTCTTAGCTAGGACAGCTCCATCATGTGAACAGATCTGCCCTATCAGTCTCCTGCTTGCCCTGGTTAGAAAAGGACCTTGAGATGGCCCCACCTGGACAGAGCAGCCTGGTTTTAATCAAGGGGAAGGAGGTTTGCTCAGACACCTGGAATACATATATGGCCACATTCTCAGTTTGGCACTTCTAGACGTTGCACTTCCCCTCGATCTGAGTCCTGCCTGTTGCCAACTCTGTCATCCTTTTGGTGTCAGGTCAAGTCTTCCTTCTTCTCCCTTGCATTTAATGGCATTTAAGGGTTATTAATCCAAAATGACAGAATGATCTCAGTTTGAATCCAAGGAAAACTATTCAGCCTCACAGTAGTCCAAGTCTGTGCCCCAACCACTGGCACTGAAGAGGCTGAAGTTGACCAGTTCTATGAAGGCCTACAACACCTTCTAGAATTAACACCAAAAAATGATGTCCTTATCATCATGGGGGATTGGAATGCTAAAGTAGGAAGCAAAAAAATAACCAGACTAACAGGCAAGTTTGACCTTGGAGTACAAAATGACGCAGGGCACAGGCTGGTAAAATTTTGCCAAGAGAATGGTTTATGATGGTCATAGCAAACACTCTTTTCCAACCACCCAAGAGACGACTCTACACATGGACATCACCAGATGGTCAACACAGAAATCAGATTGACTATGTGCTCTGCAGCCAAAGATGGAGAAGCTCTATACAGTTAGTAAAAACTAGACCAGGAGCTGACTGTGGCTCAGATCATGAGCTTCTTGTTGCAAAATTTAGGCTTAAATTGAAGAAAGTGGAGAAAAGCACTAGGCCACTCAGGTATGGCATAAATCACATCCCTGATGAATATACAGTAGAGGTGACAAATATATTTAAGGAATTAGATCTGTTAGACAGAGTGCCTGAACAACTATGGATGGAGGTTCACAACATTGTACAAGAGGTAGCAACTAAAACCATCTCAAAGAAAAAGAAATGCAAGAAAACAAAATGGCTGCCTGAGGAAGCCTTACAAATAGCTGAGGAAAGAAGGGAAGAGAAAGGCAAGGGAGAAAGATACAACCAATTGAATGCAGAATTCCAGAGAATAGCTAGAAGAGATAAGAATGCCTTCTTAAATGAACAGTGCAAAGAAATAGAAGAAAACAATAGAATAGGGAGGACCAGAGATCTCTTCAAGAAAATTGGAGAGATGAAGGGAACATTTCATGCAAAGATGGGCATGATAAAGGACCAAAATGGCAGGGACCTAACAGAGGCAGAAGAGATTACACAGATTACACAGAGGAACTATACAGCTCAACGTCCCTGATAACCACGATTGGGTGGTCACTGACCTCGAGCCAGACATTCTGGAATGTGAAGTCAAATGGGCCTTAGGAAGTCTGAGCAACAACAAAGCTAGTGGAGGCAACAGTATTCCAGCTGAGCTATTCAAAATCTTAAAAGACGATGCAGTAAAAGTGCTACACTCAATGTGACAGCAAATTTGGAAAACTCAACAGTGGCCACAGGATTGGAAAAGGTCAGTTTACATTCTGATCCCAAAGAAGGACAATGCCAAAGAATGTTCAAACTACCACACCATTACACTCATTCCACATGCTAGCAAAGTCATGCTCAAAATCCTACAAGATAGGCTCCAGCAATATGTGGATCGAGAACTACTAGAAGTACAGGCAGGATTTCAAAGAAGCAGAGGAACTAGAGATCAAATTGCCAACATATGCTGGATCATGGAGAAAGCTAAGGAGTTCCAGAAAAACATCTACTTCTGCTTCATTGACAATGCTAAAGCCTTTGATCGTGTGGATCACAACAAATTGTGGCAAGTTCTTAAAGAGATGGGAGTACCAGACCATCTTATTTGTCTCTTGAGAAACCTATATGCAGGTCAAGAAGCAACAGTGAGAACTGGACACGGAACCACTGATTGGTTCAAAATTGAGAAAGGAGTTTGCCAAGGCTGTATACTGTCGCCCTGCCTATTTAACTTCTATGCAGAACACATCATGAGAAAGGCGGGGCTAGATGAATCACATTCGCCGAGGCTTCGGCGAATGGGGCGGCATAGAAGTCTCCGAAATAAATAAAATAAATAAGTTGGAATTAAGATTGCTGGGAGAAATATCAACAACCTCAGTTATGCAGATGATACCACTCTCATGGCAGAAAGTGAAGAGGAACTAAAGAGCCTCTTGATGCAGGTGAAGGAGGAGAGTGCAAAAGTTGGCTTGAAACTCAACATTAAGAAAACTAAGATCATGGCATCCGGTCCTCTCACTTCCTGGCAAATAGATGGGGAAGAAATGGAGGTAGTGACAAATTTTATTTTCCTGGGCTCCAAGATCACTGCAGATGGGGACTGCAGCCAAGAAATTAATAGACGCTTGCTCCTGTGGAGATCATCTATGGCAAATCTAGATAGCATACTAAAAAGCAGAGACATCACCCTGCCAACAAAAGTGTGTATAGTCAAGGCTATGGTTTTCTCAGTTGCAATGTATGGCTGTGAAAGCTGGACCATAAGGAAGGCTGAGCGCTGAAGGATTGAGGCCTTTGAATAGTGGCGCTGGAGGAGACTCCTGTGAGTCCCTTGGACCGCAAGGTGATCAAACCGGTCAGTCCTTGAGGAGATCAACCCTGACTGCTCTTTAGAAGGCCAGATACTGAAGATGAAACTTTGGTGGTACTTTGGTGGTACTTTGGCCACCTAATGAGAAGGAAGGACTCCCTGGAGAAGAGCCTAATGCTGGGAATAATAGATGTCAAAAGAAGAAGGGGATGGCAGAGGATGAGGTGGCTAGATGGAGTCACTGAAGCAGTTGGTGTGAGCTTTAGTGGACTCCAGGGGATGGTGGAGGACAGGAAGGCCTGGAGGAATGTTGTCCATGGGGTCGCGATGGGTTGGACATGACTTCGCGACTAACAACAACAACTAAAAGGTTTGCTGGGGCTTTTATGTCAGCTGATTCTAATGGGTAAAGTTTGCTCTGAGGTTCCTTCCTTCCTTCCGTCCTTCCTTCCTTCCTTTTTATTGAATTTATGAATTTGGCTATCAGATGGAATAGGAATTAAATAAAGAATAAACCCATATATCATAGATAGATAGATTCTTTGTCTACTCTTTGGTTCTTGTTTCTGAGTAATGGTTCCAGAGCTTCAACTGTTTCTGGCAGCATTTCAGAACAAAACTGAATTCTTGAGACAAGCTGTCAGGGGAATGCCAATTAAACCTATAGCACCTAATACACTTGTTGGAGGTAGCTTGTCAAGCTCCTCTGTAACAGTGGGGTTAATTCCCATGTAAATGGGATAGAAGTGTAGAATTAAGGATGTACTTGGAATGAAGTGTCTTGCTCTTTTGTCGCTGTGGCTTGCAACCCTTCTAAAGCCTTTCCAGATGATCCCAGAAAATGATGTAGGATGGGCATGGGAGAAGAGGAATATGTCCAAAATTGTTTGCAACTTTTAGTTATAAACTAGTATATATTTGTTTTTAGCAACTTTAAAGAGATATAATATTTCCTGGAGGTATCTTTTTCACATGCTTTAAGGTGCAATCTATGTATGCTCAGGCAGAAAAGGGTTTTCACAATTACATCTTCATACTTCTTTCTTTTCTACATGTCTTGTGTTGCAGCAGGACCTGTCAACTGGGGTAAATCAACAAATACAGGTAATAAGATGACTTACAAAAAGTGCTCTAAATCAGAAGTAGATAGATATTTTCTTGTGGAAGAGTTCATGAAACCCCCGAGGAATATCAGGCTATTAGGAAGGGTCCTGTTTATCTGGCACCAGACACATGAGCAGGAAAAGCAATTTCTCCAAAATATTAAATGCCAGCAAAGGGATGATGATGGTTCAGGGGTATTATCAACCCTGTCCCAGTGTCCCTGGCTCCAAGTCATTTGCTTATCAGGTTATAATTGGCCATTTCACAGTTCGATATTTGTATTTAGTGATGAAAGAAATGGTTTGATTAAATGCATTGTGAAGAGTTATGAACAGCTGTGCAGAGCAGATGCTGATGTTGGAGGCCAGAGTGAATGCTGGGGCTGTTGCAGGTTCAGTGGAGAAGGCTCACTGCTCCCTTTGGTTGACATACTGGAACTGACACCGTGTGGGCACCTGCAGGCTGAGAAAAACTCCATAGCTGTAACCAGTTTCAGATTTCTGTTATAATCATTGCACCTGTTTTACAGCATTGCAGCAGTGGGTCTAATTCAGGCTACTGAAGATCCAGAAATAGTTATAATTAGGCCTAAGAAGGGCAGTGCATCTCCCCACCCACCTACATTCCTTTTCCTTTCTCTAGGAAAGGGATTCCAAATTTTCCCTTTAAATTCTTAGACTGTAGATATACTATACTTTGTGTGTATGTGTGCAATACTGGACCTTGTACTGGACCAGTTTGTCTGAACTTTAGCTTGCATGCAGCATAAATCTAAGCAAAAGCCTAATGTAGGTGTGGGTGAGAATTAATTTGAAATGGCTTCTTTTTCTATGAACAGGCCCAGTTTATTTATTTATTTAGACAACTTATATGCCGCCCCCTTTGCAAAAGCCTTGGGGCGGCTTCCAGTTCTCACCTTCTAAACCTTTATGCAAACTGGAAAGTATTTTTTGAAGTTTGATGCAGTTCATAACTCCAAAGATAAGCACAAAAAGCATAATTAGTAAAACCACACCCCCAAATGCATTATACTAAGGTAACACCACTTGCAAAAAGTTTGCATATGAGGAAAGGTGTGTAGCAATTTTAGAAGAAATGCTTACAAATGTGTAGATGTCACATGCTGATGTGGAAATGGTCCACAATGTACGGTTGTGAAAAAAGGAGAAACTGCGTGGAACTGCAATTATCCGAGTTGCTCATGCCACGGCAAATCTGCACTGTGGCAGCATGGAAGGCTCCCCAGTCTCCCTGCTGTCAGCATTGCCATGGGAGTGCCCAGCACAAGCCCCTGCAGGGAGGCAGGCAAATCCAAGAACAAACCACAGGCAAATTTGGAGCCCCAGGTCCAGCTGTGGAAAAGTGCTCTGAGGTCAGAGGTGGGGCTTTGAATTTGGAGCACCCTCCCTTGTGGCTGGTGCAGTTCTTTCTTTCCGTTCTGGTTGTGGCTTTGAAGGCACAAGTGCAACATCACTGGCACTGGGGGTGCAGAGGGTAGGACAGGACTTTGTCTGGACATGAGGAATCCTGGATGCGTTGTAGCCCTTCCTCCTCTGGATTGGAACAATATTTTGACAGCAAACCTAGAGGTGAGGGTGTGTCCCCATGGGAACTAATAGTAAGTGCATTTTTTCTTGATACAGGAACATTCTGGAATATTTTGGATAAGAAGACATCAGAGAAAAGGGCAGATATATGTTCCCCATCCGCTAGCAAGCACATTGCCCAGATATTTGTGGGAAGAGAGGCTATTGTCTGAGAGGACGGGGGCACAATTCTCTGCTAGCTTACTCTGAGAAAAGTCCTACAGCTCTAAGTGTTCCTCAGCCAGCATGACTGGGATTTTTTCTTCTGTCTAAACATGTGTGGGGTTATACCCTGAGACAGAATGCTGAATTATGGGGTACTTGCTTCCTGTCTCTTGAGATCTTGCTGTGAGAGCTCTGGGATTTTGTGGTTAGTTGGAGTTTAAGCTGGACCACCCCCAATGTTCAACCTGTGTAATTTCCAACCAGCTCACAGACACTAAAACACTTTGGCATCTTCAGGGATTGTCTTCCATAGGAATCTAAATCAAAGTTAGTAGCGCTGTGTTGGAACTTTGAAGCATTGGAATGACTGTAATTATGTTGTTTATATTTCTATCCCACCAAAGCTCCCTGGGTAGTTTGCAACAGCATTATCAAACTATCCTGCTGACATAAGACTCATTTGTGATTATATATGAAGCAATGTACTAAAATTTCAGGAAGCTAAATTTGGATTAGCCATCAGGGAAAACATACCAGCTACATAATAGATTAGCCAATGAACAGAGTGCTAGGCAATCCAGTGTGGTCTCCAAGCTCAGATGTCTTCAAGGAAAGGTTACACAGGCATCTTTCAAGGATTCTTTAAGCACATAGTTCTTTCCATTAATTAATTGTCAGTATAAATGGCATGCATTTTGTATGACTCCAAAGAGCTGTATTTAAAGCAATTTGCATCAGTCATATCCTCCTTTTTATGTCACTTTACCAATCTTGATGCCTAGACTTAGGACACCTTTGCCTAGATAAATACAAGGCAGCCCGGAAGACAGACTACAGGTCTAATATTTGCCAACCTGGGTAATAAGACAATGCCAGTGTATCAGTATTGATCTCTATAATTGCACCTAGCATTGCTACAGTTCAAAGAGAAAATTCAGAAGTAGAAATGCAGCACACTTTTTCATCATTCATAAAACATGCCTAATTAAAGAAAGTATTCATGCAGGATGGGTCATTTCTGAGCAAATGCCTTCAGTGCTAAGGCTAATGGAATAGCAGGCCTCTCCTTTTGCACATCAGTCTATTCATCCACCCTTTATTTCTTCCTAGCACATAGAAAGTCTGAAATTATTGCCACGTAGTGCCACTGAATATATCAACTTGCCTTCCAATCAGCTATCCATTTCATCTTACCTGGGAGCGCATTCTGCTAAGAGATACGTTTGTGGCTTTGATGACATATTGAACAGGGAGATCTTTCATCTCAAAGCATGCTATGACATGTTAGGTGACCATACATTATGTCAGTCCTCAAGAGACAAGGCCATTTCTGCATGAGGAATCTGTATCTCTGGCTGATGACTCTGTGAAAGGAAGTCAGAGTTATTCTAGCAGTTCTAAAGCACCCAGGTGATCAATTCGAGCAGTTCTAAAGCATTTAAGAGAACTCACAAGAAACTCAATAGGCGAAACAGAAGGACTTGGCATTCCAGTCACTGTATGATATAGACAGCAGAATTATTTCTTCATTTTGTTGCCTTTGATAATTTATTTTATGTGCAAGCATGGGATAGCAACAAGAGGCAGGCACAACTAAGTGGGATTAAGCAGCCTGTCCTTTCATGCAAAGGGACCTATCAACTAACTCACATTTCATGTAGATTTTATGTTTCCCACAAGCAGACTGACATGGTAAGACCGCCAGTTTCTTTCCCTGGGAGCTAAGATAATTCCTGAGCTACACCCTAACCCTAACACATTCCTTTATTGGAAAAGGCAAAAATGGAATAGATTCCCTGCACGAACTGCCTGTAGCTTTTCTGTTTGTGTCATTACTTTCATTACCCTGGGCAGGTGTCCTTTGAATTGCTTCAGACTTATGAGTATTTTGCCATCCATGTCTCAGGCAAATCTCAGACAAATCTGGGCACCATCTAATTATCTCCCTATTCCACATCAACATTGGTCCTTTTGCCAGGGGAAGAAGTTAGCCTAGCTTGGCTCCTCCTTCCAAGAAGTCACACCACCTGTGCAGCTTTTCTTAGTTGAACTTGTGCAGCTTCTCTTAGTTGAACCTGTGCAGCTTCTCTTAGTTGTTATTTTCTTTTACCTTAATGATATTCATGGAATGCACCCAATTGATTTAGTCATTACTGATGAGAAATGAATGGGTACAAGCTATTAGTGAAATGATGTTGGTTAGGATTGAAGTAGTATGCTTCAGTAACCAAATGTTTCCAAGTTTGTTACTTGAGCTTGGAAAAAATATCCCATGAGCAAAATATAGTTTCATGCTTTTAAACTTGTGATGAGTGCATACAACTTGTAGGGCAGTGGGTATCATGAGCACATTGTTCCCCTTTTCCCTATCCAGAAGATCAAGGAAAAGACTTCTAAAATACAGTCCTTTATTGAACTAGAGTGGCTTTTCAGTACAGAATGAATAATAATAAACTTGTTAACAAGATGCATCAATCCAAATAGCAATCTCTGTGATAGGTGGAGGTGGATCTTGTCCATGTCAGGGTTTTATTCCAAACAGAATCCCCTCTTTCTCTCTTCTCCAAAAAGGGTTGGTTCCATCTTTAGGAAGGTTTATGCTGCTTGTAGAACAAATGGTGGAAACAAGGCACTATTCAATTGGTCTGCTCATTTGGCTTGACAACAAACCACTGGGTTGATAAACTCACATTCTCTGACCCTCCTTGTTCTACAATTTTTCTCCCTGCACTAGAGGTGGTTTGATTCTTATCAGCCACTTGACTAATCTCACTCTCATTAACCTTGGCATTTCAGTTATTCATTCCAACTCTTCTCTTCTTCTTTAGACTACTTTCAGAATCTGAGCTTTCCAGCTTGGAATGCTATATTTTGAGATAATCAAGCTCAGCCCCTAGAGTGCGTGAAGGGTGGAGGAGACACTGTGGCAATTTACATGATCATTTCAACAAGGAAATTTAGTAGAAAATGAAACAAAAAAAATCTGTCAGTTGCATAATCCTATGAACTCATGTTCACATAGTGGAGGAGATAGCTTGCAATATGTCACAGCTATTCCAACCTAGAACAGAATATAATGTCACAAATGGCATGCAATCAATCCCCTTATTTTTGAACAGGATCAGTAGCCACAGTTCATTTTCAAATGTGGTTTTCAATTAGAGTCAAGGGCAAAGAGCGTCACCCACACAATCTTGCTGAATCCCACAGTATATAAATTGCTGCAAAATAAGCAAATCTGTGAGGATTCATTTATATTTTAGTGACATTTTCCCATTCCATTGTATCTTATTCAGAGCAGTACCAGCTGCAAAGACTGGATTTCCAATCTTTTTATATGGAAAAACAAGTGAGAACTGGTCTACATTCCTTGAGCTTCCTATCTGAGGAGTTATTAGCTAAACTTCTAACACTTTGTGCATATTCATGTCAATTGTTCAAGTGGCCCTTTTTGCATTGTTCTGTAGCCATCTCTTTGGCCCCATTATTCTTGTCCTCAGAAACAGTTTTCTTTGCAACATTTATCGTGTTCACAAATACAGACCATTTCCTGGCAAACTAGGATGTGAAGTTGTTCTAACTTAAGTTTTATTTAATGATCATACTGTCTCTCTGCAGAAACTAGACCTGATCAGGCAGCTGTGCAAGAATTTAGGAGGCCTCCATTTAAGCACTTGCTTGATTCTAATGCTGTTGTAATGAAGCTGTAATCAGATTACGACTCTTTGCATTTCCCTGAATCCCTGCAGAATCTTACAGTGGCATGTAAAATTAGTCAGGTGCAGCCAAAGTAAATGTAATGGTACCCATTGTGAAACAGAGATGAGGCCTTTTGGGTGGGATTCCTGATCCACTTTCAGTACTCCACTCTTGTTTCTCTTAGGCAGGAAAGGTGATGCCTGTATTTAATATTTAGCTTGGACTATTTTTTTCCCAAAAAAACTTAAATATACATAAATGTAGCCTTCAGCTTTTGTCACAGGCCCCATCCTCAGATGTCTGTTTCTGAGCTTATGAAAAAATGCTGAAATGATTCAATGGCTGGATTCACACAACATGGCAAACAACCACGCAAGGCTTCTGCAGCATATGGATTTTTGCCCCAAATTGCCAGTCATGTGGTCACATGGTTCCCACAGCAATGGGGCTTCTGCACTTTCCACTCTATCCTCCCACTCTCGACATGCATCCCAGCAACCTCCCTTACACTGTTGCTTGCTGTGGATCTAAACAGTCTCACTGTGACTAGTACACTGAGATTTTGGGGCAGGTTGTCCTTCGTTGGCTTCCCAAATGCACCTTTATCTCTGCAGGTCTTCCCAGCCACTCCAGCCCCCAGAGGATTCTTTAGTGAATCATAAAACACACCTTTGCTCTAATTCCTCTTTCTCCCTCTGTGCATGTACCCACTTTCTCCATGTTAATGAAAGTAAACAATGCTCAGCAAATAGGGTGGCATAAAATGGATGGATGAGTAGCCACTCCCATGGTCACTCTTTCCACAGGACTCTATGGATTTCTGTACCAAAGGTGGTCAAATGGAGACCCTAGGTCTGGAGGACTGGAGAAGCTGTGGTGAAGCATGGAAAATTTAGAACAGACCATGACTCTTTGTGTGGTTTTGGAAAATGAAAGATACTATGCAGAGGTGCCACAGCTGTTTCCAGCTGATACAACAGACTGACAGGGAAAGGCAATCTGCCATGGCTTGTTGTGATGTGTGAATGCAGCTATTGTCTGCTGTGAGTGAATGGAGGGTGTTCAGCCTGTTCTGGACAAGGCTGTGCTTCCCTGGAGGAGAACTGTCACTTGAAGCTCAGGTGGCCCCTGTGGCATGTGATGCCTTCTGCCAGCTTTGCCTGGTGGACCCTTCTAGTTCCAGTCATTTAATAGCTTATTTTGGGACATGTCATCTATTTTAGCATGTCCAGGTTTTTTCCTACTCTTATCGAAATGGTTTTAGCTATGTTTTGAATGTTGTATGTTGAAATAGTATGCTGTATTTTATTGTTTCTGTATGCTCTGTTGTATTTTTGTTGTATTTTTATTCTCAAGATTGCTGTGAACCACATGGAGAGTCTTGGATATGGGCTTGTAGAAAAATGATGATGATATTGAGGATTTTCTCCAACTGCCACCTCCAAGGGGTTTAGGAGGATGGCAACCAAGGAGAGGGTCTTCTTGAAGACAGGATGCTTCCTTCAGTGACATCCACCTGGTGCCAACATATTTGCTCTACTCGCTAGCATGAGACAACATATAATGATGATAAGAATTTTAATGGGCCCTGAGAATGTCAATGAAAAATCTTGCATTATGCAACATTATTATATTGTATGTTTAGTCTTTGTAAACTGCCCAGAAAGCTTTTGCTATTATTTGACATAGAAATATAAGAAATAAATGAACTTGTGGGGCATTGAGGGCAAATTCAGAATTGTGTGGAGGATGCTGTGTGCTGGAGCACTGGAAAACAATGGTACGAATTGATCGACTGATCAAGAATTGTTCATTCATTTATTGTTCCATTGTTTGTCCTCTGCTCAGGCAGTTCTACTTGCTTCCCTTAGCCAATATACCCACATGTCCCTCATTCATCAGCTGCTAGACAGTCCATACTTGGAGGGTAGCTCAACTTCTGCTCTTTCCTATGTGACTTTATCATCATCCATTGTTATTGCTATTTGCCAGCAAGTTGTCTTTGACTTATGGTGACCCTGTGGCTGAGTTCCCTCCAAAATATCCTATCTCTAGCAACCCTGCTCAGCTCTTGTAAACTCAAGTGGTGGTTGGCTTTGTGGAACTGATCCATCTCAGAGTTGGTCTTCCTCTTCTTCTGGCTTCAATGTATGAAGTAGTGCTATAAGCCTGAATCACAGTTCTGTAATATCCTGTAGCGCATATATATTTTAGTTGCAATGGCTGCTCTTCTTCAGTCACAATTGACTATGCTTCAAGAATTGCCCTTTGGTTGAAATCCAACTCTGGCCATGGGTTTGGGACTAGGAATGAAAAATTATTCCCTTATTCATTGGTCCAATAGGAACAAAAATAATCTGCTTCGTAGGGATGTGCACAGGTTTAATAAGGAGTGTATTAAGTTGTGGAAATCTTCCTTAGATAGGCAGCTGAGGCACCAAATATGTTTTCTTTTTGAGCTAAAGATATTTTTATTGTCACAGGCATTTGAATGGTTTGCATTGGAGATGCTGTATTTAAATGCTAGTAATGAAGTTTTCTGTCTGTTTAATGCATTTGTTTTACTTGTTTATTGATTTTAATTGCTTTATTGTCTATCTTGTGTGGGATTTTTTAATTTGCATTGTAAACCAGCATGGATTGAATATCATGAAGGACAATGTATAAAGGCTTTGAAATAAATTAAAGTAATTGTAAAGCAGTTTGCAAACAGAAGATATATGAGTGCTTACAAGAAAGTCTGATCCTAAATGTCCCAATCTGTTATATATAAAAAGAAACCATTAGATTCCAAATCGGGCCTTGAATTGTTGATTCAAAACAATTCTGCATTTATTCCTAACATACACATGCATATGTGAAGTGCTATTAGGTGCTTCTGTCTGGATTTGTTTTTCCCCTTGGGGTAACTGTTTGCCATTTAATGACTATCTCTACATTATTTGTTGGAAATAAGATCCCCCCCCCCGCTAGCATTTCCTCGCTGTTCTTATTGCAGTAAATGACCTTCTAGTCACTAAAGTTTACATATCAAAAGGCAGTCATTTTTGAAAACCTGTCATAAGTCATGTCTTGAAAAAATTATTACCTTTGTTTTGTCAACAGGAAGGGCAGAACCAGCATTTCCTTGCTCTGCATTTTACTATTTATATTCCCCATGGATTTAAGAGGGTTTTTTTCAGTAACTATGTGGCTTGTGCACCAGCTCCAAATGAATATTCCTGTCACGTTCAGGTTTGCCACTTGGTGTCAGAGCTTCCTTTGATGTAGATGACAAGCTGTCAGAAGATTTTTGTCTACTGTTCTGTCAGATTTTATTTTCCCCTCAAAGCTTTAACTGTGGAAAGCGAAGGCAAGGGTCATTGTGGCATTTATCTTAGAACAGACTCATATGTTCAGGCAGGGAGGTGGTTCATCAGACCTCCATGTTCCAGTTTGGAATCCACTTGGAGGAAGAGGAGACTTCCTCCAGCATCAAAATCTCCTTACATGTACGACGCTTGCATGTCCGGCTGAGATCCAAAGACTGAGATCTCTTCTGTCAAACATCTCTGTTCTTTACTTCTCTTTTGTCCCAGAATGCTGTTTTCCCACACATTCAGGGGGAATGTTAGGTACATACCTTAGATTCAATGATATAATGCTGCACAGCCCTACCTATTGGTTTTGCTGACAGCAGGTATCCAGTTGCAAACAATTAAATGGTCAGTTTTGGCTTCTTTCCATTTCCTGTTTTCCATTCTTATATGTGGTTCATCTCAATGTTTCCAATCTTAACTGCCAGTCATTCTGAACAGCGAGAATTTTTTAAAGTTCTGCATGAAAATCAATTTCTGTACACATTTCTCCTCATACATGCATTTTGTGTGCAAAAAACGCTAACTATAACACATTTTTGCAAGTATTTTGCCTTCTATGACCCATCATTGCCTGAATGTTATTTTCAGTAAACACATTTTGTGTGCATTATTTGACTGGAAAACTCTGATGCAAATCTGGAAATGCAGATTTTGAAGGATAATGGAATTTCAATTTGCCTATTGGCCTGAATATGTGGATAAGTAGGTAGTCCATATTGAATGGCAGCATGGTGATTCTATTTCCTATTCTTTTCTCATTCCTCTCATCAGTCCAGTCCAGTCCATCTCCTACCTTAGCAGGATGTTCTGCAGTTTTTCAAAAAGTCCATAGCAGCCACATGGGCTGCAAAATGGATCAGTTGCACAATACAGTCAGAGAAGGCACTAGTCCTTCCAACCAGAGTTTATCCAATTAAAATCACTACCCACAAAGCTGCTTTTTGCCCTGTGGTACTCGTATAATATTGCATGCTTTCATCCATGGGACAAATATGAGGGAAGAATAAGGGATTTTAATCTATATGGATATATAATTCTGATTATATCTTCTGTCTCTTCTATTTTGTATCCCGTTGTAAGGCTCTGTTGCTTTTCCAGATTTGGCCAACTGCCTGCCTGCCTGCCTCCAAAGTTCTCTGAAGGTCCCTTTAATCTAATTTCTGTAGATGCTGATCTCCACATCTCTACTGGGTAGAGCTTGGTACCAGAGCACCTTTGGTACCTCCCCAGCTTACTACCAGAACACCTTCCCAGCTTGGTTGATGCTCTTCATCCTATAGGATAGCTGCCCTGAGGCAAATGTTTGCAAGCATAGAAGATACAAATAGTTGGTGCTGCCACTTGCAAAATACTATGGTATGAACTAGGAAGTAGACATAGCAGTAATGCATCCGTTTTGGGTTTCATCTTTATTTCACTCTACACATGGTATACTTGTCCACGCAAATGTAGTACTTCAAAAGTGAGTGTGGGAAGTTTCTGCTTTGAAATGGCAACCACATCTTAATTCACTGCATTTGGAAAACTGACACATCAGAGCAAAGGCTTCTAGTTTTCCAGCAAAATGTTCTTAAATTATTGTGCCACCAAGGCCATGATCTCCATGGGGAGGAGCACATTGGAAAAGCCCTTATTCATGCCCAGCAGAAAGAAAAGCTGTACTTGACAGAACTCTGTTAGCCACAATATCCTTAAAGAGGTTGCAAGATTCATGCTGTCTTCTTGGGCAAAGATTAAGGGAAGTGGGAGGAAATAAATTAGGATTGACCCAAATTCTTGTGCCACCATCTTCCTCCCGTGTTCTTCGGGGACATAGCAGTGAGCATATTGATGGACTGGGCTATCCTATTCAAATGCCTGAGATTCAGCCTCAGGGCTGGGTTTATGAGGCCTAGCAGTGCAGGGGCAGATTCCCAGGTACTAGACCCTATCGCCCTTTCAGAGGTGCCCTTGTAAGAAGAACTGTTGCTTCCAGCAGTGGGACAGTGCATATCCTTTCTTCCACATCCTTCTAAATTCACAATGTCCCTGTTCTCCTTCCGTCCTCTCCTTCCACTTAGCTAACCCTTTCTCTTGGGCTGCCTCCACACACCTTCTGACCCTCCGCCTCCTCTTCAACCTTCCTGTGTCTTGTCTCCCACTTTGACTTCCTCCTTCTTCAAGCTTCCTCTTTTCCCTTTCCCCATCTTTTGCCGTATCCTCCTTTCCTCCTCTGTCACCCTTTCCATTCTTCTCTGTGTCTCTCTCTGCTTCCACTCTCCTACCTTCCCCTTCCACTTACTTTGTCTCCCCTTTCTCCTCTCGACTCCCTTCTCTCTGCTATATCTGGAGGACATTTAAATGGCCTGCTGGGCATTCTCTCTAAGAAGCATTTCTGTGGCTTTCACCAGGCTCCTAGTAGGACCACTAGTCATGTTATTCGTGACACATTGCTTGTGGCTGGCCCAGCCATGTTCCATCCCCAGTTAAGGTGGTCATGGATAACATGGCCCCTCATGGTGGCACTCGACAAGTAAATTCCACTTTTTGGATGGAAATTAGTCCTACAAGCACAGCTAAAATATGTCTGCATTTGTGTGCACACAGGAACAAATCAGGAGTTTTGTGAAAGGCCTTAGGAATTAAAACTCAAAATATTTCAAATACTGACCAATTAAGAAAAGAAATGCTGCTAACAGACTAACAAGTATTACAAATTTTCATATAATTAAGCTGTAGGACTAGACACAATGGGAAGCCATTTCTGGTTGTCATTGAAGCAATTATATCAGAATTGCCCTGGAGGGAAAGAAATCTTTCAGTTTCTGAATGTACTTGTGTTTTTTCACTTATTAAACAATGAGGTACTGGAGCCTTTAGAGAAAATATGAGTGCTCCTCTCCCCTGGGTATCTTTGTCTGCTGCTTCTTCAAGCTGCGATTATGAAGCTGACAAAAGATCGAGGGTTTGACACTGTGCAGATTAGTTTACAATGAAAATGACTCTCTGGACCTTACATGGTAAACAGGGAAATTACTGTTCCAAACAGCTTTCAGCTCTAATTCACTGTGTTTGCTCATCACATTGCTGGGCTAGCCAATCAGCCATTTTTCTTATTAAAAGTTGATATGAATTTGGTGATCTAACAATTCACTGTATGTGTGCAGATAATCAAATAGGACAAGCTCAGCTCATAGAGTTGCATCTAAAATTCAACATGGGACACCCAGGATGAAGCACCAAGGAGAATCGCAGCTGGAAACACATTTGTTGTAGGGCTCCAGCAGTCTGGTGTTCTTTCATGTAAGAATGTGTACTTCTGAAGAGGTAAACATTTTCACTGAGCTGATAGCTACATTTCTAAACAAGTGATGCCTGGTTCGAAACCATTGGCTGCCAGTGCTTTCCACAGCAATGCATGTAATGCTGTATGGTGCTCATTTGTAAATGTTGACACAAAATCTACTCTTGGACCTTATGGAAATGTGAGATCGTGCAGATCTGTGATTATTTATTTTAAGAATTTATATGCCACTCTGTATTGCAGCGTGGGAAATTTGGACTGGTGTACAATGTAAGCTGAAACAATAAAAGAGTACGTTAAAGCCAAAATTGGTAAGATGCTGGCTGGTTAGTTCAGGATGACTTTCTTGAATAAAAGGGATTTAAGGTGGTGTGGAAAACCACACAATTTTTGCACCTTCCAGATATAGGGAGTTTCAGAGAAATGGAACCACTACATAGAAGACTCTGCTCCAAGTGGACTTCAACTGGGCCATAGTTTGATATGGAACCAGCAGGGATATGCCATCTAATGACTTCACTGACTAACAGGTTGGCAAGGGAACCTCTTCCCCCCTGTACTCATTTTCCTTGTGTCATATGTCTTGTTAGGGTGTAAGATAGCTCAGAGGATTGTCTTCTTTTCCCGATTATATGTAAGCTGCTCCAAGTCTCTTTTGGGCTGATGAGTCATATAAAATTACTCTTAGAGTACAATCTCAAAATTGTCTGGAAGTCCATAGGATTATTTGGAATTCCAGGTCCAAATCCTGTGAGCTGGGACTGAGAGGCTGAGGCTTCTTCTTGCCCCCTTCACGGCTAGCAGAGAATGACCCATGGAAGCTGTCAGCCCCCCTCTCCCAAGGTTGCAATGAGCCTTGGATGGGGAAAAGGGGCCTACTCAGAGCTGGAAAGTGAGGTGTTATTCATAAGTGCTTGTGCTGATTCTTATAAGCATCCTTCCCTTTATTTGGATGGTCAGCCCCTTCACTTTACCAAATCATCATCAAACGATTCAGTGTAGCATGGCAACTTACTCCATAGGTGAAACAGATCACATTAATAAGAAACACCTATTTTTTTCAGAATTTTAGATTTAGAAAAACTAAGCTTTTTAAATCTAACTTCTCATTTCCTATCCCAGACACATTTGTAACAGAAAACTCTTCTCTCTATGAACTTTCAAATTAATTTTTAGTATATCTAATTCTGGAATGGAGCTTCCTATATTTGTTCCTCTCATTTTGCAAATCACGGCATGCAGCATACTTGTCTGATTAATTAACATGCTTCAGAACTGCAGGTTTCTCGGTCAGTCCCAATAAAGGCACTGCTGGATGTTGTGCTGAGTCTGATTTCATTAAGTTCATAAAGACCATTAAGCAGCAGCAATGCAAATAATTGATGGAATATGATCATTCTAGAAAGATCACACAATGATGTGGTCCTCTGTTCACCATATCATGGTCTCATTATTGTATGTGTTTTGCTGACTCTTGCTGTATCCAACATGGTTTGCGTGCTAGCATGATCTCTCACCTGTGCAGTGGGAGCTTAGTGATTCCTGAAGCAATCAGAAGTGCTGGAATAGTCTAATAGGACAAACACAAAACACTTCCTCTCTTCAAAAGCTCGGAGATGGCCTATGACCTGCCTGCTGCCATTTAATCCAGATTGATTTCCTTACACCCTCTGTGAGTATAACTGAACAAAGATGTGTAGTCTTATATTTAAATGGGGGAAATCATGTGAATATTTTCTTAATATTAATAAATTGGGGTAGAACAATCCTATGGCTAGAGAGCATTTATGGCCATAGACTTTTTTGGATTCCCAACTATGATACCAGACAATCACTTTGATTTCATAGCTGGGGGTCTGAACTTGGATCCCATGCCCCACCTTGCAGCCAGCATGGAAATAACTGTTCCAGCTGCTTCTACATGGTCATACCAGAAATTCTAGGCGGTGGGGAGTGGAGGAGGCTGGTGCCTCAGTTTTTTCCTTTTCTGCTTTCAAGTGCTGCAGTCAGATGATTGAAATTGGTCATCTGTGCTTTGTAAAGCAAGAAGAGCACAGAGGTGACCGTTGACTCCCTGTTGCTCCTACCATGGATAGAATGCCTGTAATCCGCCAAGTTTGGAGGGTTCTGGACATCCCTATGGGACTGAAACCTTAGATTTCTTCCCAGATTATTTTAAATCAGCTCTATCTTCTATACTAATAGAAACTGCATAAGAAAAGTCAAATCACTATTTGCTATTTTGAGTAAAATAGTTGATGAAAATGCTTTCCCACTATGGCATTGCTAGCAATCAAAATAAATAAATATATAAATACACAGCAAATAGGAATGCAGATACTATGTTCTAATGGATAGATGAAAATAATGATCCACCCAGTTAATTACTATCAGTGACACTCTGATCCATTACAGCCACACAGATATTTCCTTCTATGAATTGCTACCTATTAACTTTGGTGCAAAGCATCTATTGTATCCAACAACACCGTGCTGTACTCTGCATAGTTTCAAATAGAATACTCAGGCATGCTTCTGAAATTGCAATAATCAAAAACCTGTGAGGGATTATTTCAATCTTTCAGGTCTTCTGTGGTCTTAAAATGGCTATTTTTAAGCCTATGGACTTTGGTGATTGAGCCCACTGCAGAACAGCTGAACGGCAGTGCATCAGGAGTTCAACTCTGTCTCCCGTGGCTTGGACAGAGACAATACGTGTGTTTTTAAATCACACTGCATGCATTAATGAGCTCACCAGAGCAAAGATGATTCTGTTGTCATTGAACAATTGTTTTGCAAATGACCACTGTCAATCAGTAGGTGTACATATTTGTAACTCTGGATAATACTTAATGGATCTGATGAAGTGGGCTGTAATCCATGAAAGCTTGTGCTATAATTTATTTTGATTTAACGTGTGTGAAAACTCATTGTTTCTTGCTGCAAGAGGCAAACTTGTCTGCAGTTCCTAGTATGTTTTATTTCCCTAAAGTGGAACACACTTTTGGGAAATGTTTACCCTTATAATATTTGAAAACATCATCTTTCCAGGACTTCACTGCAAACAAATACTTGACTGGAAGTCTAATATATTCAAATGTATCAAATATCGTAAGAATGACTTATCTGTCCAAACTCTTTGTTTCAATATGTGTACAAGCAGCAGCTTGTACACATATACTCACTCTATCAAGTTTTGAGAAGTGGAATTCATTTTGCAACCTGTAATTTTATTGTTTTGGGTGGGGTAGGAATATATGGAAAGTCTCTTAGTTTTATTTTATTATTTTATTTTAAGGATTTGTATCCTGCTGTTGATTAAAAAACAAGATATAAATGAAGTTAAGAAAGAATTGATCCTAAGTTTGATAATGGCAGCCAGGTTAGTGATAGTTAAATATTGGAAACAGAATTGTGTTATACAAAGGCATGAATGGTATAATGAAATATGGAATATGGTAATTAATAATAAACTGACAACAAAAATATAAATGAAAAAAGAGTTAATAAAAGCAAAAAAATATAATGAAATTTGGGAAGATTTTGGAAAAGCAGTGTTGATAGAAGGTAAAAGTTATAAGCCTAATCAAGATTATATGAATTTTTGGAGGGGATATGGATATAATTGAAGTATATTATATATTATTAACTGTTATAATATATGAAATGAAATGGAAGTATATTTGGTCTTCAGGGTGATGGGGACAAAGTATTATTTACTTCTTTATTTATTAATTGGGTTTTGTGTGTTGTATTATTGATATTGTGAATGGTATATATTTGCATGTCAGATGTTTGTATTTATGTTTTTTCTGTATTAAAAAAACAAAACCAAAAATGGGGCAGAGGAAGGCTGTCTTCCACTGGTTTGCAGCAGTAAACTTCTACTTAGGACTTATTCATGAAAAGATTGATAGATTGGCTGGTTCTAAATAAAATGTTCCTTGTTTCAAAAAGAGAAAAATCTTTCTCTCTTCCTCTCTCTCAGCGATTTGACAATGTATTCATATCTTTGCAAAAAGCTAATCACTCTGTGCTGCTCAGTGCCGGGTAGAGGAGGTCCCTGAGAAAAACAAAATAATCAAACCAGCAAAAATCAAACCAAACAAACACACCAACTGGTTTTGTCCAGGTTTCCAGGTATACGGGCTTGTTCTGCTTAGAAGTGACCCCAACACCAATCAGTGCGGGGGTACGACTTATGGTACCAACCACCCCTTGCAGCTGTTACCGCACTGTCCATGCTTGCAAGAGTACTTCATAGGCATTCTTTAGAGATTGTTACATGGACATTTTCTCAGTGCTTTTTGCTGGGTGCAATCTTGTGATTGGATATCTTCAACTACATTCAGGAAAGTCAAAAGCTGATTGAAAGTATGACTTATTCAATCAAAACCAGGCAGCAGCATTCAAAATGCAATTGTTCACCTGACCCTCAGAGGTCCTGTCTCATCTAAAAAGCAATTGCGGTAGAGCCAGCCATAAAGGGAAGAGACGACGCTGCAGACGCTGCAGACAGATCTTTGTGTCTACATTATCACATACATGCTTCCATACCATTCAATTTCTTTGGTGAACAAATGGATAAATATGATTTAGACTGAGTTGTATTGGTCTTCACAAGAAATCTGCTTAAGATTTTGCTGTAGATTTTAATTAATGGCTGTGAGTATATTTTGTTTGGGCACTGTAGATTTCTATTTCCTGTGCCATTGTAACTACAGTTGTCACCCAGGCTTGATTAATGCTTTAATTCAACAGGTCTTAGCTTTAATCACTGATTTCCTGTCTGATTCTAATCTCGAAAAAAATGTTTCTGTTGTTAAGTGTTGTATGGTATTGCAATGTAATGGTCCCTTCTCATTTGTTCCTATAGCAACTCCTTTAGTCCTCTGTCAATCTTCTCATCTGATAATATGAGATTCATTCTGCATGACAAATTACTGGTTGCTAAAGAATATCTGAATTTATTGTCTGCTGCTCTTTTTCTTCTCTCTCTCTCTCTCTCTCTGTACACACACACACACACACACAGCAAGACAAAACTAACTGCATATGGTCAAGTCTTCTTTGGATACAAGAAACCCCCCTCCCTTTTGCACATCAAGCAGACTGAGATGAAACAAGACTGATTGTTCTATTATAAAAATATGATGTTAAGAAGCTTGAACTACACATGTTGAATTTCCTTGTTGGGAGCTCTTCCCAGCAGTAATTCTGCAAACAGGAATGGAGGAAGCAGCAGTGATGTAGACACTCAAAACATGTCATGGGAAAGACTATTCTGTGTGGGAAAGAAACATCTGTTTTCTGTATGGGACCTCACTTTGGAAAGCTCAAGTGAAAATTGATGCAAACAGTAGGAGATGCTGTCTTCTTTAATCCCAGTTCTTTCCCTGTGCAGGAATTGGAGCTCCAAGTGTCATCATTGCCTCCTTCCCTTCATCCTGCCTGAGGAAGTTTGGATGAAGCCACAGGGTATACAGGGCAGCCATTGATGTTGAGTGTTTCATGCTCTGAATGCACAGAAAACATGACACATTGGGAATTTGGGCAAAGAAGGAATATCTTTCTAGAGTGAAGAGAGGGATATTCATACATTTGCCTGTGAACATGTCTCAGGTTGGCTATGATTTCTAGATGGCTTGCTAATGCTGATCTTCTTTTTCTTTAGACTAGGAAATGCCCTGTGTCATGATCTGATTAGAAGATTCCTCCTTGAAGGAAGGGATGGAAGTCTGGGAACCATCTACTACCAGCAATGCTCAGGATTTGCTAGTAGACCAGGAGGCACCTGGACCTTCAGGGATGACTACCATGAGGGTATCAGAGATAGAGCCAGAAAAACCCACAAGCCCTTGAAAGAGACACTTCCTGAAAATACAGGATCTCAGAAGGCGTAGTAGAATGAACCAGAACCTTCTTGTAAGGTCTGCTTGCACAAGGCAGGCCCTTTCAGCTTCAGCCTCTACAGCTCACAGCTGAGGCTTGAGCGTGACACTGGCAGCTTCTATATAAAAACAACAAGGCAAGGCAAGGCAAGGCAAGGCAAGGCAAGGCAAGGCAAGGCAAGGCAAAAAGTGTAAGGCCAAGAAAGTTACTTTCCTGAACCCAGCTGTTCTTGCTCTTGCATTAATTTCTATACCGCCCAATAGCTGAAGTTTTCCTAGCTTTCCTTGTCTTTGGACTGTTGATAAGAAGAGGTTCATTTTGTATGTTAGGTTGTGTTGCAATGTTCATTAGGAAGCAAATAGCCCCATAGAACTTACCAGTGTTACAAATACAGATGCTGCCCTTCTCTCTGTGCTGTCTTGGAATGTTTTTCCTGTGACTTGAACTGCTCAAACCCTGTTTGATCTTGTTTGTGCTGGTCATCTCGAAACTCTGGAACTGCAAGGCTCTGGAAATGTGACAAAAGCACCGTTTTTGTACCCTGTAAATCTCCCCCTGCCCCAACTGTTCCTACTACTCCATTTGAACTATCCGCTGTTACCACAGTGACTGACACTCTCTCCATGCACCTTGTGGGGTATCAGGAGGGCTGCTGAGAAATGTTTGTCTTCAACAGAGTTATGTTTGCCTGCAAAGGTCTGCAGGGAGATCTTCTTGTGTAGCCACAGAAAACCCACTTCATTAATGAAGCAGCACTTGCCTGTAGCTTCAGATTCTATAGGGCCCGTGATCTTGTTAGTTGTCTTGGGATCTAGGTGAAATGTGGAATATGAATGCTTTAAATAAATGCATGATTAAAACAAGCTGTTAGAAGAAAGCATGGATAAAACTCTTTCACAAGAAAGCTGTGGCTTTAGGTTAATTTGAAAAACACTCCCAGCTAATCCAAACAGGGACTAGAATGCTGTATCCTGGGAAGATTATGCACTGAGAGAGCAGGATGTTGGCCGTTTGCCATGCTGCTTCTCTGTGTACACCGGATGAAGAAATTCAGCCAGAGATTAACAGAGATCCGAAATGCACTCACTCCCTCTAGGTCATCCCCACAGAGGTTATGGAGCAGCTGTTGTGGGGAAGGCAAGCCCATGACAGAATTGCTTCTTGGAAAAGGAATCTTTCCATGGGGTGGAGAAGATGAGCAGTGGCTCATGGACAGTCACTCACGTGAATGACTCTTGCTGTGAAGAAAGGGGGGCTTAGCATAAACGTCCCTAGGAGCAGAGTTAGGACTGAATAGATCAGAAGATCGCATCCCTTTCATTATTAGGTTGCTTCGCCTCTCCTGCAGTTGCTCCTGAGTTATAGATGAGCCATAAACAGACAGTGCACATGTGAAAAGCAATACGGGTTTTAATTTGATATTTTAGGTTTTAGAGACAATACAGGTTTCAGTATGTAGTCACTAATCCACTGGCCTCTGCTTGACAGATTTTTTTTTTTTTAAAGCCATGATCGGTTAATTAAAGAAAGAAGTTACAATCCAATAAAAGTTTCCTTGATAAAGTCATAATTTGAAATTAGGTACCTATTATTCTATAGCACTTGCAGCCACAGCATTTACCACCAGACATGTGGCTTTGGAAAACAAAATAATGCCTGCAAAGCCTTATGAATGGGAAGTAGTCAACTGTAAATCAACTTCTCATCTATATGCATGTTTATGTAGCTGCCTCTAGATGGAAACAAAGTGTGCTGTACCCTCCACCCCCAGGAAAAACTGCATTCTTCAAGTAAAGCTTTATGCTTCAGACTGCTACTGGAAGTACCCAGCACGCAAATCCCAGTCAGAAGGGACACCGGCTTGCTCAAAGCCCAGCATTCCATCAGATCGGTGGTTTAGCTTGCTCTGTGTTGGATCCCTGGCTTCTAGTGAGAGGCAAATTTGTGGCTCCCTCCTTTTTCTTAAGAGCAAAATGGCCCAATTCTCAGACTTCAGTTCTCACCATGTGTTCATTTTTCTACTCTTTTTCCTTGGCCTTTTGTGCACACACCTCATGCTCTGTCGTAACAAGTAAAAGTCTGACAAATGTGATGCTCATGCCATTCAGTTGTTCATAGCTTTGGGCATATCATCGGCTTTGTGCGTGCCAAATTTAATCATTTAGGGTACCCTGAGAATAGCTTAACCATCTGGGAGCCATACACTCTGCTTTGGAGGAAGGACTGTACAAATATATTTTTAGATTTTTCATGCAGTGTTGAAATCTGTGTGTGCCACATTTCATGACCCTAGCTTACTGGAAAACAGACGTTCCTTAGCAATTTCAGTATTCCCCTTATTCAGTCAGTTCTATGATTCAGTAAGTGAGATTCAAGCAGGGTTCATGTATCAGGAATATAGACAGAGTACATACTGTGGTCCAACTGCTTGCAGGATTCTGCTTGATACCAGTCTCTATATACCAGTCTCTCGATTGCAACTTTTAAATTCAATGTTCAAATCATGATTGTAAGTTGGTCCTGATGACATTTTCAAACCAAAACACATCCCATCAAAATTCCAACCCCCTTATTTACAATTAGACCTAGTTGACATTTTTAATTTAAAAACTCACCTCATTATTTTTTAGGAATAAGAAATGAACATGAAATTTAATTAGAAGTTTAGAAGAACAAGGTGTGAACAATCAAACATAAAAAGGGTACTATTTGAAAATTCTCTCTGTCTCAATAGATAGATAGATGTTTGAATTTATGTATAATTCCTATAAATCATTAAAGAATTTGTTGATAGTTAAATTTCTTGCCAGTATTTTGACCGAACATTATACTTCTAATCTTCTGAATCCTGCTTTTAAAATTCTTGTAGCCATGCTGAAACTACCACGCAATTTTAAAATTTATAATGGTGAACCAGAAAGTTTTCATGATTTTTCTCCTTATATCAAGAGTCATTGTATATCCTTATGAAGTCTGTGCTCTTAAGGAATTGTAACACTTTCATGCAGTAACTTTTTGGTCCTTATACTATGTCTGTTCAGGAGCTGCTTTTCAGACCCAGCAGTGAAGTTATTAAAAATGCCTTCATTCTCTGGAACTCTCCCTAACTTTCACTTCCAGACATTACATTTGTGCTCTGGAGTTCTCAGGCTGTAAACACTTGAAGTGATTGCTTGCTTACAGGCCTGGCATGTTGTTCTTACAGACTTGTAAGGCAGCCAAGTGACACTGTAGCTGCTGCTGGAGTATCAAAAGAGATGTCAGCTTAAATCAAAACATTATTAAACATTTGCTATAAAGAGCCCTCAACATGCAGGCCCATCCCTGTCATGCCTTAATCATAGTGGAATTTGCAAGAATTGGTTGGTTGATAGAGCTTCCCAGAGCATTCACTTGCTGAAGAGGTATCTCATGTAAACATTTATTTTATTCCAATGGACAAAAAGCCATCAAATCTAGAGCTGCAATTCATATCTGAAGCACGTGTTGCAATCCTTCCTTCCATTCTTAAATCTGGCAGAATAAAGAAATGGGAGAGTGAAATACGCTTGAAATTGCATTTCATTCAAATACTTTCTAATAGGAACTGTACAAACTTTCCCATTACCAGGCAGAAACAATGCATGTTGTTCTGCCATTTATTTAGTTGCTTCATGTCTTCATGTGAAGTATGCTAAAGGCTATTAACCAACCTGGCAGTTTTACCTATGGTCCTACTCTTAAGGTTGCAATCCTATGCATGCCTGCCTGCAAACAAGGCTCATTAAACGAGGTCAGGGGTCAGCAACTTGCGGCTCCGGAGCTGCACGTGGCTCTTGAACCCCTCTGCTGCGGCTCCATAGCTCAAAACATGCGCCGGCGCTGATCAGCTCAAAGCTCCACTCAGGAACGCAGTGCTAGCTAGTTAAGTAAATCAGCTAATTAAGTAAATCGCTACATTCCTCTGCTAAACAAGCTTCCTGCAGGCTCTCATGTTACACCAAACGCTGCTGAAAGGATTCTCTTTGTCCCAATGTAATCTCCTTCATCTGAATGTTAAAAGCTGTGCTTGGGACCTGTCACAATTCACAGCACTTGACTGTTTATCTGCTAATCAGTCACTAAACACACCTATATCTCTGGCACAGCCCGCAGTGGATCTGTGGACCCCTGCTGATTTACTGAGCTCCCCCCCCCACCCCGAAATCGAAGCAAAGAAAAGTTTCTGAAGAAAACCAAACTTTTAATGATATGTGGGTTGATTCATTTTGCTTTTACTGCTGACGAACTTATGGGGTTTTCTGTTTAATGTATTCAGCCCTTTAGCACTGACTTTGACTCTTCAGGAAGCTGTTCTCCTATTCAAAATATATGAAAGGAGTCCTAATAGTTTATAATGTAAGATTAAAAATAACAGTTTTTAGTGACTGAACAAGAGCTGCAGCTAAATCATAATGAAGATCTACATAGCATTAAGGTAAAAAATGATATATGCAGTGTTACCTTCATTTTAGATGTCAAAAGGGTTTTGCGGCTCCCAGTGTTTTCTTTTGTGTGGGAAATGGGTCCAAATGGCTCTTTGAGTGTTAAAGGTTGCTGACCCCTGAACTAGGTAAAGATAATTCGGCAGCACATGGCTGGCTGGCTCATTGGCTAAAACCACACAGTTTTCTCCCCTTTTCCCATCTCAGTGTCATTTTCGTTAAAAACTGTAGCTGGCCAAGATGCAATCCTCTTGGCAAAATAGCATACTAGCGTGGGGAGAGCTCAATTTCACTGCACTTCAGCTGAGAGATAGCATATTGAATGTATCTTGCGGAGTCTCTAGACTGGCTTCAAATCTCATCATAATCCAGTGGCTTTGCATCTTTGTCAAGTGACAACAGTGACTAAAGGGCCTGCTAAGTGTTTGTGACTGCCTGACTGGCACAGTGTCACTTTGCTGTCAAAGTAATCAATCTGTTAAGGCTTGTCACTCTGGAGCCGGAGTAATTATGGGATACAAAAACAACAAGCCCAACTAGGCTGGCAACAAAGTAATCAATGTCCCTAAGTCTCTAAATTACTGTGAGACAAATGGAAACTTGAAAAATGTCAGTTTTGGATGTGTGTTTTTAGAAATATGTGCCTGGTGAATTCTCTCTACCTCTCAAAGACTAGGTCAGGAACGCACCATTAAGAATTAAGATTAAGGTGTTGCTTAAGAACAGGTAAGTGGAAAGCCTGGCTGCCCATATCTGCCATATTGAGTTATAGCTGACCAGAGAGCCATTCTGGTTCTCTGATGGTGTGGCAATACATACATAAGGGGAAATGGGATAACATATACCTAATAGATTAAAAAATTGAATTCTGAATCCTTATATTTTAAGTTCAGACCCAGACTACTGTTAAGCAAGCATCTATCTCAGAAGATGGTTTGAAATGTTCTAAGCAAGATCTCTTTCCAAAACCCCCCAAAATGAACCAGGTAAAATCATATAAAGAGCAAAAAACCAAGCAACTTACAACTGACAAAGTTTAGTGTTTAACAAAGATTTGCAATAACATTGTTAGGCATTTAGACCCATAGCTCTCTAATAATGGATATGTTAGGCTTCTCCTCAGTTCTTTGGGAATGAGTAAGAACCAAGATCCAGCAGATTATGGATAATGGGCGTAAACGCATGATAGTTCTATGTAGTCAGCTGCAAGAGATCTGAATAGTACTTTTTCTAATAGACGAAGCATGAGTTAGGGTCATGAACATTAGATCATTGCTTTCCATTTATCCATCTAAAAGACTACTTTTTTTACTGACCTGCTCAAAGGTAATTATATAATAAAATGCACCAATATATAGTATGCACATGTTGCCATAAAGTTTTGTTTCAGTTATATTGTTTTGCGGCCATAACAGCTGCAAATATATCATTTGTTCTATATCCAAGAATTCAGGCAGTTTACATAAATGAAGCCAGTAGTACACTGAAAAGGCCCATTTCTGCACTGTTTAATTTAGGATTAACATTGTAACAGGAGCTACCATAACTCTTGTCTTGATGTCTTGGATCAGCTGATAGTACAATTTATGCCAACAAAAGAAGAAAAGGATTGTGAAAACACTTCCACATGAGCACAACCTGATGATGGTCAAACTACACAGCTCAGTGAAGATTTTGACTAGTTTTTCAAAGCCAGAGTCTTTGCAAGCTGTTTCTAACTTTCTAAGCTGTTGCTGCTGTTGTCCTCATTTGAATGCCTTTGAGATGTTGATCTTTATGAACATATGAAGCTGGAGCTGACATCTCTTTGTTAATTTATTGAGCAAATCTACTGTGCCTGGGAGGACATCTCAGGGCCATTAGGTCTAGCCAGAGCTATGGCCTCAGAGGGGGGTTCTCCACTCAGATGTCCACCTGCCCACCCTTTCCAGCTGTTGCAGAAAGCTCTGCAACCTCATCCAATAGAAAGCATACTGGTGGTGAGGGAAGGTGGTTAGGGATCCACAGGGTCTACAAGTCTGTGTACTCCTTAGACTGGTTAAGATACGTCTGTCCTGAAATTTCTTTTTTGTTTACATCTTAGATATGGTAATATTTCCCTGTCCTGAATGTTCTTCCTTTTGTGTCTTAATCCCTTCAGCTCTTTCTGTTTTACCCACATTTGCCTCAAGCAGACTGCCTACAGGATCTCACACCCTCCTCCAGAATGTGCATGTGATTGATAGATTGTAAAAGCATCATGTACAGACTCCATCTCTGTAGTCCCTTCGGGGGCTACCTACATGCTGCATGTATTCCCTGTATCTCTGAATAAACTGTAAATGTTCTTTCAATTGGACATCCCCAGCAAAACTGCATTCACTGTTCCTTGATAAATGTTTGAAGGATTATCTAGCTCACAATAGTCAACGCCAAGGTGAGGAGTAAAAATCTCTTCATTGTTTCTTTTACCCTCTTGCCAGAAGGATTAGAATAGAGGGTCTAACATTTCTCTTGGTTGTCTTTTTATCATAATAGAACATCACAGCTCTTCTCCTTTGTTGAACAGCAAACTTTTTGTTCTGCATAGCAAGTACTTTTCAATATGCAGTTGCATTGTGCTCCTATGCAAGCTTAACAAAAGAATATGCAAAGTAGGTTTACTATCAATCACTAGAGAAAATGAGATAGTTGCAGATCAGTCATGTCTGAAGAATTTTCTGGAATCACAAGCTGGTGTGAATTAAGGATTGAGGAACATTAAGTGTGGAGGTGTTTGAAGAAAACCTGTTTTAAAAATAAAAGCCATAGAAGTCCTTTGGTGATATGCTGGCTACACCCCAAATGCTGCTGCTGAACTCTCCAATAAAAGGCTGACTTAAACTTATAAAAAGTTCCATACAAAGGTTTCTTTCATCCAAGTTCTGAGAAAGCCCTAAAGAGGAAATTCACTGGACCAAGTCTCCTATGATGCTTCCAAAATTGTGCTTAGTCAGATACATGCCCACAATTGTCTGGTGGACAAGACCCTACCGGTCAACAAATAGCAGAACATCTGGAAGAAATGTCTGTTTTCCTTACCACAGTTCCCTCCAAGCTACTGTGGTACACAGGAGTCACAACTGGATTGTTGCAGCTGTGTTTATGGATGGGCCACTGCATGCATTCCCCCGAATGCAACAGGGAATCACTGATCTATATTGCTGGTAAAGAATTTGACTAGAGTCTGGAGCCCTTAGAAATGTTAGTCCTGAAATTTCTAGTACTAAAACACTATGGAAAAGAAGCAAATGTTGCATTTTATAAATTACCAATAACACCCATTCGGACAGATTTTGTGATCCTGCAAAGTACATTTTTTTGCTAACATGGTTGGATTAAATCTGTAGGCAAATCATCTCATATTTATGAGGCTTTATGTTTTTACTTTAAAAAGGTGTTTGTGGCTGATAGGCAATGAATAATATATTTAGGACAGACTCTTCTTTTATGACATGAATCACTGGTGGGATGTTTTGGCTCTCATAGGAATTAAATGTTATAGATGTCTTTGAGGAGAGCAGCCACTAGAGAGGAAATTGCATGTACCATGCCAAAGGCCATTGTAGCACTGACAGTTTTTTTTTTTTTCAACAATTCCACAGATTGCCAACAGAGCGGTCTAAATAGCAAATGACCTGGTGAACAGGGGCCATTTGCAAGCAGATACTTGCCTGCTGTGGCAAAGTTGCCAATAACTCTGTGACCAGAAAGCCAGGAGATATAATTCATAATGCCATACAGGGTAGAACCCCATCATGCTACTAGTGGGGATGGCATATATTGATACTTCTGCATATCCATCTCTTCCACATGCAGTAAATAAGCATTTCAAGGGAAAGTCAGGATACAGAAAACGCCAGCTGTTGCGTGACATAGGAATCAAATAAATCAAATAAATAAATACAGCTCCTCATTCAGATGTTGACTTCTGTATGTCACTCAATGTGCTGTTGTCAGAGTGCTCTTGATGAAGCTGTTGATGTTGCAGCTTATGTGAAATTTCCTGCTCAGAACCCTCCTGAAGGGAGTTAATTGCTGCAATGTATCACCCTTATAATTGCCATGTAGGGCAATTCTATCAGTCGGATAGGATTTGCCTTTACGATGGATGCATGTGCATTTTGTAGCTGGCTATCAGAACTCAGATACAAAATCCTTAATAGGAAGGTGCACAACTAAATTCCCATCATAATGCATGATTGATTGATCAATTGATTTATTGTATTTGATTGCATTTCCATACCACCCAGCAGCCAAAGTTCTTTGGGCAGTTCATGGCAATTCATAAATCCAACTGCAATGTATTGTTGTAAAGGATACTGAAAAAGCTGCATTCAGATAATCACATCTTGGCTTAATAAGATGAGGTATGAATGCTTTGTTCCTTTCATTAGGCGGGTGGGGCATCAAGCCAGGGAGCAACAAGGTAGGAAGTCAAAGTAAGCTGGTGCAATCTTAAGCAACCTCAGAAAGAAAAATGTACTACCCTAGTCGGAACATGCATTTTAAATCATGGATTCATATCATGGTCTCTTTGGGAATTGCTAACCACATTTTTCTGCTTTGAACAGGACGCTATAGTTAACTGCATTTTCATGGCTTGATCTTCCAGGTGTAAAGGGAGGACCAAGTAGCTGTGTGGGGGTTAGCAACTCTGCAGAAATTTGCAGCAGATTTAAATGATTTAGAATTTGTAAGAATCAGACCTGCAGTTTCTGCAGCTGAGCAGCTTTTCCCGAGCAATGCATACCATTTCCTACTTCTGCACAATGTTATGCAAATATAGTCATAGAAAAATAAGACCAACAATAGGTACACCTTTCAGGGATTTTTGGTTTTGAGGGCATTTGTGCATTTTAAGCAATTTGTGAATTTGTTTATGGATGGATTTGCACAAAACCTCATTCTGTCAATGAGTGGACAACATAACAAAAACTGCCTGACAAACCACAAAAGGTGGATGGAGCAGATTTTACAATGTTCATATATCTCTAGTGTGGGTGTCTGGAACTCAATCACATCTCAGCTTATTAAGCCTAGATTTGATCATCCACATGCAACCATAGTAAGCAAACTAATTTGTGAGATTTTGAGTGCTGAATCTTAGCATTCATGTCTCACTACCTTAATGCATACAAACTTTTGCAAGATAAATGTAGATATGAAGTCAGTTAATGCATTTTTGAATGTCACCCTAGTGACATTCTGTGGCTTTTAAATATATATCCAATTATTAATTATTAAGCACAATATTTGTTGTGAATTTGTTCAAGAATTCCTGGCCACTCAGTTTCAGATTTACTTATGAGTGACTAATGTTTAACATCCTATCTAACTTTCTGTAGATATTTAGCTTGTTGATGAATTTGGTTTAATAAGGTATGTGATTCCAAAAAGACTGTGATGTTGAACCAAGGTTCAATTTCGATGCCAGGAAGTACTTCCTGACACCTAGGACCCTGAGGGTATGGAATGGGCTTCCATGGGAGGTGGTTGAGGCCCCATCAGTGAGGGTGTTCAAAGATAGGCTGGACATGCACATGGTAGGCATGTCATGAGTGGAGCTGGGGGTCAGGCTAGATGGCCCAGGAGGCCCCTTCTGACTCACGTTGTTTCTATTTTTCTATATTTCTTTCTAGTGAGGACTTGACATGATCGATCTTTATTCTCTCTCCTGCATTCTGCATTCTTAGAGGAACTCTTTGAGTAAGATTAGGTGAACAGGTAACAATGGCTAGCTGAAATTTAGCCATGGTAAGCTTCAGGGGCAAATGAGATCTAGTTGCAGTTTAGAATAAGAAAAACCATGTTAGGAACAGTAGACTCAGACCTGCTTTAGGTGACTGAAATTCTTTGGCCTTTACTTCAAAAATTGGTTTAATTTCCCCCCCACCCCCCAGTCGCATGTATGAACTGTTTTTATTTGCTGGTTGAAATGGGAAAAGTGTATATTTTACCTCCGGAAACTGCACTTTACCTCCACGGACTAAAGCATTACATGCAATTAAAAAAAATCACAGCTGTTTTAAAATGAGAAATGTTAAAATCCACAGTTTCAGTGTGCATTTTTAAAAGTGTGCAGTTTCCACTCCTTAAAGCATAAAAATGCAAATATTTAAATGGCTCCATTTTAAAAAAACTGTGTATGATTAAGTGTGCATCTTTAAAGGGGTGCATATTTTGAATGTGAACACAAGTTGGGGATTATGTGGACATTTTTGGAGACCATATTCTATTTGCCTTTAGGGTTTTTAATGGCATATTTTCATGTGTTTTGTGAATGGAAACAAAATTCTCATCAATCTTGTACCACCTAATATTAAGGGGCATAGGACTGAAACACATAAAGCAAGTGAAGGAAGTAAAATGCAGTTATTACATTACAAAAATTTCTTCTTTCCTTAATGTGCAAAATTACATTCTCACATACTTATTTGTATGTATAATGGAAAAGGTCAAAAGCAGCATTCAAGAGAAGAATTTTTTTTTTTTTTTTGCATGCCAGCATCCATTTATAGCTTCAGTGATTTTTGTCCCTGCACTATTAGGTATTCTATTTGCTTAATAAAATGCTATGTAATATTCATGAATCATAAATATTTCTGTAAATGTTAACTCTGATATTTACCTATACTTCATTTCCTTCTCCCATGTGATTCAAGCCTTTTCAGCTTGATATGGAATTATGATTTTTCATGCACTAGGACACATCCTTACAGTTCAGATATTAATCATAAGCACCATTTTTCTGAAATCTATACAAAACAGGGCTTTTTGCCTTTTTTGTTCCTTGATTATTTTGATACCTCTTTTATAAAATGAATGAGATGCATTGGTGTGCCAGGGACACAATAGCAAAAGGAAAGAAATATATATCAGGCTCTATTTAATTGTGGCATAATGGAGTTTTATATTTCCTCTCATGCAGGAATGAAAAGGTGACATTTTGTCTTGTATAATGAAGAAAATATAACACAAAATGCACATTTTCATTGCAGGGGAAAGACTACAGTTTTAAAAAAGTTAACTGCATATATTCTTAGTTCAAAGCTCAGATATTTTGGCCACCTAATGAGAAGGAAGGACTCATGGGAAAAGACCCTGCTGCTGGAAATGACTGAAGGCAAAAGGAGGGGGGGCCACAAAGGCTGAGGTGGTTGGATGGGGTCACTGGAGAGGTGGGTGTGGGCTTAGGTGTACTCAGGTGGATGGTGGAGAACAGGAGAATCCGGAGGATTGTCCTTGGGGTCTCGAGGAGTCGAGCACGGCTTTGTGGCTGAACAACAACCATTCCTAGTTCAATATTTGTACTTTTTTCCTGGTTTCCTATGACGTTTTACTTGGAAGGAAATGAGCTACAACTTGCATATTTACTTGGAGGTAAGCAGTGTTGAGTTTTGTGTGCTTTGCTTCCAAACCGTTGAACGTGCACATGCCCAGCTGCAGTTCTGAGAATAAAATCCACAGCATGTGACCTTGCGCTTTGGCTTTTGTCTTGGAACAAGGAAGAGTAGAAACGTCCACGGCATCAAGAACTCTGAGGCAACATCTGTCTTGTTAGGAAGCCTTGCAACTGGGGAGTCACATGTGAGCTTATCAGTACCGGTTTATTGATAATACAAGTGATTGCTCTCTTCATGATGATCCTTGAATTTAAGCAGAGGTGGCATTGGTGAGCAACCAGAGACATCAACAGGATACAGTTCATTCTAGATGTTTTGGACTATGATCCACCTTGAGGGCACGGATCATCGTCAGGGATGATCTGAAATGTGCTTCAAATATGTGGAGGGCACCAGCCTGGGATCAGCTGAATTACATAAATGACTGTTCCATAGCACCAACACTTTAAAAGTTTTGTATTAATGTTTTCAACTTGGGAGAAAAAAGGTGCCTAAAACAACACCCAAATTCGTGTGTGCATTTGTGTGTATGTTAGACACAACTAGCAGAGTAGTGTAGGAAGCATAAAATATCAATGCTTGCAGCAATATGTTTTTCTTAAATAGTTTTTCTGGAATTCAGGTCTTACTGCTGCTTTCTCACAGAATCTTTTGAATTAGTGTACTGACATTTAATGGGTAGCTGATGTGCTGTTAAGCCATGATTCCTTTCCTTTCCTTTCCTTTCCTTTCCTTTCCTTTCCTTTCCTTTCTTGGTCATTCTGGAAAATGCTAACATGTGGCCTATTAATTTGAATGAATGTGATGGTCAAGGTGGCTATTCATGTCTTTTCACCAGCATGCTTGTTGATAATCTAATTGTAGCCATCATCTATCACACAGGGTTCTTTTCCCTTCTGTAGTAGATAGAATTTCTTTTCTTGAAAGTGTAAATGATAAAATCAATAAGAATGTTAGTTCTAAAGAGCAGTTGAAGATATTCAGAAGCCCAAACTTCAAAACAGAATCCAAACTTTCTCAGCTATTAATTATCTAAACAAAATCAAAAAACCCTTCAGAGAAAGGTCTAAAGCTCTGGTCCCATGCAATTCCTTTTGCAGTAAATAGGGTCCAATCCCATGCATGATTAGAAAGCAAAATCCCCTGTATGGCTGGCTGGAAAACACCATGAGTTGTAGGATTTTTTCTGTCCAAAGAGGTATAGGATTGTACCCCTATTTGGGAGCTGTACATGGTTGACTGTACACTTTCCAGACAGACTGGATTCTTTCTTGTTATATTTCTCTTTGCAAAATAACAGTGAATGATCTCCCAAAGTCCCCTTCATGTCAAGAAGTGGCAACTTTCCTAAAAGTCAGTTCTTACTGCACTGTGGAAACATAGCTTACCATTATGGGAAAGGGAACAGATGTGCAGAATTAGAAATCAAGATGGTAATTATTTACTTTGGATTTTTAAAATAGACAGCTAGTGACTTTTAAATATATACCTGGTGACCCAGTGATATTACCATCCCCATCAGATGATATCGCTAAGACTTTTTTTGGAAAAAGATCCAAGGTCTCTTACAACAGAGATGGAAATTATTTTAACAATTTATGCAATTATTGCAAATATTTGATGCAAATATTGATAGATTCTTTAAACTTCCCAGTTCTCTTTAGTTTAGAAACATTTCAGTGCTTCCAGAAAAGGCTTGGACTTCAAATGGCATTTAAAGAAAAGAAACTGCAAGGGACAATCAAGAACTATCATGATTTTCTAGTTGTGCAAAGCAACCCACTTTAGACTGTGTCCAATAGGCCAATAACATGCTGATTTTTTTGTGTCTTGCATATGAAGCTTACAGGCCTATCACCTGTCTGGAATTTGTGGTGATGAAGAGAAAGGGGCAAGTTGTACTCTGGAGTTCAGGTTTTCAAACTCCTGAGTGTTTCCCACAAAAATATACGTTATATATTATTATTATTACATTATTATTACATTTTTATACTGCCCATAGCCAAAGCTCTCTAGGCAGTTGACAGCAATAATCATAGAATCATACACTCAAGTCACCCATCCCACTTCTGCCCAGGCCTGATCCTGCTTAGCTTCCAAGATGAGGCAGGATCAGGCACTTATTTTTCTGTTGAAAGTACTCTGCATTTGCTCATACATTTGTAGCAAGTAAGAAGAAAGTGTTTGAGGAGAAAAGTTTACATAATATGGCAGAGCATGTCTTATGCAGACTTGATGAAATAATGATAATCAGATTGAAAAATAAAGTGCATGAGCAAGAATGAATTTCTCATTTGCCTAAGGTAGCTGGGAAGAGGACTACACTTATGTATGTACTTGCCAGGCATTAATTAGAAGGGAGCGGAATTTAAAGAGCCACAATCTCCTTAAATCACAATCTTCTACCATTAATGGGATTTCACAGGATCTCAGAAAAGCTGTATGCCAATTACTTTTGCACAACTTCTTCCATCTTTTCCTTTGTTTAAAAAAAGGAAATGATTGAGGAGTAAAAGACAGAATAGCTACATAATGCATTTGATGGCTAGCACTAGGAGCTCTCTGTCTGGGAGCACCCTGGGTCTAAAAAGCACTAAAAGTGACCACATTAGCATCTTACCAGTGGCACTTGGGGAAGGAAGTGCTGCAATGACAGATGACAGTCACGTGCTTCTGCTGCTGCAGCTGCCGGCACAGCCAGCAACTTTTAAGGAGATTAAAACAGAGGAAAAGTGGGAGGAACCTGCGGCTGCAGCTATGCTAAGCACTTCCAACTTTCCGAAACAGTGTGAACATTTCTGGCCTTCAATCCTACAACAATGCAGTTCTGATTGTTTAGCAAGGGATATTGCTCCCCTGTTCACCAAATAATAATAATAATAATAATAATAATAATAATAATAATAATAAAGGATGAGGAAATGACATTGGGATGGACACAAGTTCTCTATCTGGTGGTGACTTTAAAGACAGTGCAGAAATGGCATTGGGTCCAAGCTGGGTCAGAGAAAGTATTGACTGGTACCCAAAGGATAAGCCAGATAGCAATGATCTTGTACTCACTACCTAGGTCACCTGTTCGTTTTGGCGCTCAATTTAAAGTACTACTATCAATCTATAAAGTCTTAACAGCCTTGGGCCAGATTACCTAAGGGAAGACATTCTTTCATATGAACCAGTCCAACTCCTAAAATAAACTTCATGGGCTGTCCTTCTGGGAAAATGATAGGCAGAAGGAAGAAGCCTCCGTCTTCGTGGCGTCAGACACTGGGGGTTTTCTCATTGGGAAGATCCATCCTGCCACCCTCTTTTCACCAGAGTCCAATACTAGCTTCACTGTCAGTGGGGTAGGGCACCCACTCTTGGTTGCAGAACTTTTAAAGAGTTATCCATGGTGCTGATCCTATTTTGAGGGCATGGCTCGGTGTTACTGGCAGCTCCTTTGAAGTTCAGACTGAAACCCACACACATTGGAGCCGCTGGCCTCCACCACCTTCCTTTTGCAGAAGCATTTTGAAAGCCATTTATTTGTATGGGGTTTAAAATGTCTAATGCTCTGCTCTTTTAAGTTTTCATCATTGCCAGGGCTGCTAATAGTATTTGCTGTAAGGAATTCTTGGGTTTTCTATATTTCATTTGTTGGTGCTTGTGGCTATATTTCTGACTTTGATATTTGTCCATGGATACATTCCTTGATGTTATCTGCCTCCATTTCATCCTAAAAGGAGTTTGGCTACAGGGCTGATTTGTTTGCTTCTTTAGTCTGTGTTTATTTATTAATTTATTAAAATGAAAATTAATCAGTATTAATTTCTACAGAGCGTAGAGTGGTCCATATATGTGGATATTCTTAATATAGCTATTGTATTTTTATCCTGTTCTTTTGAATTACTGTAGTTTCCAAAAGTGGCTCACATGAATCAAAGCTAAGAGTTTAGCCTTGTGATCAAGTTACAAATCAAAAAGACAAGATGTATGAGGAAAGGTGACTGGAGGAGAAAAGAAAAGAAGGAACAGTTTTCAAGGGCAAAACAAGGTGGTGAGCTATAAGCAGACATTTAAGTGGACTTTGGACCAGGCATTCTTCTCTTGCTTCTGGTTTTGCTTGAGTAGCAATTGGTGGCTATCTGGTTGGTGGATGGGGCCAGAGTGGAATTTTCCTTCACTTCTTCAGTCCCAGGGTACATGGGGTTGGAGCCCCATGTTCCTCCTGGCAGGAATCAGGAAGCAAGTCCCTGCTTCTCCTCTTCTAGCCAATGGATGGGCCAGCAAGGTGACCCCCTTGTCTTGATGTTATTCCTGTGAAACAGGTGGTGTAGACTCCCAGGGGCCCTTGGACATTCACACCAAGTAGTTAGACTGTGTCATCTCCCATGCTTGACCCATCCCTGAAGCTCAAACTATGCTATAAACAGTTATGTTAAATATGCCTGCTAATGTGTTTGCAAACATGCACCGGTCATGCTTACATGGTATGTCATATGGTTAGGCATCTGGTTAAATCACTACACCTAAAAGAATACCTAATAGGTGAAATGATCTAAACTGGGAATGGCCAGATCTAATGTGGCATAATCCGGTCCTTGTGCGGGAGAGTTGCACGTGGAAGTAGCAGGGGCAGTTCTCTGGGTGCAATCAGCACCTGAGTGCTCCTACAGGGGGGAGATGGACTCAGCATTCTTGGTGGGGTGTGTTGCAAAGTTGAAGAGCTGGGATGAGTCTGCAAGTGCCATCTGGATCTGTGGTTGCTGAGCGACTAGGAGTGTCTGACAGTGTGATCCTTCTTTGCCAGACACCTAGCAGTTCCGTCCTGACTGGAGTGAATTAATCACTACCAGGAAACTTCCACAATGCAGTGGCAAGGATGAGGAATTCAGCCAAAGAACTGAATTCAGTTTGGTGAAGCTCTTGGGCTTCTTGTGTGGGGAAAAATCTTATCTGGAAACTGTCCAGTGTTCAGAAGTCTAGGAGAGGGATGGAAACGTGTGGATCTCCCAGTGTTCAGTTGTTTAGAAACATAGAAACAGAGCAAGTCAGAAGGTGTCTCCCAGGCCATCTAGTCTGACCCCCAGCTCCAGCCGGCTCAGCTCAGGACATGCCTACCATGTGCATGTCTAGCCTATCCTGAACCCCCTCATCAGTGGGGCCTCAACCACCTCCCAGGGAACCCCATTTCATACCCTCGGGGTCCTAACTGTCAGGTCCTAACTTCCTGGCATCCAGATTGAACCTTGGTTCCCTTAGCTTTGCTCCATTGGAACACGTATTGCCCTCCTCTGCCCGGGAAAACAGGTCTCTACCCACCTCCGTGTGACACCCCCTCATGTACCTATATGTTGCCAACAGATCCTCTTCTCCAGTTGTTTGATGAGGAACTCCCATCAGCCCTCAGCAACATGGCCAATGGGAAAAGATTGTGGAAGTCAGAAGCCAAAACATATGGAGGTGACAAGTTACCCTTATCCAGGTTAGGTTGAAGGAATGGAGTCAAGAAAAGGGGGGATTTGGCTACTTGGCCTGAGAATCATCACCCCACCTTGGCTGCCTCTTAATGTCCTCCACAAGGGGCAACCAGTCTTAGATTTCTCCAACTTGCTGCACAATGTGGCACCCAGGGACAGGCAGTCAAGAAGGGAATCTGTCCCACAAGCCATCATCTTTACACAGAGCTTCCATACCGTTGTCTGGGTTTTGGGAGGCATGATAAGACATCAGTAGCCTTCAGTTTCTAAGAAGGAAACCACTTACTTAGGGCACAAAATAGAGCTTCTCTTCAAGTTGACACAGAGTTATAGAAACCTATACAGAGGTTTCTCCTAGGGATTATGTGTATATTATGTGTACATCTCAGTTTTTTAGGATTAAGAGAATCTGTTTGGATCTAAGAAGACTACCACAGAAGTCCATTGTTCTATCAAACACTAACATTTTCCAGCTCCATAAATATTTAGATACTGAGTTGTATCTAAATAAGAACAGCTGTTTTGGTGATACATCGCAACTGAACAAATATATGGCATGCACCTTGCAGGCCAAGACCCATCACACACACATGCGCATGCACATGCGCACGTACACATCGTGTGGAAACAGTGTGACTGTTTAATTAACCTAAATAAAACCAAATGAGCTTTTTTATGGGAGTGGTGAGTGGATAACATTTACAAATGATGGCACATTAATTACAAAAGAACAAGTTCAGAAGTGCAAATTGTATCAATCTAAATACCCTATTAGCTTCTCCATGATTAACACTCTTTGGCTGCCTACTGCAGAGAATGTTAATTAAAAAGGCTTATAAACACACACCTCTCTCCCTCATTTCAGATACTGACTACCGTCTAATGAACTGATGAAGGCTTGTCTACCCCTGCATGGGAGCATAGTATGAACTTCCTTAAAAAACCCAAACCATTTGATGGATTCAGGTAGACCAGAAAACATGGTATAATTAAAAAAAGATTTTACATAAGGCCTTTGAAGATGGATTTCTGTGCATACAAATGTGTATGTCCAGTCACCTGCCTAAAATTTTGCTGCTGTTTCGAATGCCTTTTCAAATGAAAAATAAAGTTTTGCTCACCCACTGAAAGACATATGTGATAGAAGCTGAGTGGTCTCTTCAAGGAGGGAAAGCTGTGCCACCAGAGAGAATGCCCGGTCTGTTGTATTATTTACTATAGCAATACCCTACTGTTTTTCCTGCTAGGAACCCAAGGAGGCTTGCATGGTTGTCTTCTTCATTTTATCCAAACAACTCTTTGGGATAGATCAGGCTGAGAGGCAGCTGCTGGCCCCAAATTACTCAGTGGGCTTCGTGGATGAATGGAAACTAGCACCCGCATCTTCTGAACCCAACACTCTGGCCACTATGCCATACTGCTCACATGCTGATCAAGTCTACTTTATCTACCTGGTCTGGGATCAGTTTCCTTGTGTACAATCAAATGCTACAGGGTTGCTCTGTGGGGGATAATTACACGGACTTTTCTAACCTGATTTGCATCTCTCTAGGAGGATGCAAATCAAACGGGAAAGACACTCTTGATCAATCCCATTCCTCTTCTTACAATTCCTCCTCTCCAAGTATGGAATCCTGTCATGGGTGTGGGGTATGGGGTTCCTATGCACATATGTGTGAAGGCAAGCTCATGAAGACGAGGAATCCAGTACAAGTCCTAACTTGTTCATCTCTTGTTCAGCTTTATTGTTTGGCAGCTGTACTTGAAACTGCTGGGGAAGTCGAAACAACCTCTCACTTAATGCAGCAGACACCACTGCTGTGTATACACCAGTGTTTCCTGCACAAACTGTAGATGATGTACCTGTGTCCATCAAGACTTGGGGATCACTTAATGGTAGGTAGGCTTTTACAAGACAAATGTTGTTGTGAGACTATATAAGGCAAAGGAGTTTTGATCTTTGATGAAGAGATTTGGGTCTTTGCCAGCAATAACAAAACTGAAAGTGTCCAGAACCACTTTTGTGTTCAGTTTTAAATGTGTCAGGATTCACACTGGCTCATGCAATTGGAACCAAATTTGGAATAGGGGAAGTCTCAGCTCTGGTCCCACTTCGTTATTCAACTACTGGTTTAAGTTAGATCAAATGATTGATGCCAGGCTCCTTAAAGAATGTCTAATGAACAGATGGCCCAAACCTTGGTAAAATTTTGGTTTTACAATTTTTCAAAATTGTTGTTAAGGAATGGGTATACTGCAGAGACTAGTTTACTGTGGAGACTTCTAGTTGTACTATATAACTTCTTTTAAAATAAAGACTATTGACATAACCAGTTCGTCAAACAGAAAGTCTATGGAATGGCCAGTGAGGACTAAAACCCAATTTCAGGAAGAAAAATATCTCTTTTTCTACATGAAAAGAGGTCAACGCTTAGCCTTAACCTATTTGCCATTTGACCAAATGGATGCAATGACGCCACAAGACAGTTTCCAGGGCACACCAGTCCAAGAGACTCTATGTATGTCTCTCTGCAAGAAAGGGAAGACCTGGCCTGCTATTTACTGGAAAGCAGGTTGTATTCCAGTTGTGGGAAACATGTGTGTTCTCGTTCTCTCTCAGGTTATATTAGAAATCAGGCTGCTGAAAACAAGCAGATTTTTTTTTTTACAAGGATCTAACCAGCCTGTGACTCAGAAGGTTGCCCTCTTTCAATTAAGGCAGGCAGTTTCAGGAAAAAAGGAAGGGAAAAATGCCTTACAAAATGATCTGTGCAACAGTTCTTTAAAAAACAAATCAAGTAGGGTCTCACTGGCTGATAAAATCTTATTTTATTAAAAGATATTTTAAAATAATTTTAATATTTTATTATCTCAATTTTAGACCTTGTATACTAGTATTTTATTTTACAGTCTGTGCAGCTTTTGTTTGTTTTTATTGTGGTTTATTGTGTTTTAAACATCTCTTATTCAATAAATTTGTCAACTCGACTACAGTTTGGTGAGTGGAAAAGGAAAAGTTGCTGGGATAGGAGAGGAGAAAGGGAAAGAAGCTGAGCTATGGAGATGAACTGGAGTAGAGGGCTGGACACAGAAAACCAGTTCAGATTATCTTTCCTGGCTTCAAAAGCAAGCATTTATGAAACCACAAACAACTGTCAGCTTTAGGGCTCTTCCCCAGGCTCCTTCCCCCACCTGCTGGGTTTGGGGCTTCATTCCTGAGTTGCTTTGCAACCAGGTCAACATGTTATGTTTGAACCAGAGAGCTCAGCTTAAAATTCAAATATTTAACCAGACATGATGAACGATGAACCTGTTTGGATCACAGACATTAAAACAGAGTTCCCTGATCAAACATAACAGGGAATTTGGCCTCAGATAACTCAGGAATGAAGCACAGAAGTCAGGGAAGGAAGAGATGACAAGGAGCATGCAGGCCTAGTGAATGTTCCTAGCTTCCAAAACCATGAACACAGCTCTCAAAAGGAGTCAGAGCTTCAAGGAAACATTACAACCTTCTACACTTATCAAATGGAGGAATCATTTGCAATTGTATATTTTATTTAAAATTATACACTTATTACATGTCAGTACCTCATCATAGAATGTGGAACAATTATTGTTTGAGATACAGATCAAAATATTCCCTTGCTTTTCTCTCTTACTGTTCAACACTCTGAAACCTCCATTCTGGAATATGAGTGGTATATAAATTTTGCTAATAGAAATTGATAAATGTGTTACACTTGACCGGTCCAACATATTCATGTTATCTGGCTGGGTGCTTTCCCTGATCTGTTGATCAAGACCCAGCTCTCCCGACAGCATAAGCATGCAGGATTTTCATTGTGTGTGTTTCTCTGAAAAGAGATGCTGGCTCTGTGCTTGTCCAATGCCGAACTGTGCAAGTTTCTCTGTGGATAAGGAATGATTAGCTTTGTTCATTTGCTTTCTGCTTGCTCCTTTTTCAGTCTGGTGTGGTAAATGCATGCCTTTCTTTTGATTTGAGTGGATCATTATCCAACCCAGGGCTAGGGTCAAGAGTAGGTGTAGCTGGGCATTAGCCAAGGGTCCACCTTATCAGGGGCTCACTGTCAAGAGCTGCCTGGACTGGCTGCTTCTCCTCACCACTGCTTAGTTCACCTGCCTCCCAGTCTGACCCAGACAAGGGTGGTGGTGGGAAGGAGCAGCAGCTGATGCCACTGACCCTTTCTCTGGATTGCAGTCATTGCTGAGGGGAACACTGGTAGGAAGGCAACCTCACACAGGTGCATCGAGGAGGTCTTGTCCAAGTGTCCTCAAAAGCCCGGAGCCAGCAGTGACCTGACTGCAGGACTGCTCATGTGCGTAGCCATTTTCCCTTTCTGCATGCTTTAAGGGCATGTCAAAGGAAGGTAAGGATTGGGTTGCTTGCTTGAGAGAGACCAGAATACTTGCAGTGTTGTAAACTACCTAGACAGGCTATGGGGCAGCATAGCAAGCAAGCAAGCAAAGCATAGTACTTCCTTACTGTCAAATTAATTCACACAGCTCAACTTCCTCCTCTTTAAACGTTAGGAGAAAAAGGCAATAGTAAAGCTCTGGAACAGGAATACAATGCACCATTTTAACTTCAAGCGATTAACACCACATGAGATTTATAGTGACAACCCACCCATAATTGCAGGGCATAAAAAAAGCATGCAGTTTTCTAATCCGTTGCAGTTTTTCTGCTTCCCATTCCAGCTCTCCCTGAAATCTTTAAAAGTATTAAACCTCTACTGAGGTTGTCAGTTCTCCTTTGGTTTAGCCAGGCTTTGGCCCAATTTTCTTAGCTAGATGGGAGCCACCGGTGCAACTAGATGCTGTGTGCGTATTTTCTCTCTCCAGTTCAGCACCTGAGGTTGTACATACAAAATCCTTTTTTTAGAAGCCAAAGTTCTTCTAACTGACTCCTTGGAAAGAGGAGCTGGATTTGGTTCTGTTGTTGCACGCATCTGCCAAACAGCTGATTGGCATGGTTCTTACTTTTTCAAAAGGTCTCGGCGTGCACAGCTCCAGCTGCTCCCCATGTGCTCCATAGGATCAGGGTGAGCTTTCTGAATTTTAGAAAACGGAGGCAGACAAAGATCAAGGCATAAAGAGGTAGATATTAATTATTTGATGGCTTCCAGAATAGAAAGAAACTATCCTAACCACAGTTAACCAGCAATTTGTTGAAATGTTGATATTGCTAAAACAATAACTATACGATTAAAAATAGAGACAATACATATTATAATGTAAAGATAGATGGAAGACATATTACATTTTCCCCAAATTATGAACAATTATAAGTAAACAAAATCCAGCTTTGTTCTGATCTATTTGAGTCATGTTAAAATGCTGCAATCTGGTTTCAATGGTATGCCTATAGCCACCATTTCAAAATTACAGAGCAGTATCATCATCATGTATTTCATGTCTACATTACTCAGCAGTTCACGCTTTCTGGGAAGCTTTCAACATTCCATAAAACAGATAATAAAATGCAATAAAATATCATAAAATCAGGGGAAAAAAGTCTTAAAGGGTTTAAACAGCTCTTTAAATAGCGAAGGGTTTAAAAAGGGTTTAAATAGCGAAGACTGACTCGGCAAAACATCTGGATAATCCCCCTCAAGCCTTTGTGTGGCTCAGCAAGTTCTTCAAGAGAGCTGTCTTAACCTGGCATCAAAAAGATGGCAAATTCAGTGACAGCTGGTTTGCCGTGGGGAGGCTGTTCCATAGATGGGGACCACCGGAGAAAACCCTCCCCTTTGTCGCCTCCCTCTGTGTTTCCCTTGGAATTGGCACTTGGAGGAAAGGTGCAGAAGTTGAGCTTATTTTCTGAGTAGATCATGGTTGGGAAAGGTGCTGCAACAGGTACTGCAGTCCTAAATCATGATTTGTTGATTGAAACCAGCACTTTGAATTGTGGCCATAAGTATACAAGCAGCTAAGGCAAGTGGTCCCGAACCTGTGGGTCCTAGTTATTAATCTGGCTGCTGTGTTTTGCACCAGCTGCAGATTTTGAATCATTTTTAAGAACAGGTTCATGTTCACTTCGGCGAATGGGGCGGCATAAAAATGTTTTAATAAATAAATAAAAATAAAAATAAAGTGCATTACTGTAACCAGGCTATCCCTGTCCTCATAGGCATAGCTGGGTCCTCAGCCAAAGCTGGTAGAAGGCATTCTGAGCCATGAAAGCCACCTGAGACTAAAGTAACAAAGATGGATCAAGGAGCACCCAAGAACCTGCTCTTTCAGGGGGAATGCAGCCCCTTCGAGAAAAGGTTAAACACCTCCACCACGTCAAAGGAACCACCCACCAGCAGCATCCTGGTTTTGTCTGGATTGAGTTGGAGCTTGTTAGTCCTCATCCAGGCCATTGTTGTATCTAGACACCAGTTTAGCACATTCACAGCCTCATCTGCTGTTAAAAAAAAAGGAGAAATAGAACTGTGTGTTACCATTTCTAAATGGTACTTCTTTAAACATAAGCAAATATTATATACATCTTTAACAGCATGAGTCTCACCTATTCCTTTGATTCTCAGTCTTGACCTTTTTCCATCTGAAACTTTAATGAGCACTTTGGTGGATAAAGGTCATCCAAACTGCAATCTTATCCTTAGCCTGTCTGGAAAAAAATGGTAGCTTGGATGCCAAGATAAATTTATAGAAGAAAAGCTTCCTGTTTCCACCTTCCACTGCAGCCACCCATTCCTCCTGAGATGCTTCTCTGGAAGGTCAGGACTAAACATTTTTGAGTTGGTAGACCTTCCCAAACAAAGTGAAAAGGTCAATAGAAGATAAGACAGAAATATTTCAATTCCATGAATTGTTTAAAGTTATCTAAGTTCTTAACTCAGGATTCAAGCCCGAATTCAGAAAAAAATCCTCCTCCACCAGCGCACCCACACACTCCACACCCACATTGTGAGAGGTCCTGCATCTTCCTCCATTCTCCTAAGTGAGAAGCATGACTTTTATTTATCTAATCATGCAAAGGGGTGTTAAGCTTCTTTCCTTGCAGCTCCTTGAAACTCACAGCAATCTTCCCCCACCCACAAGGTAGGGATGGGACACTCCTAAACACTGTGAAAAGGGCCAAGAAGCAGGAGGAGAAGACACATGAAACATTGTTTCGTTGAAATTCTTCTTCTCTGGAACTTCATAGGGAGCTGCTATTGCAGCAAGGTAATGGAGCCCCAGTCGGAAGCAGGAACCCTGGGATCCTGGTCAGCTGGGATACTGCTTGATTCAACCAGAGTATTTGAAGAAAACTGACATATTTTCTGAATCAAATGCCACATTGCCGAAAGTATCAAAAATGAATTCTTTGAAATGGTAGGAATTCTTCACTGTATTTCTGCCAGCACTCAATGTCTTCTACTATCTTCTGATGTTTCTTTTCTCTTTCTCATTTTATCTTTATTAACATATATTGTTGTTTTCAGATCTATATAATATTTCCCAGAAGCAACATTTTATTGTTCTGTATTCTAAAATGCAATAAAGGCTAAATCAAGAGAAATGACTTTTTGAATTCTCTTTGAACATGGAATCGCTGTCCCTGCCCACAAGGAGATAATTTGAAGTGCCAATTGTACAAAAATAATTTGAGAGGTTACCTCAAATATAATCAATTATTGGGCTAAAAAAACTAAAAAACATATTGTCAATGTCAGGCAAGAACATTATTTGAGGTGAAGAGCAGAGCTGGACCAAGACATTTTTCTACTTGAACTGAGCAGAAAATATCTATCACTCAAGTCAAGAGGCTTAGCACCTAAGGGCTGTCAAAATATTCAACCACCTGAGGCAGAAAACCCTCCTTGAAACAGCATTTATTTACTTACTTACTTACTTGTTTAATTTTTATAGCACCCAATAATGGAGGCTCTCTAGCGGCTAACAAAAGAAAAAAAATACATGAACATTGGTTGCACTTTCATGACCAAATCATGAAAGGTGGAATGGTTACCTCTCTGTCCAGTGGGCAAGATACATGAAGATATGTGAGGCCCCAAGAGAAGCGTCCAGGGGCAGGACTGCCTTGAATTCCAATCTAATGTGATATCTTGATGATGTGAAATGACTCTCATAAAGTCCTCTTATGAGAGTCATCATGTTACCATAGGAGGCAGCTTTGAAAATTACCCATTAATGGCCATTTGAAACATTCCAATTATTATAAATGAGAGTTTAGGAATCATGTGTGTATGTGTGTCATATAGTTCATCTTACAGTGGAAGAGAAGTGCTCATTGTAGGAATTTATGGAAAGAGGTAAATAGTAGCTACATTAGTCATGAATAGCAAGCAGGCTGGATTCTGCTTTCCTTGCATAACTTGCCAATCATGCTGAGTTCATGGACAGCAGAGGAAGGCATTGAAGGAATCCATTCAGTTCTCTCGCAGATGGTGAAAAACCTCAGAACAACTAATGAGAATTATGTATGTAATTACTATTGGCAATGCTATTAAAAGTATGTGGTTAATTATGATAATCTATGTATAATTAACATGTAGTTAAAACAATTTGAAAATGAGATATTATATTCTGAAGAAATACATTTGAAGTTATGAATAATTTTTCAGAATCCTTTCCCTAATTTTTCAGAATCCTTCTGTCCACTCTGTTCATTTGCTGTCTCTGTTTTTTTTTTTTTTTAATTGTCCTAGTAGTAAAAGACACAATTATTGGATTCTGGAGGCAGAGGTAGCTCCAAGAGGTTCAGTTCATCAGGTGTGCTCTCCCCTCCTTACACATGAGAAGGGCAATGAGTGGATCTCAGATCTACTGTTGCATGAGCAGTATAAATCCAGTGACTTCTTGGAGGAAAAAAAATCCCTAAGATAAAACTTAAAATTCCTTCCTGCTTTTGTGCTATTCAAAGCTGGACATCCTATGCCTTCTCCTCAGAGATGGGAGGAGGTGCCACCCTCTCTACTCCTGCCACCTCCTATCCAAGTTCTGACCCTGGGTGGCCTTCATCCAATCTGGCAGGCCTTCATCTCCTCTTCCCTGGGTCTCAATGATGAAGTATGACAAAGCAGCAGGAACCAAACTAGCATGAACAGCTTCTCACTTCTTGCATGGCTCTCTCTGTTACCACTATCTTGGGCCTAAGGGGAGAGCGTCCGAGGCTGATATTTTCTGTCACTACTGCTGTGCACTGACAGGCATGGGAGAAAGGAGGAAACAGTTCTAAGCTCATCATCAGTGGCTGTGACCAGTCAGCCTCCCCGTGGGCTGTTTCATGTACATTTCTGTTGTGGCACATACAAGGCACTCACCTGGGCCATTGTGTTTGGTTTCATCTGACCACTGTATCACGCAAGACCTGCAAGTAGGCACACTGTGTCATGTGCTTCAGCTTCTCCTCTGATCTTGGAAGCAGCACCCAACCTCTGCCTTTCTTACCAGACTAACTGAAAGGGGATGGAGAGACAGAGCAGCATGGAAACCTGTGCAGCAGAGGCAAAGGGGGGCTCAAAGAGGTAGGCCTTGGGCCCTGCTTCTTCCCGTAATGAAATTGTGCTGAGCAGAGCAATGACAATGACCTTACTAGAACCAAAACTTTCTTTTGGGAAGTGGGCAGGAGCAAGTGGCAGGCAGCAACACACAAATGTAGTTTCTTTTATGGAATCAAGCAATCTCATAGTTGGTCATTGTCTTCTTCTTCTGCTTCTTCTGCTTCTTCCTTCAACTTTCCCTAGGATCTTTGTCAGTCTCGCCTTCTCATGATGTGCACAAAACACAATAACGTCCGTGTCACTTTAGGGAAAGTTCTGCCTGGATGTGATCTACAACCCACATGTTCATCTTTTTGTCAGTCCAGGGTATTCACAAAGCTGTCCTCCAGCACCATGCCTCAAACGCCTCAGTTTTCCTCCTATCAGCTTTCTTCACTATTCAGCTTTCACACCCACACAAAGTGATTGAGAATGCAATATTGCGAATGATCTTGGCTTTGTCCCCCGGTGCAACATCTTTACATTTGATTATCTTTGCTAGTTCCTTCATTGCTGCACATCCAAGTTTATTTTCCTCTGATTTCTTGGCTGCATCCTCCCTTGAGCCAGTGTGTGTGAAATCTTTCACAATTGCAATTTCTTCATTGTTGTCAGTAGTTGTGTCATTCTTCTAAAATCATGATTTTTTGTTTTCAGCTGCAGTCCTGCTTTTGCACTTTCTTCTTTCTCTGTTGTCAGGAGCTGTTTCAGTTCATTGCTGCCTTCCGCCAGTAAGATGGTATCATCTGCATATCTTAAAATATTGATGAATCTTCCGCTGATCTCCACTCCTCCCTCTGATCCTAATCCAGGATCATTATTATAATGAAATGTTGAATGCTAAGATACATTAATTTATCTCTGATATCCATTTTTATTTGCCAAAAGCAGCTGCAGGCCCCAGATTTGGACTGGAGCCACAGGGTGGGGCAAGAGGCTTCAATGGCACTTCAGGGCTTCCATGAGTTGGAGGACAGAACTGTGTTTTCTCCTTGTGGCTGATAAAATGCCTGCAGGGTATTTTGCCTGGAGGAAGTGGCTTGGTGGGAGGACAATCCCCTTCTTTCTTGCATTAGGAACCCCATGCAAATCAGAAAAGAAACTGGATGAATTTTTCTCTTAAAATGGTGATTGAGTACACAGTGCTTCCTGTTGAGGAGCTGAAGTGGGGGGACTAACTTATCTGACACATCAAGCTCTGGAGCCTTATTTCTGGTTTGTTTGTTTGTTTTATAATAAATTTTATTCAAAATTTAACCCTAAAACAAAGCAAAACTAAAAACAACATCAATCATCAGACACATCAGACCTGCTGGGTCAGCCCCCACATTTTTTTTTATTTATGATAACTTAAAAAACAGATTTAAATCTATACGTAGTCCTGTTTCTCTAACCAATAATAAAAAGAGTCCCAAGTTTGATAGAAATCAAAATCTTCTTTCTTTTTCAATGACAAAGTCAATCTATCCATTTCTGCACCGTCCAAGATCTTTTTTAGAATCACTTCATTGGTGGATGGTTCTTCACTTTTCCAGTATTGAGCAAATGCAATCCTCGCTGCAGTAATTACATGTAAAATCAAATAAATTTCTTATTTACTAATATCAACAGGTATAGTGCTTAATAAGAAGACTTCAGGTTTAAAAGCTAAGGATTTTTGTAACATTTCCTCAAGGCATTTATGTATTTTAATACAATACTTTTTCCCATTATTGCAAGTCCACCACATATGATAGAAAATACCCAATTTATGTTTATATTTCCAACATCCATTTGACATATTTAAAAACATCTTAGCTAGTCTATTTGGCGACAGATACCATCTATAAAATATTTTATACGGGTTTTCTTTATACAAAGTTGCTAATGTTACCAATCCTCCATCATTATCCAGAATGTCATCATATCTTATGGTCCCTTCAAAGTTCAATACATTTGGATATGCAAGAGCTTCCATAGATAAAAGCCATCTTAGTTATTTATTATACAATTTTGTCTTTAACTTTTCCCACACCAACATTATATAGCAACTTAAAAAAGAGCCATGTAGCTTAGCCTTTTCATATCACATATAAGCATTCCAACCCATTTGCCCATCATGCCCTTCAAGATACAAGATCCTCTTATTTCTTAAAACTATCAATTCTTTTAGCCAAGTTAAAACAAAAACTTAATAGTACATTATCCAATCCGGGAAATCAAAGCCCCCATTCTCTTTAGCCTCCTAAAGTATTTTAGTTTAATCCTTAGTTCCTTCTTTTTCCATATAAGTCTTAAAATTTGAAAGTTTAACTCATCAAAAAATTTTCTATCAGCTTTTGTGGGAATCATTTGAAATAGAAAATTAAGCTTTTTAACAATTTGCAAGATTACTTGTTCCAAGGAGTCTTATTTCTGAAAGAAGCAATCTATTGGATTGTTTTGCCCTTCAGTTTCATATCTCTGAACTTTGAGGTTACTTTTCTGTTCTGCAGAACAGTCCAACACATGGTTACCCAGAAGATAACGGGTGATAATTGTGATAATACACATAGCTGTCTTGAAGTATGCATGCATCCTATAGTAAATTGTTATTTAGTGTAGTTCCATCTAGCACAATTATCCTGAATTTCAGAAGATGCTAATGCTGTTTTATATGGTCAACAGTTCCCTAAGGTGAGTGCAACCTTTCAAGGGTTAATGTGGCAGCGGTTTGACAGTAATACAGCTCGTGCATAAAGTCCTGAGTTTTAATACAGTAAATGCCCCACATTTATCCCATGATTGCTGCTATAATTGATGGCTTACATATTTGGCATGAAATTAGTTCCATTCTGGACTAGAGTGAAGACAGCTGTAGTTGGCTGTATATGGAATACTGTGTATATTTAAAGAACATATAAACTATTATAGCTTAAAGGACAGGCTTGAATTCTTTCATCACATCCCTGTTCAAGGAAACAATTTTTCAGCATGATGAAAACAAAATGCCAGGTTCAGCCCAACATTGAAAGGTTGTTCCAAGGATGCAAACTTTAACAACGAAATAAACTTCTAAAAAATCCCTCTTTGTATTTGTTCTGTCTTTCTACTTATACTGACATCTCTCACCAGAGGCTTTGACCGACTAGGCCGAGCACATTTAAGGCAATTTCTTCTTGCACCTCTTAATATTTATCTAGTTGCAACAGTGTGCTAAGTATGGTATGGAATGCAGAACTGTTATGGCACCTGTCCAGATGTCTCTAAGGCTGCATTCCGCAATACACTTACTGGGGAACAAATCCCATTAAACTGAATAGGACTTACTTCTTCAGGGAAAACGTTAGTGTTGCTTTGCATTAGTGCATCCATTTTATATATGCTGTATTGGTATGAAGTGAACTCAGATCAAGCATGCATATTTCCCATGGCCAAAATCATATCACAGGGTGTGGTCGTGCTTGCCCACTAGGGCATTTCGCCTGCCCACCTTTCCCAAAAACTTTCCCCAAAAGTTTCTGAAGCACTCTCAGTTCATTGCAGCAATGGTGTTAGTAGATGGCGATGCCTGAAGGGGTGCGGTGGTGAAAGGAGACGGGCTGGGTAGCACATCGGATGGCTACGGATTGGACAGCAGCTGCCCGTTTAAAATGTTGTGCTTCCTTTGCTTTCTGCATTGAAAAACAGTGCTGGGAACAGAGTTGAAATGCACGAGTCTTTCCTGAGAAGAGAACAAATAGTAGGGCCTTATGTTCAGTGAAGGGGAATTAACTGAGGAGATCTGAGGAGAACATTCATTTAGCGAGGTAATTTGAAGGAGAATTGATTTTGGGAAATTAATTAAATCGAGAGTAATACATTAATTGAAGGAAAATGTTCATGGGGATATTTGGATGAGAAATAAAGTTTGGAGGATCTGGGTCAGAAATTAATATTTTGGGATTGAGTTAAATCAATAAAAGGGTGTTGATTTGTGAAATTTGCTATTTACTTTGTAGAATGTAGCTCATACTCCTTTTATGGCCTTATGAGCTCATACTGCCTCACTGATCCGACTTTTGCAGGGGCCCACGATTATGCCTGGGTTTAGTTCACAAAATTATTTCTACCAGCCAGCAAAGAGTCTTTAAATGGATGTATCTGGATGAATTAAAACAAAAACAACATGAAAACATTGGTGCCAATGAGATAGAATGGACTTGTGCTTGAAAAACTGCAAATATTATAGAAAACAAACAAACAAACCATTCTGCATAAAATTGTACATGAACATTTCTACATATGAACATTTATTCAGATTTCTGCACATAATTTGTCCTAATATATATATCCCCAGGTTGTTTTCCATGAATACAGCGGTGGATAATCCATCAGGACCAGAGATGAAGTTGGTAGCGGATGGGAGCAAAGCCAAAGGCAGGGAGACCCTTTACTTTCCTTTTTTCTACCACTCATTCTTTTCACCTGTCCCTTCCTTTCTTCCCCAAGAAGGAACAAGACAGATCATTCTTGCCAGAGGTTGATTACCTGCTGGGGGCATTGAAATTAGATGCAGGTTGCCCGTCCTTGCCTTTCCAGCATTTGCACACATTTTTTTTTTTTAATTAAAAGGTTTCAAAAAGGAAAATTATCCTAACTGAAGGATAATTGCATTCCAGTCTCAGAAGTGTGAATTGGGTAGGTTCATATTAAAATGCAATCCAAATGAATGTGAAGTATCCACCCAGTATTAGGCAGCCCGCCCTTCCTACAAAAGGAAGGAGGACTGAAAGCACAGATACCATTTCTCCCATAAACCCCATCCCTTACAGATCTCTTTCCAAAAAAATTAAACACTCTCTCCTCTTTCCTGGTAAGCCCCAAACAGCCCTTCAACATCATTTTCAAAAACAGTATTGAAAAGTAAGGAACTCTGTTCATGTTTTTAGCACTTTCAGATCCTGAAGGGAAGCAAGCAAACAAACAAGTTTGCTTAAAAAATAACAAGTCTCCCCCCACCTTCACCTGCAGTGGCTTCAACATTGTTTTGGAAAACTCACACCAACACACATGCATGTCCTTCATTGTCCTTGATAATTTCTATTCTGTCTACTTTTAATCTGATCAGTCCACAAAGTCCTCCTTCAAATCGCTATTGATTCCTGTCGCTTTCAGTTCACCTCTTACAGTTAAGTCTCTACACAATTTAAGGTCTCTGTTCTGGGTGGATGAGGAAGGGGTTATCCATGCTCAGCCCTGTCCCTATCCCCCCCTCCCTTTGCCATACTCATGGTTTCCTGATCCTGGGCTGTTATTTAGAAAGTTAGATTAATGTAATTAAGTCCATGAGGAGTTTAAAATCAGAATATCTAAAGGAACTGATAGTATGACCCAATTACAATTTTAGTTGCCATTTCCAGACTAAGAGCATTTAGGCTACCCATACTGAAAATGACAACTTTTACAAGTTTCTCTCTTCTACATTTTCCTCATATTACTTATTATACAGCACAATGCAATTAATTTAATTCTCAATTCACAAGGTACTAGTCACAGAAAGAGAATTCAGACTATTAATTTTTCATTTAGCAAATTGAAATCGATATCTTTTTAACTCCATGTGGAGCATCATATAATGCTTCCATATATTAAATTTTCATTGTTAATCTTTCCTCCCTTGAGAGAGTGCTTCCAGATAGACCTATCAAGGTACATTGAATTGTTGATAGACAGCTTCATTTTACATTACATTTCAGAAACAGTTCAAATGTAGTACATTATTTAAAGCAATCCCACCTCAGAATAGGAAATGACACCCCTTTTCAGAATGGACATTGTTTATATCTTTGAAATGTTTGCATCCCCCTGGCCTTGCATCCCCCTGACATCTCTGCACTTTTATTAACCCTACAGTATCCCTTTTTTTAGGTGCAGCCACCAGCATTAGATGCAGGTATATCAAACATAGTATTCCTAGTGATTAATATAAGGGCAGTATGATATTTGCAGTAGCTATACATTGGATCAACATTTATTAAGCCATCAACCACAATTCTAAGATCTCTTTCTTGGTCAGTCAATCCCATAAGCACATATGTGAAGTCGGGTTTCTTTTGTCCCAACGTGAAACACTTCACACTTACTTACTTTTGACTGCATCTGTCATTTCTTTGTCCATTTTCCCAGTCTGAAGTGATCTTCCTGGAGCATTTAATTCCTTTTTATTTTTTAACTACCCATATTTAATTTGATATCATCACTTTGGCCACCTTGCTGCTTACTCTTAATTTCAGATCATTTATGAGTTACTTGAAAAAACATTGGCCCAATACACAATGTCACAATCAAGAAATGAGTATTTCACTTAGTTTGGACCTTTCTCCAGGAAGCACTAAATCTTTTTTTAATGCAAATGATTAGCCCTGCTTGTGCATCAGAATCAGTGGAACCTGCTGTTTCTGAAATAGACAGCCCACTGGGTTTTACCCCATAAGTTTAATAAGTGGTTTTGTTAGAAGTTGTTTGGAGACCAAACACTCTGATCCACGTGTTTACAGATATGGTAGAAGAACTATAAATGGTTAATGCAGTAGGATTTTGGAAAAACTGACTTGATTCTTTCATAGCAGAGCTTGTCCTTCTACATGCTTACTAATGTTAATTAATTAATCTTCATTAATGCTTTCAACCAATTTACCTAGACTAGAAACAGAGATTGCAGCCAAGAAATTAGAAGAAGACTGAGATTTGGAAGGGCAGCAGTGAAGAAACTAGAAAAGATCTAATGTAAGGTTGTTTCACTGGATGCCAAGATAATCCACGATATTGTATTCCTAATAACTATGTAAGGGTATGAAACTGGATGCATTCAAAGCACAGTGCTGGATGGGAGCTCTGTGAATAAACTGGATTGATAGAAAGAAGTGGGTCCTTGATCAAATCAAGCAAGAACCTTTCCTAGAAGCAAAACAGAAAACAATTAAAGTGGCCATACTTTGATCACATCATGAGAAGGCAAGGCTCACTGGAGAAGACAATCGTGCTAGGGAAAGTTGAAGGCAGAAGAAGAAGAGGAAAAACAAATACGAGATGGCTCGCTTCCATAAAGGATGCCACAGTTGTGAGTTTACCAGAACTGAGCAGGACTGTCAGGGACAGGAAATTTGGGAGGGCATTCATTCCTACAGATGGCACATGACAGCAACAACATCAGCAAGCTAATTAGACTGTAAATTCACAGATACTCACTGGATGCTTAAAAAAACTCTGATGCTATGGTGGCTGTTCTCCATTCTTTTGCTACAGAGTACTATCTTAAATATATATCTCCTGTTCTTGTCATAAGATCAGCATTTTGCATATTTAAAAGCTCTAGGATGGATACCATCAGGTTCTGGGGATTTGTTAGTTTTCTGTTTGTCAGTAAGGTTATCAACTGTGTCTCAATCTTTCAGGCTGTGTTCCTGGAAGTAGCAGTTGAAGTACAGATATCTGCCCTACATAATCTATAAGAAAGAGAGATGAAAAGAATTGCTTTTACTGCTTTTCTGCACCCTTCTCATCTACCTATGGTATTCCTGCAACTTCATTGTCATCCAACTGCCTCAATAGCTGATTTCCTGCTTCTTATATATTCTGTAGTGTTACCTTAGTTTTTTAAAGTGATATACTCCAAAAAATGTTCTTTTGCAGTTCTTAATTTCTACTTGCATTTTCTTTCTGCAAGTTTGTGTTCCTTTTTATTTTGCTATTTGGGCAAGAATTCCAGTTTCTGAAGGCAACCTTTATTAATGACTTCCTTGACACTGCTTGTTAGCCATGTAGTTGACCTCTTTAACTTGATGCTATTCTTGATACACATTATATAATCTAGCTGAGTTTCTACTATTGGAGAGCTAAATCTCCAAGCATTTTGAAGTGATGTACCCCACTTCCACTTCCCTTTCAATTTTCTTTTGACCAGCAACCTCAATTTACAAATGTTCCCTTTTTTGAAGTCTGGTATGACCTTGTTAGACTTCCTTTGCAATTTTCTACTTCCATAAACAATGGCTCCTACAGCATAGTCATTTAGGGCAGTGAGAATTTTATCCAGTCAATATGGGGGTAATTGATGCTTTTGTATTTTCATTTTCTCTCTGGAGTATTCTTCTCCATGATATCGTTTCCTCAGCTAGGGCTGCCTGAAGAATCTGATGGTGGGATGAAATTCCAAAGGATTTTCATTATTTGCCATGCCCACTAGATTTCAGCTTCCTAGACCTGAGCTGGTACAGACTCGCTGTGATGGACTTGTCTCTAGATGGGCTACTATTTGCACATGAATTTTAAAACCCCAAATGCTAAAGAAATGGTATAATATCAACTGAGTTGTACAGATCAGCACCTGAAAAGCAGGTCTTCATGGGATATGCACAAACTTTGGGATGCTTTCCATGTATTTTCATAAGCCATTTTGTTCACATTGGCCAATTTTATGCAAAAAAATTGTTCTGCATACTTTTCCGGTTCTGATTTGCACATGTGCAAAATATTGTGATCTGTGCAGATTTACACAAAATCCCTTAGCATTTAAAGAAATAATGCCAAACACAACTGGCAGCCTGTTTGAGGAATGGAAGTCCAGGGAAGATCCTCTGAATCAGCCTCTTTCTAGCCATCAGGTGGGAAGTGGGCAGTAATTCCATTGAGCCCAAATAAGAGGAGCTTCCTACTTTCAGCACAACCCTATCTCCCTATAATAAATTATTTTTACAGCCTACTTTTGGAGCTTGGTATTGCCAACTGTAACTTCACAGCCTTGTCCTGTACTTCACATAAATTATTCTATAAGGATTATTATATAAGAATTATTAGCACATGTGCACATAATTTTGTACTTCTGCACCCCTCCTCAAATCTTTCCATCACCCTCTGCTCCCAAAAGTATACCTTCTGCAGATAGAGCCATAGAGTATCCATGGAGGCTTTCCACATTCTCTGCAACCTGGATTTTCCAGTGTTCTGGAATCTCCTGGGTTCCTCCACATTTGCAAGAAGATCTCTTGTTCTGAATGTTATCCTCTACAAGCAGAAGACGATGGGAGGAAGTGAGGCTAATGTGCTTCCTTTCCTCAAACACTTCAACTGCATAGAGCTAGAATGACCAACATAAATTCTTGCCGAGTTAGAAGTGTCAGCAAGAGTGTCTTCTGATTAAGTACAGATTTGCTCTGGTGCTATAGAGTATGACCCATTTTATACAGTGTTGAAATTACAGGATATGAAATGAAGGGCTAGTCCACTTACTGTGTGAATCAGCCACATTAGCTTCTCTTTTTAGAAGGCCATGGTAATTATGATTAAGCTAAAATTGGGAGGAATCGCAAGACAGTGCAGGTAGATTTCCTTGTCAGTTCCTAAAAATTGCTAGCACTCTCTCTGTGTGCTCTTCAGTGCTAAAAATCAGGCCTTACTCTGCTTTCTACATAACTCATGTTAAATTGCATGGACAGATTTGCCATTGGCACGTTATATTTGGCCATTAGAGACCTTGTGACAGAAGGGTGCTAAAAACATATTTTTGCCACTGATTAGATACTCTTCTTTCAGCTTGAATAGCATTAAGTGTTTGGGGGGTCTGCTCCCCTCACTGGGCTTCCTCGGATCAAGCAACTTGATCCACACACTTTTCTCTTCCAATGGGAAAAGGGACTAATAATCTTAGAAGTTTCCCACTGAATTCTCTTGCTTCCTTGGGAAATCAGTCAGTGTCCTAATTATGGTATCGCTTCACAAATATTTTCACCCGCTCATCCACAGTGTCTCAATTATTCGGTCTTCCCCTTCACTGAAACCTCCTCAGGGAAGCCTCTTTGACACATCTCTTGTTCTCAGAAGATCTTGCATATTCAAATACCTGCCCAAAGTGTTGCTACTGCCTTGGTATCAACAACGATGAGTCACTGACTCTGTTTAGTTACAAAACTGCACACATAATTCTGAGCAAAAGGGACAACCTTGTCAAAAGCCCAGGCCATGAGCCACTTCTTATCAGTGAGTCATAGTTCTTGTATTCCCATATATACTGTATGCTTTCATCTTCTCTCTTCCTGCTCACCAGTCTCTTTCTTCCTGTGTGCTACTCTGTCAGGCTACACTCTAGGCTGGATGACAAAAACATTCTGCAAAAAGGAAGTATTTGCCTGCTTCGGAAATGGATTAAAATAGAAATTCTTTTTCAGGAAAACCCTTTGTACATCTGGGTCAAAAATCATCTTTGAAGATCAAATTAAGAATGCAATGAAATGTCTCTTTCCATTTATATATAGCTGAACTAGTCTTTCCTGAGATATATTTTTAAAAGGTTACTTGTAATGCTGCTTTTCAGAGATTCACAGGTTTTTAAAATCTAAAGCAACTTAATGAGACATTATGGTGCCCGTTGTAGTGAGTCTCTTCCCTGCCCTGAGAATGCCAGGCTCACAGCTGGAATCACTTGCAGCTTCTGAAGCGAAGTTCTGAAGTCAGACCCTTATACAATTGGAATTATATTGATCTACCCCACTTTTTAAAAGTATGTCCCATCTTACTACTTAGAGAAGAAATCTGCATGGTGGTTGTGAAAGTGAATAAATGGATGCAACTCTTCATAATGCTGTATTCCGTAATCTACTTCCACCCCCCACAATGGAAACATTTGTATAATAGTGCAACACATCCATCAGCATTACAACAGATAACTGCATCTTTCTCATCATGCAATATATTCACTGTGGGCTTGAGGGATGAACAGATTATTTGCTTGTGCATTTTAGGGTTTAGTACAAATAATTGGTTTCTTTGTTTTCTGTGTAATGCATCATCATTGTCGTCATCATCATCATCATCATTTATGAATGTATGTATGTATATATTTATTTAAAGTTTTTATATGCCGTCCCCTTGCTACATAGCCTCGGGACGGCTCACAGAAAATCTTCATAGAAAAGATTTAGAATCATCTAAGTCATAGAATCATCATCTTCATAGAAAAATGTGCTCTTAAATGTGGGAACTCTCCTGGGTGAGGGCTTATCAGCAGTGATGCAAGCTACTACTGCTGGTGGGTGGGATGCTGCAATGAAGCAGAGACCATGAGAACAGTCATGTTGGATCAGGCCAAGGGTCCATCTTGTCCAGTCTGTTCACGTGGTGGCCAATCAGCTCCCTGTGGAAATCCTCAAGCTGGGCATGAGTGCAGAAGGACCTCCCTTCCCATGTTCCACAGCAACTAATGTGCATTGGTGTACTGCCTTTGATCCTGGAAGTAACATATGGCCATCATGACTGGATACAGAATTTGGTCTTGTACAGAAGGCTAGGCAGCTAAAGTGGCCCCTAGTCAGGGTTGAGCAAGTCTGGGCTGCTGGCAGCCCATGAGTCGTTATTTGTCGTAATTTGTTTTTCGGCGCCAGGCAAAGACCTTTTTATTCAAACATTATTTTAATTGTTAATATTATTTATTTATTTTATTCTTTGGCCAGGGTGACTTAATATATACTGTTAAATTATATTGTTTTATATGATGTTATTTATTTATGTTTGTGAGCCGCCCCGAGGCTTCGGCGAATGGGGCGGCATAGAAGTTCCCTAAATAAATAAAATAAATAAATGAGTATGGATTTGAATACAGAGCTTTAGTAAGAAAACTGAAATAACTTTGTGGGAGCGCTGCTTGCACAGGCTCAAGAAAGAAATGAGGGTCTGTAAGTAGATCCAGATTTGAAACCTCATGTCTCAAGAAAGGAAGTTCTGTGTTTCCTTTGGAACACTAATGAGAAATGAGAAGAAAGCATCTGCATGGGGAAAATGGTGATGGGAGAAGGGCTTAACCCTTCACATCCCAGCGGATGACTCCCCAGTCTTCCTATCCCCTACGCCACACTGACACACCTAGACATATCTTCTGACCAGGTGTGTGTGTAAGAGAGATAGAGAGAGCCTGACCAGATGCATGTGTGGGGTGGGGCGGGGTGGGGCGGGGGGAAGGAAGTTGTAAGTAATATTTGCAGGGGACAACATTCCACTGTTGTTTGTGCCTTGCAGATCCCCTTCTGCAAGAATATTTGTTATCCTGACAAAGCCACATTTGGGAGGTGATTGATTGAATTCTATTCTTTTTTCTACAGCTCTGTCTTTTCAAAGCACTCCTACCAAAGCAGTTTGAAATCACAATGTGTCAGTGAACTGAGAATTTCAGCCTCTGTATGATAATGACTTACAAAGAATCCTGTTTGTCATTGCTGAATTTCTTCCAAGGCCTCTGCTCAGGTTCCTTAGTCACCACCTGTCACTCTGTGTATGCAAGTTTACTGGCTAGAGCCATTGTTTCTGTTGTCTGACTGGCTGTGTGATCAAACATTCCTAGCATAAACAGCATTGCATGCAAATTTAAATGGAATTGTCAAAGAATATGTATTCATGTGATTTTGAAATTGTCCTCTCCAAGAACTCTTGGACTTGTAAATTTTAATCATACAAATATTACATAGAAAACAAGCAGAAAGAATTCCTGAGAATCACTAGAGCAAACTCACTTGGAAATTAAAATGAATAGAAATTGATTTCATATTGCTCTCTCAGTGTTAGCTTGTTGCTAAAACTTATTTTCATGCATTTTAGAAACTGACATGTTAATGCTGCATAAACATAAGAAAACTGTACAACACGCATAAGCAGTGTTATTGCTGGCTCTAGCTCTTCTAGTTTACTGGAAAACAAAGTTCAATGACCAATGTACAGGATGGGGTCATTAAACTGTTAATTAATTGTAGCAGCACACACAGGGAGAATGACCTATGGAACCCAGTGGGACTTAATTCAGAGTAAATGTGTTTAAGATTATGCTGTAACAGTGGAAAGCTTTGCATGCTCATTTGGAAATACTTCCAAATACTTACTTTATTCAGAAATATGTCCATGTAGAGGATCCAGCTGTGCTTTGGTTTAATATTTTAAAATTCCTAAAATTTCTGAAATTTTTGATGGAGGAGTACAATTACACTGAATTCAAACGTGCACCAACCTTCCCCTCTACATATTCCAGAATAGGCAGAAGGCAGTAAATGGCTTAAAGGGCCTTATTTCGCCTACAAGTGTTTGCAACAAGCAGACATTGCATTTAACCTGATTCACCCATGCAAGCCACCTGCTATTGGACGGACATTTCTGGGAGAAGTCATGACCCCTTCCCATTCCTGTTAGTATCATGCTTAGTGTTTTTTTCATTGCTGGGAAGCATGTTTGCAAGAGCCATATTTCACTCATGTCCCCCTTGTGGGCTTTTCAGAATCATCTGTTTGGCTACAGAATGCTGGACTAGATAGCATTTGGTTTCAATCTGCGTGACTCTTCTTATGTATGCTCTTATGAAACCCCTATATGCAGAACAGAGTAAATACATATGGGTTGCAGAGAAGCCTTTTTTTTTTTTAAACGATGCCTTACCCTACTCCTGGGACAGTTATTTAGTCTATCACAGAGTCTGCAAAAAGCTCATACCTCAAAATTCAGTGTGGGAATTGAGCTGAAAGGTGTCCATTTGTAAGTGATGAAATGCTAATTTCTGCACTGTGGCAATTTTAGCTGCTAGGTTCTCCATCTCCCCGAGCCAATGCCAGTAAAGGCTACTGGAAATCAGTTCTAAGAACTCTGCCTTGCCAGCGACTCCCTTAGTCTCTCTCCTTTGGATTCTGGCAAAATTCTTGCAGCAGATATGTGCATTGTTGCCATATGGAGGGAGCTTAAACCAGGGAACAGTTGAATGTGAACTTTAGCCTTTTAACTTGGGATCTCAGGATAACTTGGACTAAATGTCTAAGATTTGCTTTATCTAGAGAAGTCTGTTGCTTATGAAGGTACCTTCTCATTTGTCTCATTCACAGTCTGTGTAGCATAGTCACACAACTATTAGACATATTGTAACTATTGCACACACACAGAGATCGAGAGAGCAAATGAGAGAGGGAGAGACAGAGTGCAGGGGGAGGCACTTTAATTCATTATCCATTATTAATAGAACATGATGTCCCATCCTATTATGATGGGCAGCGTATGAGGATGGAACATCTAATAGCTAGCAATCCATTAAGTTTACTTGCAACTAGGGAAAGAGAGGAAATTCATTTGGTTCATCAAAGTACACAAGCTTACCCAATTCACTGCTCTCTTTATTCTAGAATCTAATACACAACTGAATGGAATTTGCTACTGTAAATCCACCTATTTACAAGCTTTTGTATGCATGCATGTAAAATTTACACATTGGAAAAATACACATAAATATCCTTACCTTGTAAAATGTGCAAGCACAGAGTCAATGGGAGACAAATGAATACCTTTCAAAAATCCACACCAAAATGTACAGGGAAATGTGTATGTGTTATGTACTTAAAAGCAAACCTTTGAAATTTGGCTTACTTATATGCAAAGGTGCACAGGGTTGCAGTGTAGGGTCAAGTCACCTCTTTCTAGTTTAAAGTAAGTACATGCCCTGATCCAGCTTGGGACCCTGGCATGGGGGCCAATGAGGCTTCAGAACCCACTCTGGCCCCCCATTCAGGTTCTCCATGTCTACATATCTTTTCCTTACTCAAAATTTTGTCACATTTTTCTAAGTTAAACTGCTTTCAGCTCAAGGATTGAATTCAATTTTGGAGATCTTAGAGGAAGAACTGAAGGCAAAAGGGTAGGCCAAAGGGGAAAGGGACAGGATCAAAGACATAAATAAAACAAGCCATCATGGTTTATCTTAAAGTTCTTTCTGCTAGTATGAAAAACATTCCAACTTTTCAGAAGAGGGGGAAACTGTATTATAGTCAGGAAACCACCAACTGATGGTTAGTTGGAAAATTGAGGGTGGGGCCAGGAGAAGGAGAGTGGGCCTCTGGGGAAACCTGGATGGGGAGCTGGATTAGGCCCAGGAAACTGACATCCAGCATCCCTCTTCTAAGACATTCCATTCGACTTATCCTTACTTTGCAGTGCAGGATGATCACATCTAGGAATGGCAGGAATAAGGAATGGCAGGAATAATTGCACCTTGTTAATTGTGAGAGCTGAGCAAGTCTGTCAAGGACAGGCCTTCTTGGAGAGAATTCATTTTTAAAGTTTCCATAAGTCAGAGATGACTTGATGGCCTGTAACAACAACAACACCTTGTTAATTGTGTGTGTGTGCATGCGCGCCATAGAAACAGCGTTAAGAAAGAATGTGGCGGGAATAATAATTGACTACACTTTTTATAGCTGATAATGGTAACTGTATAAGAGAAAGGTTTAAAATATTTGACAGACCCTAGTACATAACTCATGTTTTGTGCTCATTTCATGATTTTTTCATTTTAAAAGGTTGAACTTTTTTTTCTATGCACAAACTTGATTTGTGACAGAAAATGACAGAAAGCAATGTATTTTGACACTGCTGGATATAATGATGATGGATTCACTGATATTTTCTTCCCAAATTGAAGGTAATTTTATAGCAAGTGTAAGTATTGTATTACAACTTTCCATGATGTCAAACAGCAAAAACCAATTAATAATAACAGTGGTAGGTAATGAGCAATTAAAAATTAAAACAAAACTTCTGCTATGAGCCACATATCTATGACTACAATAAGACACAGTCAAGATAAAAGAATTTGCTTGTGGGCTTTCTAAATGAAGCAAGCAGAGTGGCTTCTCACTGTAAGCATCCCAAACCAGTGCTGAATATGCCGTCCAGAAAGATGAAGCTCCTAAATCAGGTCTTGCAGTTGGGGCACTTCCTAATTTCTGCTCTCTCCTCCTGCCTTTCCACAGAAACACTTGCGTAGTACAAAACATAGATAGCCACTTTATACTGAGCCAGACCATGGGTTCATATAGCCTTGCATGCTCTGCACAGAGCTGCAGCCATGGCTCTGTGGGTCTGATGGATTTTGCCCTGGCAGTGCCAGGATTGACCCAGTCTTCTGAATGGGCTCTACCACTTGAGTTATGGTCCTTCTCTAAAGGAATAAAACTCAGTGCTCTAGGTAGAAATGCTTTGTCTGTATCAAACAGTGGTCAAAGGAAGAGATAGATACCTTGGAAGTAATGGCAGTATAATCAGAGATTTCATTTCTATATCACCCACTAGTTGAAGAGTCTACACAAACTTTTCTATTCCAAGTTGCATGATCATTCCAGATAGACTGAATGTGGGTTCATTTGGATGATGAACAGAGCATATGTACATACCACACACATGTAGCCTCTATGTATGATCTCCAGATAAGCCTACAGATAATTTGTATATCAGCAGGGCCTGCAAGCCACTGCATGCACAGAGGCTGTTGGTGGGATTTTGTTTCTCCTACTTTGTGCACTGCGTATGCCCAACCTGGATGTGGGAATAAGGCACAGTCTGATCCAGGACTTGCATACTCTGCTGCTAGTCCATGGAATACTGGGTTTAAGGGCTCATAAAAGAGGCACAGTTGCTGTCCTGGTAGAAGAACTAGGTGGTCCTACCACCAGCCCTTCTGTGACAGAATCTCTTCCACTGCCGGTGACTTGGCTATGATTTCCATGATGAGTGATTTTGTGGTGATGGCCAGCACAGTGATTCAAATTGCCAAATGTGCTGATAACTCAGAAATGTTGTCTTTCTCTAAGGATGGGTGTGGAATCACTTGGTGGGTGTGTATCTGTCAGCTTCTCTTGGTGGGCTCTCTGGGGCCTGGCCAGTTTTCTCACAACTGTGAATCTGACTTGGCAGTAAGTACACTGAGGCGGGTGCTGCTGGGATGAAACCCAACATGAACAGGCAGCATCCCTCCTCTGCACATGTGACTTGTGGCCTTTGTTTGTGCTGCACATGTTGCAGAAGAGGGTTGCTGGTTGCACAACCCTAGTTGTGTGGGCATTTGTGAACTTCCTCTCAATTTGATTTGCTTCCTAAGCCAGGGGTGAACCTGAGACATCCAACAAAAATGCTGAGTTCCAGGGAGGAGCATCTCAACCTTACCTGTTCCTATCATAGAGGGTAAAACTATGCATCACCTGATGTTCAACATAGATAGCATGGTGTAATGAGGTTTTTTTACTTGTCAGATTTATTTTCTTAGTGCTGATTAGGAATATAAAGAAACCATCAGGGTTTTACAGATGGTTAGGTTTCTTCTGTTCTGTCATTCACTCAAGGACAGAATCAGACATATTTACTAGAACATAGCTGAACTTGCACAAGTGTGCATTTTACAAACCTGCTAATGAAAATTAGAATAAATCTATCTTAAAAGTGAAAAACTGGTCTGCAAGTCCGTGGACTTTATATAAGTTGGAAAAAGTATTTGATTCAGAATCTGGATGTCTTATTCAGAGAAGTCCAAAATCTTTTAATCCATAATGGATTTCCCTCATATTCCTAGTGCTGCTATACCAGTTATAAGAGAAATTGCTCTTGCAACAGCTTTCATGAATTAGCCAAGATACTGCTTGCCTGCACCACTGCTATGCCCTATTGCCTGTACCATTTGATCTTTCTGTGCTTTAGTTTTCCATCCCAGTCTTGTTTATCCAATGTGGAACATTTTCTGGGCAAGCCCCGTACTGCCTATAACTTTTGTAAGCAATTTCTGTTTGGGTTTAATAACTAGTAAGTACAGATAGTAATAACTGTGCTAGCCCTGCTATATAGACTATTTCAGTGCATTGTACAGGGGTCTGCCTTTAGAATTTGTTCAAGAATTGTAGCTCATTCAAATATTGCTGCACATATTTTGAATGGAGCCATTTGGTGGGGGCATGTCTCAACCCACTCACTGGCTCTTTCCCAGCTTACCAACTTGTTGATAAGCCTAATTCCTAGCACAGTGCTGGTGCTTACTTTGGAAAGCTACACCTCATCAAAGGCATTCTTCAGTGTGCCCACCACCATCCAAATTGAGAGAGGCAGTAACTAGGAGAGCACTTTGTAAGTTGTGGCACCCCACCTGTGGAATTTACCCTGTATGGAGGTTCACTTGGGAGGGAAATAATGCAATGTAGGAAGAAATTATGGTTTCCGATAATTTCAAAATGGATTACCAAAAATCACTAGAAAGGGTTAATTTAAGTCCTCAGCTTGTTAAAAACAAATGGCTTAATTATTTCCAGTTTAGTCAGTAAAGCAAATCAGCACTCAGGTCAGTTCAGAGTATCTGGCTTTGAGTTGTGCCTTTCCATCACAGTTGGTACCATTGAGAGAAAGGAATCCCATTTTCCTGGCTGATTGATATGTGTTCAAGAAATAGCATTTTTCTTTCAATTGTCTCATCTATTGTCCTATATTCAAATGAGTGGGTAGATGGTAGTTTTCTATAAATGAAACTAACTGAATACCATTCTTACATATTCAAATATTCTGAAATGTACAATGGAGTTTCATATCAATATCAATTAAATGACAACAGTGAATAATATACTTATTTAACACTTCTCTTTGAATAATAAAACACATTATAGTCTCCAAACTTATCCATCTGATATATAAGAAGGGCCAATGCAGATTTTCATTCTCTCTAATCCAAGAATACCCAGTAGGGTTCAACAAATCTGTCCATCCGTCCATCGCACTCTCACAGAGATTATGTACTTTCAGGCTTAAGCTTCTTTGATACCATTTTGCCCAATGTGCACTGTTTTTTGACAAGACAATTTTGAACTATGGGCAGTATCCAGTGATGCATATCCATATACAGGACCATTGAACAGACTTAGTAGTCTTGGAATGAGAGGGGAGCTCTTCTTAATGGATCAGTAACTGGTTACAGAACAGAAAGCAAAGAGTAGGAGTAAATGCTAAATTGTCGCAATGGAGGGATAAAAACCCTGGGATTCTGTTTTGACTTCAGTGCTTTTAAGGTATTTGTGAATGGTTGTGAGTTGTGAGGGTGCAATGAAGTGGTCAAAGTTATTCTTTATTGTGGTTAAAAAAAGTGGGGATTGTGAGCAGCTCCATACTTGGAGAATGGTCATCAAAATGATAAATGCAATTCAGTATAAGCAAATGTAAAGTGATGCAGATGATGGTAACAAAAAATCCAGCTTCAAGTATAAGCTGATGGGACCTGGGCTTGCAAGTAAGTGATGCTAGGCAAGATACCAAGGAAAGTATCTTGAGGTTGCGGTGGACAACTCAATGAAAATGGCAATCCAGTGTATAGCTGCTTTGAAAAAGGCAAATTCTAGGTTAAATATAATTAGAAGAGGAACTGGAAATAAATCTGCCACCATCAGGCTGCTCTTATCCTGATCGGTGGTGTGACAGCACCTGGAATATTGTGTACTGTTCCAGTCACTGCACATCTCAGAGGATATTGTAGCATTGGAAAAGTGCAGAAAAGGGCAACAAAGACGATCAAGGAACAATTGCCAAAGCTTAGAAAAAAAATTGATCAGCTTATAACAGGGGTCTCAAACTTGCAGCCCGCGGGCCAATTGCCGGGATGGGCGGGACACAGGAGAGGGGCCCTGCGGCCTTCAAAGCGCCGGCGGCACCCGGGCCGTCTGTGGGATGAGCAGCCCACCACCATCGCGGTGGTGGAATACTTGATGAGGCCCAGCCTCACCCAGACTCTACTTCCAGCGGCCCCCAGGTAAGTTGAGTTTGAGACCCCTGGCTTATAAGAAGGCAAGCAAGGGATGGGGTATCATGATCAAGTTGTGCACAATCATGCATGGCATGGAGAAAGTGCACAGGGAGATATTTTTTCTCCTTTATAAGACTAGTATCTATGATCATCCCATTAAGCTGATTGGTGGAATATTCAGGACAGATAAATGGAAGGACTGCACACAGGACATAGTTAAACTATGGAAGTCATTTCCACAAGCTGTAGTGATGACCTCTGATCTGGATGGCTTTGAAAAGACAAGCTCATGGAGGAGAAGGCTAACAATGGTAGCTGGGCCCAGTGGCTGTATGCCCCTTCCAGTGTGAGAGGCAGCATGTCTGTGTACCGCAGTTGCTCATGTTCTGTTGTGTGTTTCCTGTGAAAGCTGCCTGGCCACTGTGCAAACAAATGCTGGACCAGATGGTTATGGGGAGGCTTCAAGGCCACTTCTGCCTGATCCTGGAGGCCTATATGGAGCTCGCCTTGTACAGTTAAACCTCAGTGTAGCTTATAGTTGCAGGCAAAACAAAGACTTTGGAGCAAGGGTGCAAGGCAAATACGTTAAATGGCTGCCCTGTTTGACCCAATTTGGAGCATCTCCACAGTAGAATCTGCATGCACCCTTCACAGGTGTGGGGATAGCAAATGAGTCAGTTTCACTTTCTCAAGCATTTCAGTTTTTTCATTCTCAAGTTTGTGATTATGAAATATTTTGGCAAACTGAGACAGAAAACAGATGAAAAGAAGCATGCTCAGTAGATATACTATTTCCATATGGAAAAGACCATGATGTCCTTCCTTCTATAAAGATGACAAGCCTGTCCAAAAAAACACCCACTCCAGTGCTGTGAATCCTGCTTCAGCACTTATATGGATGAATACATAGGGATTCATGCACAATTTTAAAGAGCAATTTAAACTTAAAATTTAAACAATTTTAACTCAACATCCTAGGCTTAGATGGATGAATCTATCAGTTTCATTTTCTCTCCATTTTTAATTTCAAGTTCTTTTTCAAGAAATTTGCAAATTTTGGAAAGTTCTTACTAACATGAACTGGACTGGATTCTTACCTATCCCTATGCAAAGCTCCATACCAGCTCATGGATCCAAGATCTCATCGATGGAGCCAGGAAGCACAGTCCTTCTTCACCTGTCCACAGTCCCTCATTGCCCCACCTGTTGAAGATGTGCCCGTAAAGTGGTTATTTGATGCAGTGGAAAGAAAGGTAGGCAGAAGCAGTGCTTCTGATTCTTGTAGTGTGGGAAAATTGGATTAGGAAATAACATGGGGAAGGAATTCTCACACACATCCCATGCCATGGGCATTGCTGAATCACACACACACAGCCTATGGCTGCCCTTCTGCAAAAGCAGGAGAAGAGCACACCGATCTGTCAATTCCTTATAGTTAAAGGTGGCATGATGGTAGGTTTAGTATTATTAAAACATTTAACAGTGCACAGAGTGAATCAGTGGGAGCAATGCTATCAGTGCAAATATGTTTTTGTGCTCTTCATTTCATTTATTTAAAATTTGGCTTAGAAATTGTGGAAAAAAGAATTGTGTCATTAGAAACTCTGCTAACACAGAGCTAAAGATATTTTCCTTTCATCCCTAACCTTTGAAATTCTATTTATTCACAGCTTGAAAATATTCAACAACGAATTCTTTCAAGATCAACCACTGAAACCTCATTTAGACAGTGGTTACAGTGGTTTCATTCAAAGGAGTGAGGAGTTTAGAAGTGAAATCAGGAAACATCCACATCCCTTGAGTGAGGTGAGCTGGGCTGGGGGACAGCTACAATTCTCTTTCACCCAAATAAGGAGCAAAGCTTAGATGCCAAAAGAAAATGTATTTCAGCTGTACTGTTGGTAGGAAAGAAATAGACTAGACTGGAGCAGGGAGAAATGTAGACTATTATTGTTATTATTACACTACACCACAGATTAAGAAAGATGCAGGTAAGCTTCAGAGGAGGGTAACTAAGTTGATCGGGGAACTGGAAACAAAGCCCTGCAAGGAGAGACTCAAAAAACTGGGCATGTTTAGCCCTGAGAAGAGAAGATTGAGGACAGAAATGATCAGGATCTCTTCTTGATCATTCAGAGTGCAGAACAAAGAATAATGGACTCAAGTTAAAGGAAGCCAAGTTGGGACTGAACATCAGGAAAAACTTCCTGACTTTTAGAGCAATATGGCAATGGCACCAAGGAAGTTGCGTGCTTTCCCATATTGGAGGCAGTCATGATGCAGTCGGGCATCATTCGTTCAGGATGTTTTGATGGAGTCCTGCACTGAGCAGAGAGTTGGCCTTATTGGTCCCTTCCAACTCCACTATTCTATTATTCTAAGCAAGCTTAAATTCTCTTGCTTTGATTTAATATGCTTGAGATGTTTTTTATGTTTAATGGCACATTGCTGTGCCTGAATTGGTTCAAACTGTTTATTTTAGATTTGTCAGCTTTCCCTGATTTATCATTAGGGTTAGGGTTATCATATAATAATCTGTTAAAACAGCAATTTCATGCACACTTACTTTTGAATGAGCCTCATTCAGCAGCTTTGGGAGGAAAACAACTTCTGAGAAGGTTTGTATAGGGATATGATGCAGTCTACACAGCTTCACCTTGCAGGTTAATCATGGGATAATTTTAATTTTGTTGGAGAAAACAACAAGGAAAGAATGTTAGAGCTGGGACTGTTATAAAGAACCCCCACTGTGCTCTTGGTGCTTTATTATAATAGGGAATATTCTCGGACTGAGTTAAAATGATTCTTTCTAGCAATATCTTTCATTTAGTAAATTGCAAGTTATCTTTCTCCTGGAGGAAGAGGTTTTTCAGGATCCTCTAAGAGAGGCAGAGGAACAGTCCCTTGCGAGAGCAGGGTAGGCTGCAGCAAGTACATTGACTTAAATTGACACAGTCCAAAGTTAGCCATGGACATGGCCCAGAAAGCAATGGTTTGATGTAGGTTGATGGTATTTGCCCAGTACAATTCTGTGCAGTTCTGCTTCAGAATGCTAACTGGATAGACCCTTGATAATAGCTTAAAAGTCAGGAATGAATCAGCCAAAAAAAAAAAAAAAACATACACGAAACAGAATTAGAATGAAGCTAGCTAGCCAGGGGACAGTCAATACAAAGGTCTAATCTCTGAACAGTGGGAAAACTCTTTCGGGACTTATACATGGAGGAAGGCTTTGCGGAACCTAAAATATGTGTAAAATATATACAAGTTGGACTACTAGATTTATGAATTTTCTGTTTTTGTGGAAGGGAAGTTATAAATGAATAATGCGTTGACAACCTTCCTCTTGATTTGCTTCCTTTTTCTATTCTCTCATCCAGTTTTAGCATTTCTTTTTATGTTCACACACCAGGCAGAAACACACACGGTATCTTTTACCACCGCTATTTACACATAAAGTTGTGTTTGTTGCTTGTCCTTTTTTGAATGCCTCGCTCCTGAGAGACCCCAAACAAGATTAGAACATAAAAGAACACCTACTGTTTCAAGCATCGTTACGCAATCTGCTTGGTGCAAATTTTTGTTGTGTTTTGTTTAGCAAAAATATAAACAGAAAGAAAGCACATTATAACCTTGGTGCTTGTTCACTGACAGAAAACCCCATAATGAAAAATAATGTTTTCCCAATCCAGAAATTAGTAGCAAGAGGAACCTGCTTAGCATCTAGTGATTTTTAATTTCACCCTTTCCTGAAGTACCAGCAGCAAAGCTCTTCAGGGCCGCAGACGGTTTAATAAGGAGCAGCTGCATTTTCAAATAGCCCTTTATACTTTCCTTGCTGTCTTCTGGGAAAGCCTCATGGCCAGTGGTCAGACAAAACTCCCCCCCCCCCCCCCCCCCCGGTTTTCAGTTCCTGATTTTTTTTTCCTTGAGATTATCGCTATAGCAAGCTGTTCCACACAGAGCAATGAATCATTTGATTTTAGGTCGCCTGTCACAGGTGTTGTTCGCAACTACTTACAGGAAGAATCAGGCAGGAATTTGGATAAAATGAAGCCCTCTACAGCATACGCATTCTTTGAAATCTTCACTCTTTGCATCGCTTCTGCCTCTGTGTGTTTGCTGAGGCACTGCCTGGGTGCTTTCTTCTTGGAGAGTGCTCCTTTAGTGTCTGGGCAAGTGCCCAGGGCCGTAGCTTAGCTCAGCTTTCCCCCTCAGGGCCTGGGAAGGGGGAGTTGGAGATCCGACCTCTTGCCTCTATTGCTCCTCTGCTGGACTCAGCCCCACCAAGCACTGGACTCTCAGGAGCCTCCAAGTTTGTTTGTTTATTTATTTATTTATTAAAACATTTTTATGCCGCCCCATTCGCCGAAGCCTCGGGGCGGCTTACAACAATAAGTTAAAAAATAATTAAAAATAATAATTAAAAAACTATTAAAAAATAATAGTTCTCTGTCTTTCTTTTGGTTTAGTTTCCTGACTTCCACTGCAACTCACCTGCCTAGTTGCACACATGTTGTTCTACCACCGCTTTGCTGCTTATGGTAAGACTGCTGTCCTTAGCGAATGTACCCTTGTGAAACTGCCATAAAAGTCAATATACTGTAGGGAGGGGTAGGAAGGGCATTTGTGTTCCCAAATTATGGTCCTGTTGGTGATCTGAAGCATGAACCAGTGTGGAAATCAGGTAGTTTTTTTTCCTCTTTGTTTTTGAGAAGTGTTTGTCTCTCCAATTTTGCTGTCATGTTCAACAATGTGCTGTTACTTTTCAGCTGCGCACATAGAAATACACATTACAAAAAGCACAACCACAATTTAGTCAGTGGGGAACATGCATACCTGTGAGAAAATAGTTGTGGAAATTCACACTTTTCCTCTTAGAATATGCTGGAAAAAAAGAGGAGTGAGGTGATACAAGCTATGAAGAGATTTGGGGAAATTTTTGTCAAGTTTGAACATTGCGGGTTCTCCAGTCTTAATATAGCTACACACCTAAGCACTAAAAGTTATGCATATCCTCCCAATCTTCCTTTGAACATACTCTACCAATAGCTGGGTTGTAATACTTCCAAGTATCTGAAGGCTGCTGACTGACACCTGCAATTTCACAGTCGATTGACATGATATTTGACATGTACCGTTTCTCTTCTGAAAGTCTTGACCTTCACTGCATGAACTGCTGTGGAATATGAGTGTGATAAAGCACAAGAATGAAGACAAAGTGGCAACCCTTTCCTTGGGCAGTGGAAACTGCAGCGCAGTACGTTACGTTCCTGTTTCCATTCTCTTTGATTGCTCCATTGTTGCTTCAAGTGGGCATCTGTGTTCACATGCCCACTTGAATATGTGTGTAACAATGAAAGCAGGTCTAAAGGAGTCCTTTCTAGAAGTGAAGTGTGCACAGATCAGATGCGTGCGTTACTCTCTACGAAAATGGAAACAGCTATTTCCAGAATGAGACGTTAGCACGAACATTGGTTAGACCTAAAAGCAGGAACTCTCAAAGAGAGAGAGAGGGATCTGATAACTTTTTTTTTGGATGCGCTCCTGGTATGTTGAAAAATGAAGAAATTTCAAAGCAGGATTCCAAAAAAATGATATATTTTGAATATTCACATTTAATAAATTAACACCTGCAGCACAAAAAGATGCAATGCAATGATGTGTGATGAAAGTTTTTATTTCACAAACACTTTGCTAGCTTTGTATATTGTGGAAAAATAATTTTCTTGTGATGACACAGTTTATGTTAAGGGCATTCAAATTTTCTTGTCCCATAGTCAAATGATACTGATTCTTGACCTGTTTCAGCACACTGAAATTTGAGGGCTTCCATAAAGGTGAGGCTGTGGTCAAACCGCCTTCCTGGCCCCTCCGATAGGTCCTGCTAAGAGCTTGGGAGTCTGCTCATAGCAATGTTGGGCTGTGCGGCGAAGAACGGATAGGTTTAGGAGGGAAGGAAAGCAATCTGATCAGAAGCAGCTACCATTCCCTGACTATTTAGTGGAATGTCGGGAGTGAGAACAAGACTGGAAATAATCAAAAACAAAATCAGATTACCTAAGTTTGACACAGCAGGAATGAGAAATGCATTATGTTTTGAGGCAGAAGGAGGAAGGGAAATTGTATATCAGTCGAAGAGGGAAGTGGGTGATTTTCTTTTAGGAATGAGGGAAACAGTGATGTGTTTGAATGCTGGAGAGGCAGAACCAGAGGGGAAAGACAGAGAGGCAATAATGTGGCAGAGAGGATGGATAAAGGCAGGGTAGATGACAACTTGAAAAAGGGAGGGATAGGATGAAGCAGGCCTGCGGGCAGATTTGATGAGGATGATACTGCAATTGACTTGTCTATTATGGTAGGGAAGGAGATAGGATAGAAGGCAGGAGAGGTGGGAGAGCAGGGAAGAAAATAGTTAGAGAGGTCAGAATAAATTGATTTGATTTTAGCAATGCTGAATTTTAAGGAAAAATGTTGAGCAGAAAGTGAGGAAGGGAAGAGGTTGGCTTTTGTACGGGATCAAAGGAGACAAGATGCACATGTAGTCTCAAACCATCTAGCCTGGTCTATTGTAAATTAGCAGCAGTTCTTTAAGGTTTCTTTGCAAATTTGTGACATGTGATCCTTCTAAGGGAATCTGAGAAGTTCTGCATGCAAAGCACTGAGCTGTGGTCCTTCCTCCGAAAGGCCAGTCCTCACAAGACTTCGCATGAGTGTTTGTTGTGAGCTGGAAAGTAGAGGGCAAGCAAGGCCTTTTGTGGCATTATCAAATCCTAGGAGTAGAGAGGTCAAAGAGGCTATGTGGGCGGGGTGCAAACTCATCCCATGGCAAATCTCTGTTGGGAAACATTGTGTTTACACTGGCCTATTTTAAAACAGCTGCATATAAAGAAATTACAGGTCTAGGAAGCAAACATAAAATAGCATTACAATTATTGCTTTCTTAGAAGATGTAGAGGAGATAATACAATTGCTTCCTTCAATAATGAACCTGGGGAACTACTGTAATTTGCTGTTGAAGTTCTGTAGGGAAATCACAGACCTATCATGGAGAAATAGCTGGCAGAGGCAAAGGCTGAACAAATGCAAGTATATTGGCACAAAAGCATAATTCACTATGTATTATAACCTGACTTACATAAGTAGAATGGATCTTGGGAGATAATTGTTGTAATTAATCCCTGGACTGCCTCATTATGCTAACCTATTATCCTCATGAGATTTTGCAGGAAAAGACAAGGGGCCTTTTATGGCTTGTGGAAAACAGGGCCATATCATGGAGAGTCCATACTACTTCCTTGTGCATCAGGGAGTCACAAAGAATTAACACAGGCCCCCATATTATCTTAACTTGCTATCCCCCATCTAGATGTTTCCATAAGACAAGACGTCTGTGATGGGATGGCAGAGAAAAGTTTTAAATAAATAAATAACGTAAGTTTGTGACCAGTGTTGAGCGGAAGGGATCTAGGAAACTGTTTCCGTCAGCCTATATGCCCCCTTGGAACCTTGTGCTACTGCTGACCAGAGCTTTGCAACTGATCTCTTGCAAAATATCTTGCTGGAGATCACTCTGTCTCATGGCAGCCCTGGTACACATGATCCACAGTCAGGTAAGGGGTGTTGGTGCAGGCAACTTGCCTTTGAAGGAACAAAGCTGGCCAAAAGAACTCATTTGGGAAGAGATCACACGAGCTGGAGGTGGCCTTAGATATACTCAAAACTGGATTCTAGAGATTAGAAGGAACCCAAATGGACGACTCAAGTTCTGACACTGTTCTGTCGGTGTAAACAATTGCACCTGTGAAGCAGGGACCCGGTTCAAGGCTGTGTGCTGATATCAGGGCAGGCAGGTGTTCCTTGGGATGGCACAGAAACGCCTAGGAACCTTAGAAAGGGATGTATACAGACCAAGCAAAGGCTCATAAAAAGCTTTATAAATGAGGATTCATAGGCTTTTACAAAACGTAATGATGAGGGAATTAATTTCTATATGCTTAGTAGGATTTGGAGAGGGTGCAGTGGATCTCCATTTTCCGAGGGCTAATAAAGCTTTGCGTCAGTGTTCACAAGAGCCACTGTGGGAGAGGCACATGGCATGTAGCATGACGCTAATGTTAATTAGGGAAGTGAAGGGCTTGATGCTCGACTGGTTGCAATTTGAGCCTGCTAATTGTTTATTTTCTGTCTGCTGATAGTCACTTTTCCCTCATGGAATGACTAAAAGTGGCAACACTGAAAAGTCCAAGGGCCACAAAAATGAGGTTGTGTAGTTGAGCCAGCCATTGCAGCAGGGGGATTAGTGTTGGAATCTGATTTCCCCAGGTGCTGAGAAATATTTGCAAAAGCCATTTGCAATTACCTTTCCCATTATACCCAGTAAGCTTGGGTGCTATGCCAATTTATACAGATGGGTCATATTATCATACACCAAAACAGAAGCAGCTGTAATATCTTGACTAATCATTTCACATAATTTCCCTGTGAATAGAAGCACAAGAGAACGAAGCTTATGGTCTCCCCTTAGGTTTATCTTACATTATTATTGCCACATTAGAAGCAGAAAGGAAATAATGCAGTGGTCACCATCATTAGAAAGAAGGAACACTAGAAAGAACTGGTAGCACGTGTATTGATATGGAATTTTAGCCACAAAATACTGATTTCACCAGTAATCTAGAGATATCCATTCTGTCCTGAAGGGTATTTTGATTCATGGATGTAAAAGAGAAGAGGCTGACATTTGGGGATGTTTTAGATTTGGCACTTTGTGACAATGTCTTAGAAGGACAAGTCAGTAGGACAACTTATGTGTAAATTACACCATAGAATGTGAACTTGGAGGATGCAAGGTACCCCACGATATCACCTTCATTGTTAATGTAGAGTGGGGAATAATATCGAAAGATTCCCGAATCCTTTCTGTCCCAACATAGAGCCGTCACCTGTGAATTCACTTAAGAAGATGTTTCCTATGTGAAGGTCAGGCTGAAGTCCAGCTCTCTTGTGCTCACTGGGCTTTGTTTCATGCTCAGTCCTGGTCAGAAAGTGAACTGGGCCAAGATCAAATCTTCAAATGCTCAGGAATGTGAGTAGCTTCTTTGTGCAAAGTACACAAAGTCCAGAAGTCACAATGTTGGGAAGCAGAATGCCATTTGCACAGTGGACCCAAGGGTGGTGTGTGCACAAGCTGGCCTCCCAAACTCCCTTGCACTCCCTTGCTGCTGGACATCCATGTGAACACCAGACCAAGGCAGACTTAGGGCAGAGAGAAAGTGGGCCAGAGTTTGGGGAGCAGAGCTGAGGAAATCTCATGGATTCCCACCCCAAACTGCATTCCTTATACATCCTAATCCAGACTTAGAATGGAATAGAATAGATTGGCTACAGATCCAGTCCAGTAAGTTTGCCATATATATACACTTAATTATAAAGCAAAAAGCTTACTTCCCTTAAAATATTTATAAAACTAAGAAACTGTACTGCATGAATTCTTTCTCTTCCTGGCCTCTGCATATATGATGATGGGATTGAACTGAGATCTCTGTTCAGTTTAGGTTCTATGTTGGAACAGATATCAACGCTCATATAGATGCACTGAAAGGGGCTTATGGGTTTTCCTTCTTGCGTGCCCCTACACACCCTTAAAATTTTGTTAAGTACTGCACATACACTTGTGCTATTGTGTAACAAGCTGAAATAGGGGTGATGGATGGAGACAGGCATGCAAGCCTTGGCAGTGATGGATGGCTGCTGGTTAGACAGCAGCTCCCTACTTCAACTTGTGCACCTTTGTTCACTGTTTTTGTTTGGCTGGAGGAGGAGCAGGGAAACAGTCTGAACTGTCTGGGGGTGGGAGTGATCAAGAAGACTGATGGAAGGTGAGATCTAGCCAAGCATGGGATTGAACTGGGTGAAAATTGGCTATGTGGGTTAAAGATAACTCAACTAAACAGAGTGGAGATAGATTAAAAAATGGTGTTCCTGGGAAAAGAAAAAGGGGTCATTTGTATAGAGGTACTGGATGGGGGAAAGAATTGTGGGAGATTAATTGAAAGAGAAATTTAGACAGATTCTAGGAAGTCAATTAATTGAACTGGATATTTGGGATCAGGGAGAAAAATGCTTTAGAGAGTCGTTTGAGTAAGGGGTGATATAGAAATACACACATACACAGATAGCTTTTGGAAATGGAATTTTGGGATTTGAATGTTTATTGTGGGCTGGTATTTGGGGGCCAATCTCCCCGCCTTTTTGCATAATTTGTGGCCTTGATTAAGTAGAGGCATCACATTCTAAGTGTGGTGAAAATTGGTTCAATGTATTGCCAGGCCTGAAAATTGTTAAAATTCTCTTGGTAGGCTTGGAAGACAGAAGAAGCCCAGGGTGGCTGTATGGCTTCCTGGCCTGGACCCCTGCTGACCCCGAAAATGATAGGCATGGGGGGGGGTTCTGCTACATATCTCCCCTTCCCCTCTCCATCTTCCCACAGGTATCCCACAGGACATCATGGGGATACAGGAGTCCCCCCCTCTCTCTACCACTTGCCAGCAGGGACAGGGAAGAGGGAAGTGGGGAGCAGGGACCTGACAGCTCTCACCCCACCTGGGAGGCACTTGCCAGGAGTGCTGAGGGCTGTCAGTGCCCCTGCCGCTCTCAGCAGAGCCGCCGCGATGCATGACTGCAGTCACTCAGATAGGAGGGAGGGCCAACGGTGCTCTGCTTGGCGTCCTCTAGAGGAGGCAGGGCACTGCATGCACCCCCTTTTCACACTGCGGCCACTGGGTGGCAGCAGCACCAGATGGGGGGTGGCTTTAAAGGAGGCTGCTCAGAGCATGAGTTCTGCCCTCCAGCCATTCAAGGGCAGCCCCACGAGGCAGAAGAGGGACAGGCTTGCTTCTGCTGCCATGGCCACCAACATGTTCAGCTGGCTCTTTGGCAGTACACGGTGCCTCTGACAGCCATCCCTAAAGGTCCCTCTGGGGCAGGTGTCATTGGTGCTTGCTAGAGATGCTTGGCCGGAGTGGCAGGACTTGGGGGGGGGTGCCACTCTGGCCAAGCAGTTCTGTAGCAGTTCTTGTCTAGCAGTGCCATCTGGGTCAGCCCAGCTCAGCTTGCTGGGCTTATAAACTGCCTCAAATAAGCTATGGCAGGCTTGGACCACATGCTAAGCCACAGGGTTTATGTGGTCTAGCATGTTGTGTGAATCCAGCTGCTTAAAATGTAGACAATCTAACATAAAGAAAAAAGCCTCAAGAAAATTCCCCAATGAATGTTAAAGGGTATGACTGCAATCCTATGCATAGTTCCCTGGGAATAAGCTTTATTGAACTTTCAGGTGCTCACTTCTGACTGTCTACATAGGTTCAACTTGCAAACCAGATTGTTTACAACTTATGAAGAGTTTTTTTAACCATAGTGTTAGCTCCTTTTAGTATAAATAATAGAAAAGCAGAAGCTACAGAAATTCTCCTTGGGGCACGGCTGTGGGAGCTGTCATGATGAATTCCTGAAGTGCTCCAATTTGAGCAACTGTTCGAAGTTGAACTACTGTTCAATTTTTTACTAAGCAATCTTAACTACTTGAATCACTATTTTACTGCTGAGTGTACATGTTACAAAACCTGCTTTATGCAACGTAGTGATGTGCTAGTCAATAGTCACTTCCATTTAAAGTACAGCTAGCATCTGTCAAGTGATCTGGGCTCTGAGCAGAATCCTAGAGAGGCACATGAACAAATCTAGGGGTTGGCAGGCTGTGGAGTGCAGCTGAGCTCACGCTCCAGGGAATTGTTTTTGGTCTTCCAATCGTGCGTGTTTCCAGCCTTTGGTAACAACAACAAACTCATAGGTAAAACAGGATTTCGGATTAGAAGGAATTCATGCTGCTTGGTCCCATCTTGGTTATTTATTCTAGGGCTGGTTTGTTCGTTGGTTTGTTTGTTTGTTTCTGATTTCCCTTAGTTAAGTAGCTTCTTTCCAACACACAACAAATATCTCAACTAAAATCCCTTCCAGAAGGCATAATGTGGTAGAATGGGGGCAGGATGGGATTCAGTAATAACACAGATGGCAGCTATTGGCAGCCAGATCTGAAGCTTTCACTCCTTCTCTTTCTGTTTCTCTGTCTTCTCATTATGTTTGTATAAAAGAATGTATCCCATGCTCTTTTTTCACTGTCTGCCCACACATATAACTGCACTCTCACAAATGAATGAATCAGTTAAACATTAGGCTCTGTTAGGCTCACCAGCATGCGTCCCTCTAGCATTCAAGGACTTCGTCTCATGCTCAGCCTGGTCTTGCAAGGCAGGCTGCACTGGAGGAACCACAACCTTCTTCTGCATCAGGTGCAGCAGCTCCAGGGCTGCTGCAGGTGGCGTGGAAGGGGCTCTGCTTGTGCAAGACGTGGGGATTCCTGGTGAGCGTCCCACAGGTGCCAGGTATACTCACCAGGAACTAGGACTCAGTGCTGTGACAAAGTGAACCGAAGCCTAGGGAGGACAGCCCAAGGAATCCATTGGATTCCCAGCCCAAATACAACTTCAGCTACAGCCCTACTCTGGATATGTCTTCTTCCCAAAGTCCTGCTGGAACTGGAATTGAATGAACAATCTAAATGCTCTCCACGCTTGACAAAATATGCCCTCAGGGTCAGTCCATAAACGTTATCTACAAAAAGCCATTGTCATCACAGTCTAAGGATAGGTAAGAATTTCATTTCGGTCTGGCTTTGATTAAACTCGCACAGTTCTCAATACTTGGGAAGGACTTGCCATTTTTAACATGCAAATGTGGGAGATACCAAAACTGACAAATTTGTCAATCAGAGTCCAGGACTCCAAATTATCAGCTTTTTAAAGTCTGGGATTGTATATCTGCATATTCAGCCATGTTACCACTGAATTAAGGTCATCACCTCTTTTTTTTTTCTTACAGGCCATTCATCTTCAGCAGTTTTATGGCAGGAAGGTACCTCACAGTCTGCTTCATCTTGGGAATAGATGTACCTATTGAACTTGGCTGGTATGAGAAGAATTTTGTTTCAGCTCATTTTTCTAAGAATTTCCCAAACTAACAAAATTCTTCATATTCAGGAGAGAAAGAATTGTGGAAGAACGTACAAAGGATATATTCACCCATCTGTATCACAAACATACAACATTGGCAAGTAGATAGGTACCCCAGTAGACATATCAAACCTGTTGAGCTGTGAGGGCAAACATATTACTGATTGATTGATCGACTGATATAATCAATCAAATGATCAATTCAGCCAATCCATCATTGCAATTTGTTTTTATACTACTTGAAGCTGTCTGGGTGGAGATCACAAAATCACAAGCTGTAGGCACAAGATAATAAAATATAACGTGACATTATAATTATATGTTATATGTTATATATAACACAATATAGAAAACCAAACACTTAAACATCTAAGAGTAATGTCAATAAATTGATAGACTTGTTAAAGTCAGCTGATGCAAATGCCCCATCATATGTTATCAAATGTCTGGAAGAAGAAATCAGTCTTAACATGACACTGAAAAGCTTACAGTATTGGCACTGGGCAGCCTCAGTGGGGTCATCATTCCATCATTGGGGGGAGTGGGGCATTGGGGAGACCCTCTCCCTTACTGCTACTGTGAAGAAACATTTGTAAGAAGGTCCCAGATATTGATTTTATGGTCCAGGTAGACTCAGATTGAGAGAAGGGGTTCCTTAGTTATTGTGCTCCCAAGAGCGTAAAGCTGAACTTCAAATTGAGCTCAGAAATGTACAGGCAGCTGATACAAACACGGAGAGTTGATATGAAATAGATTTGTTCCCATCAGCCAGTAAGTAGCAGGTTTTCTTCATACTGCTCTAGAAAGAACTACTTATGTAAGATCTCACTCTTAAATATTGTTTTTAATACACAGGAGAAACAAACTTAAGTTTGCAGGTTTTGCTTTTATTAGCCTACTTTTGTAAATGTTTATTAGAAGTTTGTTCTACACCAGATTCTTTAGGCATATCAGACACATGCTGTAATTTCAGCCAGTGCAAAATCAAGCAATATGCATTTTGAACAATATCAAAATAATACCAAGTTCAAAACTCATCAGGTTACTAAGGATGCCATTGTGATTGACTCAAGAGTGATTTCAGAAAGATGTTTTGGATTGTTTCCAACTTAACATATGCCCAACCCCACAGGATGCATGACTTGCAAGATTTCCTAAGATGATTTTAAGGATGGGAGGTACTAAATTCTCTTTGAAAGGTTAGAAGTCTTATGGGTTCCAGCTGCCCTAGCCAAGAATGGTTCTCATTTAAATAAATTCCTAAATATTTAAATAATTAACTTGTTCTTTTATTAATACTCTCTGTTTTCCACTTATGAGGCCTAGCACACAAAATGAACTTTGTTTCAGCATTGTTTGGAATAGGAAGTTCCTTTTATCAAGGTCACTAAGGAGATGTCTTGTATCTGTCACAGCAGCAAAAGGAAGAACCAAGCCATCCAAATACAACAGTATGGAGAACTTATGATCAAAAACTGCAGAAAAGAAATACTGAGAACCTGGCACAGTGGTACTTATTTAGCAGATATACAGCAGCTTATACCCCTGCAAAGATAGAATTATTACTAGGGTGATCATTTATGCCCACCTGACTAATTTATAATAGCCTTAAAGTATAAGAATGATGGTTATAAAAAGACACAGTTATTTGTATTGAAAAAAATGAACTGCAGTCTTTCTCACAAGAAGAGGTGTCTTCTCTGTCTCTAAGTTAGTGTTTTGGGATTACTTACTTCTACCCTTTTGAGGTATGAAAGAAGGTGTGCGTTTGGAAAAAAATGTGTGTTAATTTTCATGCAAGAAGAAAAAAACCACAAAGCTATAATCTGATATGGACATGAGTTTTAATATGGAATCTGAGAATGTCCATGAACCTGAATTTTGCAGATTTGTCTATGATCATGAAGACTTATAAAAATAACTATTCAAGCTTAACCTCAACAATAAAAAAACGTCCCTGAAGGACTGAGGTGACTGGGAAAAGACAGCACCTTTTCCTATCAAAATACTCGAGTCAAGTGACTTGCTCACAATTCTGACTCAACTCGCATCAGTGACCTGACTTGGACTTGATTGGCAAGAGTGAGTGGGTGACTCCACTCGACTAGAGATGTTTACATTTTTTATAATATAACTGAGTCATGGGCTACGTTTTTTATCACAGAGGGCTTACCATGCACTGGGATTTCCTGGAAGGCAGGCACTGGTTGCAACAGGGGGAACACAAGGCTTAAGCACTTCTTTGTGGCACGAGGGAGGTGGTGGGAGGGAGGGACAAGGAGGTGGGGGCAGTGGGAGGGGGATTGCAATAGAGGGGGAGGAAGGGAAGGCTTCAGCTCTTTTTTTGTTTGTTTGTTTGGGAACAAGGGGGGTTTGCCCCACTCTCTCTGCCCTCCTCATTTTTTTCTGTTAAAGTTGAGATTTGAGAAGAGATTTGCGGCTCGACTTGAAAATTCCTTGCAATGATTGGAGACTCAACTTGGACTTGAAAGTAAAGACTTGTGACTTGACTCAAGCCTTGGAGGAAAGGACTTGAACACACCACTGAAAAATACCATATTCTATCAAAATAATATTCTTCAAAGCCACCATAGTGCTGTTTGAAATAGTGTAATTACTGCCAATATTCGCATTTTAAAGATGTATTGCTATGAACACACACAGTTGCTGTGTTCCTTCCTGTCATATAGAATGGATGTTTGTGCACCAAGATGTTCAGCAGAGGATTGCCTCTTATAATCCCTTGTCTCTACATGCCTTAGAGAAACTGCCATGTCTGACTGATATATGGCCAGCAGGAATTGCTAGGAAAGATCTTATCTCATCCTGAGGGTGCTAAGCATTTATCACCAGCCTCTTAGCTCAAAGCTCCTGCACAGATGTGCTCCAGAGGTACAATGACAGATGGACTCTATATTTTGCTCTGAGTACAAAAGCATACAACAGCCTATCATTTCTGAAATCTTTTTTGTTGGTACCATTTCCTTTTGCTTTGCTACTGCTGATGTTGCTGCATCTTCTGCAATGTTGTGGATGTATAGCAATAGCTTTACTCTGGAATGGACCCTATAACTTCACACCACTATTGGTTTGGTGTGTGAGGTACTACTTCCTTTTTATGACTGAACAATGGAGGATTTGGGACTAGCAGGCTGCAATTTACTTCAAATGGAATTTATTTCTGACAGGAACAGGTATTGACTAGATGTCTGAAGGGTTTATTCCACAGTGAGGTTGACTTACACAGGTCTACAGGCTTGTGAAATGAGTGATAACAAGGAAAAAAGTATCCTGAAAGACCTATAAACCATTGCCCCCATAGCTTTCCCTCTATCCTGTCATCAGACAGATTACCAAAAAGAGGGAGAACAAGTTTCCCTAGAATGTAGGTGATTCCCCTCTTGCACATGTGATGGAGAAATCCCAGTCTATTTGGGGTAACTCCAATCAATGAAATCTGTTTCCGTGTGAACCTTTTTATTTTTTTCTGTCAGCAGAAAAAAATCTTTGGATTCTACCCTTTATACACAGTCACACTTAAATTTTAAGACTTATCAGCAGGTTAACATTATTGCTTTATATACTCAATTGATGTTTGGTTAGAAAACAGATACATTCCCAAAATGGTAGTAATCAGTCCAAGTGTTGCTTCATGGATTCATATTTTAAAAGGAATTATTTCTAGCTTCCATGTTGGCATAGATCATGAAGTGGGGGAATCAAACATGAATTTGTTGGTGACAGTGAACACAAAATATCAGTTGAAGAGAGGGCGGGTATAAAGTGTGGGAGCCAATGCCAGTTCTCTGCCTACAAAACTTGTCCAGTGGGTTCTTCTGCCTGCTGCAGTCCCACAGCGTCCCCTCAACATCTGCTCTCGGTGGAGACAGGGAGCAGTCCTGTCATGTCCAGTACTGTAGCGGTAAATTCTGAAGTCCCAGGGCAATGCTCGGTATAGCCACATCCCCAAGAGAGCCCAGAATCACAGGCAGCTGTGTTGGTATATATTGACAAACCACTTTTAGGAGTTTTCATCTGCTTGAAGCAGGTCTCTTCTAGATCTTGATTGCCCATTCAAGACTAAGTTACCCTAACATACTTTGCAGCTCAACAGATGTTGGGAAAATCCATTTTCCCCACCACGTTCACACACGTCAGGACTGAACTAAGCCCAGGTTACCCAGGGTGAGTAGGGAAAAAGTTGCAGGTCAGAAGATAGGTTAGAAGACCCTCATTGTGTTCTGCTTGCTATTCCCCAATCCTGGCTCAGTCTGTATGTTTGTGAAAAAAAGGAAATATTATTTATTTGGAGAGTCCCTAAAATTTGAAGTGCTTACAAGTTTAAAAAATGCAAGTACAAAAATGGGCTTGGATCATGGAGTTACAATTTCTCAATAAAATCAAAATGCCTTGGGGAAGAAAGGAAAAGAAAGCAATAGGGGAGTAGGATCAACCCTGAAGAGATGGGGAGGTTTGTAAGGTGGCACTTGAAAGTAAAGTAGGGGAGAAAGCTGGATGGATGAACATGAGCATCTTGGGAAAAGGTGGAAAGAGATCAAGTGTACAAGATGCTTGGCATCTGTGGAGGGAAGTGTGCAAGGAGGAACATGTGAGATTGATGGATGGATGGATAGATGGATGGAGTAAAATGAGATTTGATACTAGGTAAAAGGGGATTTAAAGGGAATACTGGGGATGAGGGGAAGCCATCGATGTGGCTGGTACAAAGTAGTAATATGATTGAAATGACAAGTAGGAAATATCATTTATAAAAGGGTGAAAGGGCCTAAGAATGGAAGCAGGAAGGCCCACACAATAAACAGGTATGAGATTCCCATGATAACCGAACAGGCAAGGTTACTCCAAATAAACTTTACATTGCAGATCTTACATAAAAATGGACTGACAAGATAATTCTCCCATGACATCATTAGCTCCTCATCAGCCTCTTACCATTTATCATTTTCTTTATGGAAACCAAAGCACTTCTGGGACATAAAATATCTCCAGCATGTTGCCATCAAGGCAGCTTTATCCCCCAAACACAAGCAATGCTCTTGGATATAAAAATACCTTATGGATTTGCCTGAGGGAAATGGATCTAGCGAATTGGCTGAAATACTCTGGGTGTTGGCAGATTGGCACAAGGCGCAGGATTTCACTTGGGGAACATTTACCTCTCCAGAAGTTCTCATGGGACTAGTGTACATGATTTCTTTAGAAATAATACAGTTTTGCCTAAGGGCTTTCACTTTCAATTTATAATACTTTTTGATATTTTCAATTTAATTTTTTAAAATTTTCTATTTAAAACTTCTTATGACTCCACAGATCCACTTGAAGTTGTGGTGCATGGTATTTCCATTTTCTATGGGAAAATGGTTCAGATAGGAAAATAACCCCAAACAATTGTTGTATATTTTTAAGATGTGCTGAATAAAAACTAAACTAAAACGATTAGTGATATTTCTTAAATAACAACAACAAAAAAAAAGTGGCAGCCATGCACACCTGCCCCATTTACGTGTAACCTTTAGGTGTAAAGTGGATCTATTCTTTACATGAACAGGGATGTGTGACGGAGAGGTACAAAATTTACTTCCTCCCACACCTTATTTTGCTGTGCTCTGCTGCATAAACAGCGTTTTCTTCATCCTGGCACTGGAAGAGAGCTGGTCGGGGAGGAAATTGCTTAAAGCAACAGAATTAAGTGGGCTAAGGTGGCAAGGGGTTCTCTTCCCCTCTTTCATGAGCTCCATTTGATGCAAAAAGTAGGTCTTCACTATGGCCATATTTGTAGACACATGTCTCAAATATATGGGCTTGCCCCATCGTATCTTTGACCTTGCCAAGTGCTATGGAAATCAGCAGGCCGGTTCAATCAAAACAGACCTGGGCTGCTTTAATTTTTCAGACATGTGATAAACTGTAGTTGGACAGAGGCCCAGAAGTATCCTGTATTCACAAGGAATGTATATCACAGGAAGAATGGGGATGAATTCCAGTTCCTGTCAACTGAAAGAGCCTATTTGGTGTGAGAAGATGAAAGACTTCGTAGTGTGACTTCCACTGAAGGTTCTCCCATCCTGAGTTAAATATAAGTAGATTCCTCAAAATGAAATTGGCAGCCTTGGTTTGTACTGAAAATAGAAAGGAATAATGTGAACATCTGATGTGACATCTTCTCCTTGGAGCTCACGTTAAGAACATGAAGAGAGGTTGCTGCTCCCACTTTGATTTCTACAGCAATACCAATTTTGCAAGTGATTTATGATTTATTTCTTTTTAAATTGTGCTCTTATATCGATCTTCTGTCCAACAGATTTCCACCGGTCTCCTTTAGGGAGAACCTCTCTGCTTTTCAGAAGGATGGTAATTGAAAGCAGTGTATTAATTGAAAGAAGGGCACTCCCATTAACATTGCCAGTGTCCCAAGGGGTGGTGAGAATCAATGGATGGTACAAGCAGTGAACTCCACACATTTACAGTTTAGGACATCACTTACTACTAAGGACTGAACATGGGTGTCTGCCTTACACTGAGACAGTCAATGGTTCAGGTAGCTAGGATTTGTCTACTCTTGGACTGGCAGTGACTCCTCAAGTTCCTTGCTGAGTGTGATCCTTTAAATTGCAGAGCTTAGGGTCTGAACCAGAGGATGCTGTGTTTTATTTTATTTTTTTCTTTGTCTTGCTGTTAAACCATCCCAAGACTACAGTAAGGGATGGCCTAAAAGTTTTAAATAAAATAATACAACAAAATAATAAAACAAAACCTGCCATTTCCTGCATGCAAAGCATCTGCTCTCTGCCATCTCCACAGGGCTCAGTGGGGCTGGATGATGCCACCTGTGCACAGGGCATTTACAGACAAACATAGGCAAAAGTCAGGTGTCTGGCCCAGGGAGATCAAATGCTTTCAAAACAGAAAGAGAGAAAAAATGATCATGGTAACCCAAGGCAGGAATACAAGCAAAAACATACATGGGCTTCAGCCTTTTTTGTCTGGGAATAAAATAGGCACATTGAACTTACATTCTGTACAAGCAGGCAGTATTTGGTTGTGACAAAAATGAAGGCAGCTGTATGTAAGGCATTTGGGCAATAGTCACCTGCCTGCTTCTTGATGCCTTATCACCTGGGCTCCCTGCAGCAATTGCTGATGTTCTTCAAATCATCCCAGGAGGAGGAGCCTACGTTGTAGTTCCCTGCTGGAGACCGCTGTGATCGCTCAGACCTGTAGATGCAGAGCATGTTGCTGGGACATGGCAGTCTGCGGAATTCCCTGTCGATTGGAGGATTCACACAAGTGCCAGCTCTGGTGCAGCCATGCTGCATGCTTCCAGCGTGTCCTTTCTGCTGCTCTCTTTGGCTTCGGGGGATGCAGTGGCAATGCCACTGTGCATTAATGCCCGCTTCTAGATTAGGCACAAGACCTCTTCACCCATGCAGTACAAGTGTACCAAAGGCACTGTGTGCATACACATGTGCATGTGAGTTTGGGAGAAAGGGAAAAAAGGGACCAAAACTGTAGCAGCAGATCCCCTCCTAACTTAATTTAATCTCTTTTAATCTGCAATTCTTTACACACTTTGCTGCAAGTAAGTTACATAGATTGCAGTCGGGTTTACTTCTGAATAGACATGGATAGGATTGCACTATTAACTGAAGGTTAAAACTTAATCTGTGCACATATGAATACTAGTTTAAAAGATCTTTCAGTGTGATTGGAGTTTCTGTTGCTATCTGTCTGCAATAAATAGGTGAAAAAGAGGACTCCAGCACCTTTTCAGGATGTTTACAACTGACTTTCCACACAGCTGGGTACTAAAGCCAGATTGGATCTTGCTACTTTGTGACCAGAGTAAAAGCATAATTACGGCCAGGCTGAAGTCCTGCCTCCAACTTTCACAGCACCATCTGTTTCTCTGGAAAGTTGTAAGGGAGAGGGTATCACCAGCTTTCAGGTGGGGATGAACTTCCCTTTGAGGATGAAGTGGCTGAGGTGTTTCTCCCATTTTTTAAATGGGAAAAAGTGCTACAAGCATCGGCACCGCTGTTCCCGGCAGCTCAGTGGGGTTCCCTTCTAATGTGCAACAAAATGGCCTGTGAGAACAATGCGATGTCATGATGTGACATTGTTCCTGGGTACACTTTTAGGAAGAGAAATTGCTCTTCCCAGTAACCGGTGTCTGGAGGTGCCAAACTCAGCTGCCCTATTAGAGTTAATGTCTGTGGGATGATTTACTTGGGTCATTTCCCATAATTTACAGCATTTCTATCCCATTTTCTGGCTCCTCATGGAAACCAGTTAAGCTGATTACATTTAAAAATGCTAAGGATATACAAAAGACCTTCAATGAAAGAAAAACATAAAGCTACTAAACAATGAGATGGCAACACATCAATAGTCATATCATTAAATTAGATCACGAAGTCCTGTGGAAGATACAGCCTTTCTGAAGATATCTGCAGTGTTGGTTATTAGCAAGCCCTTTAGGCAATGTGCTGCATAAAATGAGGGGGATGGCAGAGGCAAACCACTGGCTCTCCAGGACAATATTTTGCATCCTTGCGGAGAACAGTATCGTGCTATCTCAGGTTGCGGTCCCTTTCCATTTGCTATCAAAGTGTTTAAGTGGAGACACCAGGGATTTCTCAGATGATCTCAAAGGTTGCGTAGACATATCTGCATGATGTGGAAAAGCAATACAGAAGCTTGAATGGGAGGAAGTAGATTTTTAGGGACCTCTCCTCATCACATAAATGGACTCCTGGTTAATAGCAGTAATGCTACCAAGTGAGACGGGGGGACACATGCATTCCTCTGGCTAGAGTTGGATTTGGCAGTATCCTACGCTGCAGCTGTACTTCTAGCTCTTCTAGAACTGTTACATCAACAGAATGGACTAGCAGTTCCTGCAATAACTCTGGAAAGGAGTGGGAACACACCATTCTGTGAGCTCAGCTGACCTTCCGCATTTCCATGATTAGTGTTGCCATTTCTGCTGGTTTCTGTTGTAATAGTGACCCATTCTGCTGGTGCAAAGGCCATTTAAAATACTGTCCATTTCATAATGTGGAAGAGCAGGTGAACTTGTTCACATAGGATCTTGTATGGTTGTTTGAGATTATCAACAGCTAGTGTGGCGAGTGTAAGAACAAGTGTATAGTAAGCTAACTAAGTATGTTGACTCACGCCTGGTTTTGCTGCATCAGTAGCTGACAGGATAGGTTGAGCCAAAGGAGGGAAGCTTCTGCAAGAAATCCTCAGCAACCTTACAAGCTGGATGTGTGTGTGTTGCGGGGGATTATGATAAGTGAGAATCACATTCGAGTACCAGTTTCTTACTGTGGAATTGTAAATTGCACCATGATATATAGGGGGCCTAGGAATAATTCATCGCCATGTTGAAACTTTCATCAGCAGGTCTGCTGCAAAATATTTAGGGTTGTTTTAGAATCTGAGCTGCTTGGTTACCCACAATGAAAGAACAAACAAAGTCATATGAATGTATATGCAAAATACATATTTCTAAATACATCTTCTCTCAAAACATGGATTTCTAAACTTATTTTATCCTAAAATGTACATTTGATATGCATTTGATATGCAGTTTGATACAGTTTTGCACCAGGAGCTGCCTAACTAAATCCAGAGAAGCACAAAATCAAAAGCATTAAAGTGTTCTAATTCATACACTAGTCCAGGAGTTATGAATCAGGCTGGTTCACTTCAAGATGAAGACAGAATATAATTCCTAATGTCTTCACTTAGAAATATAGCCACGTATTTTCTGGAAATTGCTTTTCAAGTATGCATAGGAGCCATGTGATGCTTCAACTTGTCAGGACCATGCTGGGCTCATGGGCAGCCCTACTCATTTTGTCCACAAGGGTCTCCTCCAGCTCAGGGTCTAAGGTCCGTGGAAAATCCTAGGAGCAACAGGAATGGCTCAGCTGGTTAAACAAGGGGCCCATGCCAGGTATGGGTGCTCCATCAGCAAGCCCTCCTGGAGGCGCTGTTGCACCATGGTGCAAATGCTACTGCCACAGCTACTACTCCCTCCGCCCAGGGGTGCCCCTGCCTAGCCAGAGCCCTTCTGTTGCATTACCTGGCTGTTGTGAGATAGGTGTCCCTTCCCAAACAAGGCATGCACTTCAGTAATTATTAAAAGAGTCTTTATTCCATGCAGTTACAAGATATTCGCAAACTCCAAAACACGCACTCCAGGTAGAAAGTTGAGCTCTCGCTCTGACCCTATGCACCCAAAGCTCTGCTTAGGAATCCTTTCCTCTGGAGGGGGGCATGCTATGGAAGCAGGCACACCGACGCTCTTCCCATCGAGTTTCCAATTGGTCAAGCTGATGAGTGCGTCGATGGGCCCTCGCGTCCACGTCTCCCAGGGCATCAAGTTCTCTTCCTGAGAACCCCTCCCCAGCCTGTTCTCCACTGGCTTCTTTCCCACAGTCAGGAGTGGGAGGGGGCTCAGTGGTTGTCCTTGAAGTGCTTTGATCCAGTGCTGACTTGGGCTGGCTCACCGGGAGGGTTTGAGCAACAGGGGCCTCACTAGTCTCAACAACAACAATATCAGAGTGAGAACTCTGAGGCACTGCTGGGTCAGCTGTCCACTCCCTCCGGGTCTAAGCTACTATTCGCGCCAGAGCCCTCCATCTCTCGTGCACACCTGGGAATCTCATCTGAGTGTGCGCACACAACACTGGCAGCACAAGATACTGCTCATGAAGGGGTTTGCTCAGTTCTGAGGTGAACACCAGGCTCATTTGGGGTGCTTATCAGCACTGAACAAGTGAGAGAAGACCCTGGTGGGGGTGAGGGCTGGCCCTCTGCCCACTGGGCACCTAGTGTGGCTTAGTTGGCTGCAGGATTTTCAGAGGCAGCTTGCTTGGCAGTGTTCTCTGTGGAAGTTAGGAGGTGGGTGCCAGGCCAGAGCCAGGTTTTGAGGGCTCCTCAGGCAAGACACCTCCTGGCTCATTCAGCAAGCCCCAGAACCACTGCCTCCCCTGCCTGCTGCTCCTCTTTCTAGCCATTCCAATCACCTGCCTGCTTTCTGAGCAACGAGTTAGAGTGCAAGCAACCAGGCAGGCCAGGGCAGCTCCTGTGCCTCACCACTGTGGGGCCCTGATGAGGTGGGGCCTTCATCCTGCTGCCTGATGCATCCTGCTGCCCAGTGCCAGCTCCTGATGCTAACCCTGGCCATGAACCCTGCCAAGGCACCTGAGTCTCTGCAGCAGCCTGGGCTGCCAGATGGGACCTTCTAGGGGCAGGAAGTGATGGCCATGCAGGCCACTGCCCCATTCTTTCTCTGCAGCACCTCTGGGCTGAGTATGCAGTCCGGAGGAACTGACCACCTGGCTCCCTGACTCAGGCCCAGGCACAATACCTGCTCCTCTGCTATGACGCTAAAGGCAGGCACAGTAAGAAAAGCTGGCATTCGCTAGCTAAGTTTGCCAGTCATGTGTCTCCAAATAATTTCATATCCTCAGCTTTGCTTTCCAGTGCCAAAGTTGCTGAACACTGTAATGGAGATAAATTGCACCCTATTTCCCTGGAGGTTTTCTATTAAATTGGGAATGTTTTTTGTTAACCTAAGAAGAGAAAGTGCAATAGGCAAAAATATCAAACAATAATTGCTTTTTAAACTGTGAAAAATCAGTGAATTTATCATTCCCAGAAGGAAACAATGCCATAAGTATTTTAATTTGGGATCCTTCTAACTTACCATCTTTTTCTTTTTGATAGACTTTTCCCCTTGTGTTTTTTTCCAAACTAAATGATGCATGTGCTTATTTGTGTCCTGTTGTTCATTTCAAGAATGAAAAGGTTGTCAGAATATTATTTTATTTTAGTACTATGCCCCACAGGGAAATTATTATAGAAAGATTATATACTTATAATAATAATATTAGCTTTGCTGCACAGAGAAGCAGAGCCTTTTCATCAATAACCCGACAATCACATGACATAAGCAAAACCAACGAAATACCTTGTTAATATCTCTTATTAACTTTACAAACTTAGTAAGGTCAACCTTCCCCAACTTCCAAAGATTTGGGACTACAACTGCCAAGATAGATGAGCCTTGGCTGGGGAGCCCATAACATCTGGAGGGTTCCAGGTTGGGGAAGGTTGGCATAAGCCAACATTTGTTAGTAATTAAGATTTTTGTAGCTTTTGCTGCAACAGGCTAATACAGCCCTGTGATATACAAAACAGCAACCATGGTTTCTCTGCCTGTGTGTTTCCATTAAAAGGGTATAAAGCTTCAGTGAACACACATTCAGTGAACACATACATCTGCAATGATAATCCTTGCTTAACTTAACCAAACTTTCCCAGCACCCATTGAATTCAAACACTAAGATCTTCCTCTAGCCACAGTTGCTAAACTCAAGGCTCTTTGTGCTCCGTGACTCCCTGCCCAAAGCAATGGGAGGCAGCGTGTTGCGGCTTCCACAAGGAGAGAAATCTGAATGTACATTTTTATTGACAAACAGAGCTGCTGCAGATGAATAATGTGGCTGAGAGAGCTGTAGAACCAAAAACCCCAAAGCCTTTAATGCTGTGATGTGGATGTGTCAGTGGTGTTCCACAACGGGGTTGTTAGGCAGAGCACTCTTGAAATTGGTAGCACATTTTGTCTGTGGGAAGGTGGCACCTGTGCTTGCTGAACACACTTGGTTCATAGTTTGTGGCATGCTGTTGACTGCACTATGCATCTGAGGTGACCAATATGTGGAGGATGCTGCTCTGAACTACAGGGCTGAACTTCATTATTGTCTCTCCTGACTTAAGGATGTTTGCTTGAAGAAAACATCAGCAGAAAGCAGACGTTTTGTGAGAATCTTTAAGCTTGTTACCAAACACTGGCAACCAAGGCTGGATCTACACATCAACTCATTTCATTAAGATTTCATCTTGGTGCTGCTCTGGCCACATCCTGTACTCCTTATTCCATGGCAAGAAATGTTGAAGGACATCACTCCTCTTACAGTTTTGCGTATTTGCTCCCTAACAATATTAGTGGGTGTTGCTGGCTTGATAAGGTTTGCCATTATTTGAAATGTACCAGGAGCAAAAAAAGGAGGAAAAAGTACAGCTCATCCCACCACTTCACATCACGAAGGAAAAGGGTGTCCCTGCTGGTTCCCGTCTTCGCCACCCTCGCAGCACTGAGTCCAGGCAAGCAGCATCCCTGCTTTCCCTCAACTCAAAAGCAAGCAAATTGCACTTTTCCAGGAGTTCACCCCACTGAAGTCAGTGTGATTTGGTTGTGAGGAAGGCCATATAAGATAATGGGATTTACTTCTGAGTAGGCATAAGTTTCCGCGGGTTGTTTCTTAAGCAATCCCATAAAAAAGACAGTTGGGAAGACATGGATATGTACCGCAAACACTATTTGCTTAGAAGGAAGGGCAGCCAGAGAGGCAGGTGAGGGAGGAGGAGGAGCACGTGTGTTGCTGCTCAGTGCCCCAGGCTCCTTGGGACACGTCCTCTCCCACCCTGCAGCACGAGGAGGGCAGGGTCAGTGCCGCTGCTCGCTGAGTGCACCCATCAGGGCATCTGCCACAACTGATGCAGCCGAAGGCGGAGGGCTAAGGCAGAGCTGGGCCTGCACATTCCAGAAGGCAAGGAGAGGGGCAATGTGGCGAAGAGAAAACGAGCAGAGGCATGTGTTGTGGGGGACACTCGGGTGGTTCAGCACTGCAATAAAAGCCGGGTGGGAATCCAGCCCTAATCCCATTTGCTGAGCCGCAGCTTGAGTGATGGGAGCACCTTACGAAGAAAGGAGCTAGGTTTAGCCATGGCGAGCCATCCATTTTCAGATACGGAATATTCCCTTAGGAAAGGCTTGGGATTTTCTTTGCGAAAGGAAAAGGAGACTGCCGTGCTGTAGATGGCGTGCCTCAAGCAAGACCCACGCGGCCCGGGAACTTGTCCTTCATGCAGCACGAGGTGTGCTTCCATTTGTTTCGTGTTCATGCCTTGCTGCCGCTGAAAGTGCAGCCTTCATGCCATGTCCTGCAGGAGGACTGCACACACCAGAAGGTGTGGGAACCAGCCCCACAGGACACACATCTGCACAGGCAAATTTATATCTGTATATGCAAATTTGGAAGCAGTGGAGACAATGGACTTAAATTTCCCAAGACACAAAATTTTAGCCTATTAAGGTTGCATCCAAACAAACTCAAATAAAATAAATTCTCAAGTTAATTTAAACAATCCTGCAGTTCTTGCCAAACCAAAGGGAAGGTGTTTGCCTTTCCATGTAGGACAGGTTTTGGGGGCAGCTAGGAAGTTGTAGCACATAAAGAAGGGAGAGTGAACTCTTCAGTCCCTCTTGAAAATGGAAAATAAGCTGGCAGGGGCAGTCTGCTGCCAAGCACAAAGGGACTCCAGTGAACCTATTTCTGAGGAATATATTCAGGATGGGGACCCTTTGGCCCAGGCCTAGCAACTCCCCTGATGAACATTGATAGACCAAAGGGGAAATCCTATGGATGTTTAGCCAGAAAAAAGTCCTGCAACTCCCAACATTCTTCAGCTAGCCATGCTGGCTGGGGCATGCTGGGGGTTGTAGTTTCATTTTTCTGTCTAAACATGCATAGGGTTGTGTCCTAAAGCAGATGGGGCAGGCAAGGACTTAGACAGCGCTTCATTATGCCCACCTTAAGAAAGTCCTACCACTGGCAACCAGTACCACTTTTTCTCTTTTTAAAAAGTTAACATTGGGATAGTAATCAATAAATATAGTAAAACATCTGAATTTGGAGATTAGAGTAAAAGCAGGGTTAAAGCTGAAAGTAGAGACACCTGCTGTGTTAGAAAGTAAACACCATAACTTACTGATTCTGAGCACATTCACTCCACTGTCCTTCTTGACCATGGTAGAGAGACTCCTGTTGAATAATAGAGAGTGCTTTCTGATTAACTGAGGATTCCTAACCTTGAAAAGTCCCCAGAAGACTAAATGATAAGCCATAGATGGAAAATTGTACTCTTTCCCCCATGTAGAACAAAACCTTTTGAATTTATGACAAATAGAAAAGGCCATGGCAATTTATATTTTAAAAATCACTTACAGTGAAAGATTGCACACTATTTTTCCAAAGCATGGTAAATAAAATAATAATAATAGTAAAACACTTGAGTAGGCACAAGACTTTGGCCTTGAAAATCTTCAGCTTGATTTGCTTCTGGCAGCATTCTGCTTTTTCTTCTTAAAGGTGAGGAAACACTTGACTGTATGACAGAATCTAATGTTATGCTTTATTAGGGACAACAATCTTATTTAGAAGTCTAAATATGTACGAGATGACTCACTGTCTACCCAGTAAACAGCAGCCTGACTCATAGACTTCTCTTCTCCCTGCTACATCTTTTGTAAAAAAGCGAAATCATAGCATGGCTTGGTCTTTGCAAACAGTTTCTTTCCAACAGATTCTAAAAAATGTGCTGCATATTATATTTTTTGGCATCCAGGCAGGGACCTCAATGTGCATGATCATTTATCTGTTAGTTTCCCATAGGAAGCTCACAGTGATCTGACACTTTGGAATGGCTTTAAGGCTGCAATTCTAAACACTCTTACTTAGGAGTAAAGTCCATTGAAAACAACAGGGCTTACTTCCGAACAGACAAATATAGACATGCGCTGCAAAGGTGGCAGTGCTTCTTTTCATGTTCAGCAGGCACCTAGACAGTGGTGCTTTAGTGGAAACCATTTGCCACCTGCTTAGGCTTCCCTGTCCCCCATGAGGAAGGCTGCAGTCCTACAGCAGCTTGGAGAAAATAGATTTTCTCTACAATGCAAGATTGCTGAGCACTCTGTACTGATACAGGGGTGGCGAGATCAACACAGGCACTTGAGATTTTGGGGTCTCCATGTGGGTGCCATTATGGAGACTATCAAGAGAGGCACCTACACTTCAAAATGAACCAGCCTACCTGATCCCAGTACCAGATTCAGAAGTGCCCTCATACTGAAAAAATGTGTGCGCATGAATGCACATTGAATTGCACACAGTGTGTTGCATGCACCTACAATTAATATCAGTTTTGGCACCATAAGGATAGTCCTAAAAGCCATGAGGAGTGTTGGGTACTCAGGAGGTCAGGAGGGAACCGATGACTAGCTAGTGTGAAGGAAACAAGAATGTGTGATGGATGATGAAAGCCTTTTGGAGAAAAGTCTGCTTAACCTGAAGAGAGTTCCTCTTAAACAGATTGGGCAAAATTACCCTGCAAGAAAGCCTGCCATTGTCCTAAGTGAGCACATTAATTCACCTGGAAGTAAGGGGAAAAGGACAGCAGAAACCTGGGGGTTACTCCATCAACAGCGGCCAACAAGCACATGCAAAAGACACACATTTTACCCATACAAAACAGACATAGTCTAGTTAGTAGCAGACTGCAATAGGTTAGGCCACCTAGAGCAGCAGTTCCCAAACGGTTTTCTGCAGAATGCTAGGGTTCCATAAAAGTCTCATAAGGGTCCGGCAAAAAATCTCAAAAATAAAATTTAAACTGAATCCACATGAGGCCAACTATTCAATTGTCAGCTGGTGTCCAAGCAGCAAACAAGGGAATGCATCACGTCATTTGGTTCCTAGGACTCTCTTGCATAGTGTTGGGAATAATCAAAAGAATTCATTTGGGATATTACCATATAATTGCTTTCTTCATTCATTATATTTAAAATGTTTTCTCTTTATTACCAAGCCTACTATATTATGCAAAGCACTCAGGCAATAGGAGAAAATGAAAGAAGGAAGAACACTGTGTGTTCAAAATGCTTAGTAAAAATCAGGGATAGAGTTGGGGTTTTGCAGGAAGAAAATGTCTTCAGAAAGGTTCCGTGACCAAAACAGTTTGGGAACCATTGATCTAGAGCAATCAAGCATCCGTCAAGCAATTTGCATAGGTCTGAGAAATAATGGGAACATTCCCACTACCATAGGAGCAAGTGCAGAAGGAAAGTGTGAAGAAACCAGGGCCCAGGGAAGTGGAGCTGGGCAAGCTCGGAGCACAGGCCTGGCATCCCACTTGGAGCATGGAGCGCTTGCACCCCTCCTGCCTATACAAGGGACCTCTGTCGAGAGCTCCTGCGCAGGACCACAGACATGCAGGCAGCGTTTGGTTCACTTCTTTCTAGGGTAATTAAGCAGAAAGCTCTTTAGAGAGACAGCGCAAGATTGGTGTGCAATAGGAATATTTGCTGCTTAGTCGACAGTGGGTTAAGAGTTTTGTGCCTTCTCCATAGACTTTTCCTTGCTTTGTAAGTGTTGTGTCTGTGTGAATGCAAAGATCGCAGCAAAATGCTTGTTTTGTCTGGAAAGGCATGCCCCCCTCCCCCAATTTATGAGGCGTCTTGCTCCTCAAGATTAATTACGAGAGGCAGCAGTAGTTTCTGTGATCAAGGCCACAGTGTCCTTTTCTCCACTGCAGTGATCCTGGCCACTGTCATTTCTTCTAACTTGCTTCATACTAGCACATCCCCATTCCTGATGGGAATGCCCACACCTGAGGGTGAGACATGGTTGCCTGCATTTGAGGAAGATGGTCTGTGTAAAACAGCCCCTATAAAGACCTCAGCTTGGGACAAGAGCTCCACACAGCTAGGAGTGTTTGCATAAGGCACACCAAGGAGCTGCTCCATGCTTTACAAACAGGAGCTCAGTCCAGAACTGGCTAATGAAGACTAGGATGGTTCCATGATGCAGGCAGGTTGCTGTGCGAAGTTGTAGGTGGCCTCCTTAAGCAAGTCTACTGACAGGTGTGAATGGGGCACAGGAAAGTGCTGGGCCAGAGACATTTTGCTGCCTGTGGTGAAAGACAGCAGGTTATCCTCTCCTTTCCAAGTGCGGAAAGGAGGGCAAGTAGTCAAAACTTGTTTCACCGCTGGCTGTGGGGCAGCACCCAGGCCCACACCTCAGGACAGTGGGCTAGCTCAGGACAGCCCACATGTCCCATACGGCCCTAAACACCAAGACCTTGGAGCCGTCTCCTTGCTCCGTCTTAAGGAATTGTTGGCCCTGGCAATTAGGAAAACCATAGCAGCAGTATTTAGCAAACTGAACGGATGTGCAGGCCTGCTAGCTAGCTTTCTGCATGCACAAATCATCCATTCACACCTCATTTTCTGTGCTCTTGTGAGGTCTCTTTGGAGCTACCGAAGGGTGGCACCTGGTTGTGAAATGCCCTCTATACAGAAGCTCTTCAGATGCCTACTTTTGGTTTTTTCAGTGCCAAGCAAAGACCTTCCTCCTCTCCCAGATATTTTAGTTCTTTTGCTTTGGTTGTTCTTGTACTTTGAAATCTTTAAATGGCTTCTGGTTTTTACCTTGGGTTTATCAAGTAATTTATAAAGTCATAGTGTTCTATTGTGCTAAATGTTATGTTCCTAATTGCTGTGAACCAGTCAGAGATTATAGACATGTAATAAATACATTTTTAAAATGCAATTATAAAAGAATGTGTTTATATGTTTGCTTTCTCTTTGACAAGTTCTGTGCATTTTTCTTCTTTTACTTTCTTGGCTTTCTTCCTCCCTGATTCTTACTGGCTGCTGTACATGCTCTGTAAAGTTGAACTTTCAGAGAGATGCCCTTCTCACATTTTGGACAATTAGAATAGTTGTGGTTGCACCTAACAGAATACTGAAATATGAAAGGAGCATTCCCAGTCCTGAAATTTCATTTCAGATCTGTATCTTTATTCAAACAGTGAAATGCAAATAAGTTTCTAGAACACAAACCATGTCATCCTGACATCAAGTGTCCGCCTCTATGCCTGTGAAAGATTTAATTCCCTGTTGGTTGATTTTGCCATCTAAATAATAATAACTGCCAAGTGACATTTCTGTCTCTTGCCTTCTCCCATGCAGAAACAGGAGAGCATGTCAGACAGGGAGTCAAAACCTGTCAGCTTCCAGGAACGCTTCATCTGTGTTCCTTGCACTGCTCTGGGAGTGATAATATTCTGTGGCATTCAGGATGACTGCAGTTGTTCTTTGCCACTAGTACTCTGGCATAAGGAGTAAATGATGGGGGAAAACAAGAAAAGGAGCAGCACTCATTCTCTTCATGTCAAGGAGAGCTCCCTGCAATTGTTTTAGAAAACAAAGTATCATCATGGGAGTTTAGCTCCTTCATTACAGAATCATTATAGCTGTCAACTTGTGGATGGTCTGCGGTCAATTATCTATGCAGTCTTAACTATCTGCGGAATAACCAATTAAAGATACACAAACCCCTATGGCCCATCGTCCATGGTCCTAATTTCTCAAGCTACTCATATTATGGAGAAGGTTTATAGTGCAGCCATAATTTCTCAGAGGACCTATTTTTGAACATTTTTAAAGAGTTTTCTTTATCTTCAGCCACAGAAAAAGGTCACTTTGCAGTATTTCCTCCAAATATTCTTCAATTTTATTTTGTTTTGGCTTTCATTCTGCACCTATCTCTCCCCTTCTCACCCCTACATACCACACACACACAAATGTCCTGAGAGGACTTTAAGTCCAGTCACTGGGGAGATGCAAAATGGTGGCCAAGCTGCCAAAGCAGTTGCTGCTATGGTCACTTTTGTGGCAAAACACACACACAACACATTCAATTTCCCATACTCATGTTAGAGTGGGGAGAGAAAGAAGCTCTACTACCGCCAATGCGAATGCTGAGCACCGTTCATGAGCAGCTCTGCAAGTGGAGGAGGATATAGTTTTTGATGAAATTCTCACTGCCCTGCACCAATTTCTCTACCCACTAAAAGAGTGGGCACATCTGAGGCTATGGTGCCCACCTGTAGGAGACAGCACTCCAGCTCAGAGAGGCGAACTGCATTTGGGGAGCATGAGCTACTGCTCTTCCAACTAAGCAATGGCTGTTGCATCCTAATGGCCAGAGTGCTGAAGGCCAGCCTGGACCCAGGACTCTGGCAGTGGTTCCCACAGCTCCCCCGAGTCCGCCCTGTCCTCTTTCTGGAGAGAAGTGGTCATAGCTGTCTGCTGCCAAAGCATGATGGGCAGGATGGTCTACTGTGTTTCATGTATGCATTGCCAGCTTTCCAGGCTGTGCCTGAATTTGAGCTTGCAGGGCTTCCCGAGGGAGTTCAGGCAGGGATAACATATTCTTCTCCACTCGGCTCTGGTATGACTAATGGAAGGAGCTCTGTGGGAGCCAACCAGATCAGCAAGGAAGCCTCCTCACGACAAGCAATGGGAAATACACCCCGACTGGAGAAGGCTTCCAGGCTAAGGTGGCATCAAGGCACGCATGGGCCAGGCATCTGCCGGGGATGGCATCACTGTGGGCTTACTTCTCCTCTTTATATTTGTACTCTGCTTGTCCACCAGTCTCTGGTTCGGGCCTGGACAACAGTGGTGGTGAGAAGCAGCTGCCATTGCCTGCCTATCAAGCAAGCAACTGGCATCTTTGATGGCAAAGAGGATGAGAAGCAGCAGAACCTGCTGCTGATGGCCCTGAGACTCACTGAAGGAACTAGCCCAGTGCAAATACCTTGCCCTAAAAAGCCTGAACAAGGGGACTCAGCTGTTGCATAGCCTGTTGTATGTGGATTTTACCTGGACAGAGATTATTCTTCCCCACATATGATGTGAAACATCAGAGAGAGCAATTGTAGCTAAGTAGATGAGCAAAGTCACCTGAGCTGTGGGAGGAGGGAAAAAATGGTTAAGTGAAGGTACTACTCCAACCAGAACATTATCTCAAATATGCTTCCTGATTACATACCTTGAAAGTAGCAAGTGTGTGACATTCCTGTGTACTTCAGCTTACGTTAAAACCTGGGAACATTGATTTCTTTGGACCTTCCTTTCAGTCAAGCTGTCAGTTTGATTCTCAAAGAATGGAGGGTTGAGAGGGATTTATAGCTAGTGGTTTAATTATTGGTGGAAGAGTTGATATCAACACTTGACACAAACGCTGAATTTCCCCCCATGAGCTGAAAGCCATCAAGCTGTTTGTACTGAAATCTACAGGCTTGCTGTCCACCTTAATGAGAAAAGGATCAAGTCCTCTCACCTTCTGCCTCCTGAAAAAGGAAATCGAAGTTCATTTTGCTAGTTTCATTTCCTCTGGCTCTTTCTTACCGCCTATCTCGTTCTTGCTTCCCTAGGGGTTATTATGAGTGCATTACTGAGCTATGCACATCAATGTACTGAGGGCTTTCTGCAACCCAGAGACCTTGTGGTCCCCTGCTGCTCCTCTCTGTAGAACTCATGTTGGATCAGTACATTTTAATTTTAAAGCTGCCTTACATCTCACACTGGCAGACCACTTGTGACACAGAAAAACAAAATGGCCTTCATGCTGGCCTTCTAGCATGCCTCTCAGGCTTCTAGTTTCTTTTGGCCATGTGCATTGTATTGTCTATAAGTGGAGTTGGAAAGATCTACAGGTACACCATTGATTTGGGGTATTCGTAAGATGTCCCATAACAAAGTTGTCAGGGTAGCATTACAGAGTAAATGCAACACCAACTGGAAAAGGTTCAGAGGAAGGCAACAGGGATGTTCAGGGGACTGGAAACAAAGCCCGAAGAGGAGAGATGTGTATCCTGGAGAAGAAAACACCGAGGGGAGATATGATAGCATTTTTCAAATACTTTAAAGGCTTTCATGAAGCAGAAGCCCAGTATCTCTTCTCAACTCTCCCAGAATGCAAGGCATGGAATATTATTAATTAATTAATTAATTAAAAGCTTTTCTATCCCATCCCCTACAAAATGTCTCAGGATAGTGTGCAATAAATAAATAGAACAGCCCCACAGCATCCAACTATGATACCCCAAATCCCAATAAAACCCCAATTAAAATCAATTGAACATTAAAATAACAGGAAAATAAAAAGGGTTTGCCTGATGCTGAAAAGAATATAACATTGGCGCCAGGCAAACCTCTCTGGGGAGTGTATTCCATAGTCAGGGCACCTCTGCAGAGAAGGTTAAGTTATAGGAAGCCAGATTCTGGCTGGACATCAGGAAAAATTCCTGATTGTTAGAGAAGAACAGCAGTAGAACCAATTACCTAGGGGTCTCCCTCATGAGGCATTCAAGGGGCAGCTGGAGAGCCATCTATCAGGGTTGCTTTAACTTGGAGTCCTGCCCTGAACAAGGTATTGGACTTTATGGCCTAACATGACCCTTCCAACTCTACTATTCTATCATTCAAGTCTATGTTCCTGAATCAGGCCACTGTGAGCAACAGAAAGGAAGAGCATTCAACCTCCCGGTTGACCAAACAGTTCTAGATGCTGCAAGCAAAATAAACAAGCTAGATAATATAGGGAAGAGAATTCCTCTCTATCTTAAATTCCCTCTGCAAGATTTTGAAAGTGATCTGAATGTAAGTCAAAGTCCAGCCATTTTGTTGTGCAAAACGAAAATGGAAGGGAGGAAATTGACGTTCAGTGCAGTGTTTATAAGACTTTACCAAAATAAGCAAAGTTATCCATGTTCAGGTCACATATAATTTGATTTTTTAAATAAAATATGTGAGAAACCCAATTGACAGATTTGTTTGTGTAGGTCCAGGGATTTAGTACTCAGCTCTTGAGTGTCTGTGTTGAAATCCCTATATATTCAACCTTGTTTAAAGAGCTGAATTACTGTTGCCACCTCTTTCTCCTAGCAGGCTCCACATCTTTAATACATATATGGCAGGCAAATACGTAATGGTAATCTCCATGCTGGAAATAGCTGTAGCTATTGAATTTATCTCATGCCAATGGAGGAGAATTGAGTCTCAGTTTGTTTTTCATAACTCTTTACCAATATATGGGAAATTCTATATATTTAGGATGGAAACAATATAAGAGTTTAAACATATGAAGGTGGGAGAAAACAAAACCAAGAGATTTGAACCAAGACCCCTCCCCCCCCATCTCTGATGACCCAGGAATGGACTGGGTAAGAATTGGGGTAAGGTCCTGCTCACCAGTTATTTAGAACAGATTGAAATTTACTTCAGTACATATGAAACCTACTGAATTTCTGCTGCAATGAGGATCTTCTCAGCATTTATTTGAACACAAAGCCTAAGGAGCCTCTGTTCAACTATGCATATTATTCACAGTTCACAGTCCAACTCTGTACTAAGAACATCTTTATTCTGGATAAATTACATAAAGGAGGAGGAATACAGAGTTGCTTCTATGCTGTTTTCAGATGTTTTCTTAATTACAGCAAATGACAAGGAGCCATGCAGAACACTGAAGCTCCACCAACAAGCACTGGTAATCTTATTCAGCTAATTCATTGGATGCTAATATTATTCACGTTTTTCAGAATATGTTTACAACTGTAAGGAAACTTGCTTCTCCCTTAAAGAAAAACTAAGAATATCAAGTGATCCTATGGCCCCCAGACATGAACTAGTGGGCTCAGATCCCACTCCCCACATTTCAGAGCCAGCTTGGAAAGAGCCATGCCAGTCATGACTCTATGGACATAAAGAGAAGGAGTCAAGTGAGGAGCAGGTAGAGTAGGAAATGGGCTGCCAGGATATGCCATAACCCTCTTTATCCATTCAAAGTGCCACAGCTAGACAGCGGAGACCACTAGCAGACAAGTAGGGCAAGAAGAATGGGGAGGTCATTTTTGCATCCATGGCCTCCATGGTAAACCTCTTAAGTTTGAATGTTGATGGGCATCCCCATTGGATTGTACTTAGAGCTGCTGAAATTGATCTATCAGTATCCAAAAACAATGCAATAATAAAAAGTAAAAAATATTCTGTGCTTTTCCAACCCAAAACCATTCCTGTGTTAATAAAACAGAATGGACTACATTTGGTGGTATTTAGCTGAATAAGTAGTTTGCACTTTCTTCACTTGAGCTTCCTCTGGTTTATGAGCAATCAGGCTTGCTGATCAAGAAGATGCAATCATATTGATCAGGAAGGAGGATAATTTCCTTCTTCACTTCCTCATCCAACCCCGACTGGATTCTTTCTTCAAAACTGTTGTAGAGGAATATGTTGCTAAGTTTAGAGTCAAATGATGGCAAAAGTATCAAATACTGATGATTTTTCTAGAGTCTTCACCTAGACATGTCTAAGGACTAGGCATGGCCTCATCATCACCATCATCATCATCAGATGCCATCCCAAAATTCAGAGTTGACTTACTGCTCTGTAGTACATATAAAGATGTGGTAACAGTTTAGGGGCTAATTCTGTCACCCTGCTGGATACATGGTGTTAATCATGGAAATTAATTGGATAATATCTTATCATTTTCAGTGCCCATATCTTTAGCAGCATTTCTTTGTGATTGCTGTAGTTTTTAACCAGTGTAGTCAGTCATACACACATTTATGCAGAATGAAGCTTAATTGACTTCAATGGAATTCATTTCCAGGAAAGTGAGAGTGAGTTTGCAGTCTAAATTATTACTTTCCACCCTCAGCATAAAGTTAAACAGCACAACTTTAAACATGGAAAACAATCAAATCCTGGGAACGTATTCATTAGGAAAATATATACAGTATTGAAACTACTTGTACACCACGTTTTGTCATTGCTTTCTGCTGGAGTTCCATGATCTTTACAAAACAATGAACACAGGAATTAGAGAAAGCATTCTTAAAATAGATCTAAATGCTAGAAGACAGAAAAATGCAACATGTCCAGTGAAAGAAGGGCAATGCAGTTTTCAGAAGACATTAAATTGCATATAATGAAATGTAAAGTAAGACAGGATATTCCATGTCTTCCATTAGGAACCTTGTCCATAAATACATGGATTACTGGGATTATCATCCATAAATATTTTAATAACCCTAATTGCTTTTAATCAGTTTTAAGCATATTTACTCTGAAATAAGTCTTCATTTAACTCATATAGATATCCTTACGGTTGTGGTATGTGACCTTCTAATATAAATAGAAGCCAATGAGTTTATAGACCTAAGTAGCCTTGTTTATTTATTTACTTATTTATTTAAAACTTTTGTACTCATACACAAAAGTCTCAGGAAGGTCCAAAAAAGGCATAGCATAACAACAAAGCCACAGCATTTAAAGACCATTTTGTACAGTTCTTCACATTTTGTATCTGGAAAGGAGAACTGTACAAAATGGTCTTTAAATGGTCCATGTTCTCTGGAAAGGAGAACATCCCTGTACAGGGGATTTTAAAATAAATAAAAGCACATAGCTGTGTCATTAGCATCCTACAAATTAGAGCTAGCTGGCATCTGCCCTAGTCCAAAGATTTCTCTGTGTGCAGATGGATCTCTTATGGGTGCAAAGGGGCTCCATTAATTTAAAATGTTTACATTCTTGTTGGTTCCATCCATCCAAATTAACAGGGAAGCTCTTCCAGGAGGAGAGCTCTGTGCAAATAGCCACTAGAGCCCACCAAAAATAAGGCAGATTTTAATGTATTGCAATTGTCTTGGTTTTTAGTGATTCTGCTCAGGTGACACTGTGGTTTTCTTCTGGTTGGCTTGAAGGGTAACCTCTAGAAGTGAGCTGTTTATTTACTTAGGGCAGTAAGTCACAGTATGTTCCACAGGGCTTACTCTGAAGTAGTGGGAGTATGTTTGGGGTAGCAACTGCTACAGAAGACTGCCTCTTTCTTTCCAGGTGCCACTCTGTCAGGAGCTGAACTCTTTCCAGGTATAGAAGGGTTGGGCCATCAGAGGCAAATTGTAAACAGAAAAGGGAAACTCTCTAGGAAATGTGTTTAAGTGTGTTTGAAAAATGAATAAAGGCTGTACAGAGAGCCTGTATAATACATTTTTGTTTGGTTTAGTTAAAGAAAAAAACATGTTTTACTAGCCAAAGCAATGTCATACAGCTGAAAAGGTGACTTTCTATGCCTTGCAATGGAGTGTGTTTGCAAAAGCCTCCCCCTACTTCTCTTGAATATGGGGCAAATTATTTTAATGATCAATGACTGTATACAACTCAACATTCTATATATATTTTTCCAGTGGCCCAAAGAATATTTTTCCATTGGACTCCTGCAATGATTTGCCATGTTCAGTTTCTGATAGTCCCTTTTTGTGTTTCAGAAAATTTCTGCAAAGACTCTTAGACATGTTGATGAGCATACATTACAAACAAATTTCTTTGTACTTCAAAAATGGAACTGACATTTACCTCCTAAATTGCAGCGTTGTGCCCATCTCCCTTCTTAAAATTAATCATGTGTTTTGCTCTCCCTTGGTCCCACTGCCTTCAAATGAATGCAGTGGCAATCAAACTGTGGTAATCTACAGAGCTTATCCTTTATTTGATTGATTGCATTTCTAATCTATCCCAATAACTAATGTTCTCTTTCAGTTGACTGCGATAGTTAAGCTTTTTCTTTGCATGCCAAAGATGAGAGGCTGAGAGTAAAATCTCAAAGAAAAGCTCAGGGCAATTTCGGACAGCATCAAGCAGAGCACTTCTCAGCCACCTTGAGACTACGGTAGTAGGCGGCATATAAATGGAAGTATAAATAAATAAATACAGATGTATACACTGACTCATGAACTCCTTGAACTATATCCACTCTGTTGATGTGATAGTATGAATATATAAGGACAGGTGGGTTGGTGGGAGCAAGTAGAGTGATTTAATGCACATCTATACATCATATTTCACTCTAAATTAAACATTTATTAAAAGCCCTCCTAGTCTTGGGTAAGACTCAATGTAATCCAGCTGCCAGGAGCAGAATCACAACAAATCCTAATTAGAAGTGCTCTCTTGCTCTTATTATTCCACATTAATTAACTCGAGTAGCAGTAAAGCTCTGGAGGACATAAACCATGAATGAAATATACAGAAAAGAAAATATTAATAGGCAAACATACAGATAAGGCAGATCTGCAGGGCGCCAAGTTCTCTTCTATGTTAGAATATTTTCCTTTGGTTCTACTCCATGCGGAGTCATGCTACTGATCCCTGCCTTGCATTTCAGGCTTGAACGAGCTCAGAAATCTTCAAAAGTAAACCATTACATGTGAAGTGGTTTATGAATTATCAAGTCAAAGCAGCAACCAAAGGCCATGACATCCTTCCCAGCAGTAAGGCAGGAACAGGAACATTTAGTATGCCAGAAGAGAACAGAGCTGCACAACAGAAGGCTGAGCAAAGAGCTCAACCTGATTGAGGCAAGCAGATCAAGCCAATGTTAGAGCACAGACCAGATATAGCCAGGACTGCTAGGGTTTAGTTCAGGTTTGAGCTAAGTAGACTGGGATGTACTGGTATGTATTGCATCATGTTTTGACTTCCAGCTTGCAGCAGGCCTGCACCCCAAAGCCCACCCTGGGCTGTCTCTGACTCCATGATATGTGGGCCTTGCTTGGCCCGGATGAACTCTAGTTACCAACTCTGGTTAAAACTAATTAATTTGTTTTAATTAGTTATTGTTTCCTGACCCCACCTGAGAACCTTCTCAATAGGGAATCACCCTCTTGGCTTGATAGGTGGGTACACAATGGGCTCACAGCCAGACCAGACCCCTTGTTGGTCCTCCTAGCTAGGAATTCTGGGAGTTGTGTCCAAATGCCTCTGAAGGCCACCATGTTGGGGAAGGCTGAATAATCTATATAAGCCAGTCATTTTTCATGGGTAACAATCAGTTGCCCTGAGTTCCCATCTTCCAGGTTGGTAGGGTTCATTTTCCCACCCTGCTTCCCTGGGCTCACAAATCCTGGGGCCAGACGCTGGATTCAGCACATGACAACCCAAGTGTGGGAACAAGCAGATTTATTAAAAGACAAAATGGACAATATAGGGTGGAAGGTCTTAGAAGACTGCAACATACAACACACACACCTGGACAGGGAGTTGAGCAGCAATTTCACTGGACTCACACTGTTTGGCTCCTCCCAAGACCCCCAGGCTGGTTGGCCTCCTTGGACTTTAAAATAACAAATCTAGGTGTTCCCTACTACAAATATAATATGCAACACCCAACGTAGCCTTCTTCCAGGTAGAATAGCACAGCATTTTTGGGCAGAGTCTCAAGCTGCAACAGGGAACCCCGATCTGTTCCAGCCTCCTGCTTTTATCCCATTAGATCAAACAGATGACTCGTGGTTGACATCTCCTGGCATACCCAGGCGAGAATTGTATACCCTCTCTGGCCTTGGTGGGGAGTGGTGAATGGCTCTGTCCTTGGAAATAATTAACTGTTATTTGGGGCTTTTTTTTTTTTTTTTTTTTTTACATTCCCAGTGCTATCAAACTTCCCCCAGCCTTGGTGCCTGGTTTTCTTTGAATTTCCACCTGGCTGGAGCAGCTGGGCTTCCATACCCAGAGTTAACCCATCCTTCCCTGAGGAGCCCTTAACCTGTTCTCTGTTATGCCATGTGCTCTTGTTTGGACTGTTTTGAGGAGTCTTCGCTGACCCTATTAATTCAATCAGATGGGAACCTATCCTGCTGTGTAAGTGACTGGCTGCTAAATGTTTTGGAAACCTAGCTGGTGTCTTGTTCGTTGCAACAATAAAATGTCTCCTTGTAAGCAAATCTGGAAGGTGGCATACTATTTTCCTTGGAATCACAGAAACATTTTGCCCCCAGCCAAGGCAAACACACAGCTGAAAGGCCTTCTCTCTCTCTCATTTGGTTTGCTGAACAAAGAAAGCTTGGGGCCAGGAAGCAGGATTTTATGAAAAATTAAGCCCAGAGCTCAGACATGGTGCTGAACACAAGCTCCTGAGCACAGCACAACATCAGAGGTTCCTGATGCTTTTCCAAATGGATGTCCTCTCCATTCCACTTCCGTGCAAACTGTTGTGCCAGTTTGGGATATATTAAAACTCCATCAAATTAGATCCCACAAGCCTGAAATCTGCCCACCACTGAACTAGTCAGCACGAGAGAAGTGAAGCATCTTTCAACATGTGCCTCTCTCATTATCTCATGGTATTTTCCCAAATGTTATATGCCTTGTAACATAAGCTAAACACAAAGCCAAAAAAGACATCATTAACATGTTGCCTGGGGAATGCTGGGAGTTGTGGAGCTTTTCTTCTGTCTCTTCTTCTTTTACATAGGATTTTGCCTTAAAACCAGCATCTTTTTTGTGAGGTAACCAGCTCATTTGGGATTAGTTATATTGAGGGAATTGGGATAACCATGAATTAGATGAAATATATATTTGCATCATTGATACTCAGATTTACAGTCAAAATCAGCCTTCTATTTGTTGTCTGCAGCATTTTGATAGTTTATTAAACTTTCACAGCACCCATAGCGACAACTGATGGCACAGCAACAGTTCAGGAGCAATTGACATTTAAACAAGGCTACAAATGTTTGATCAGGCCATTTAGATTTAGTTTAAACTGAGCTACAATGAAGTAACGTTCACTTTGCTTAGTATATCATCATTAATTTTAATCTGATCTTTGTGCGCGTGGGCAGGAAAAGTTCACTGTCTGTGTTGGAAAAAGCTCACTTAAAGTCTGGGGCATAGATTTACTTCTATGTCTTCATGTACAAGTCTGTCCTAATGAAAATTTGTGACTTCAAGCCTTTAGTGCAATGACCCTGGTTGAATTTATATATGCCTGGTTTTACTGAAACCTGCTGCATACTGATAATCATATGCTGTATTTCAGCTTTCAGTTCTTCCAGTAACAAGGAAGAAGCCATGAGAACTGCTTTGCATGCTGAAACTCTGGAAGGTGCTATTTCTGAACCTTTCAGCAGAGCTAATGATATTCATTCCTTCCCATCTTAAAATTTTCAAATTTTCCATTAGTTACTGCGCTTCCTGATAAAGCACTAATCATGACAAATGCAACTACTAGATTTTGATCTACTCTAGAAAATGCTGAAATGAAGCCTCCCCCACCCCCAAAAAATGGAATTCTAGAGCTGGAGAAAGAAGATGGTTGTGCCATCTAGACCTTCCCCCTCAAGAAAGATGGGGCCATGGGCCAAAGTGGACTCAATGTTAATTTAGTGAATGCAAATAGAGTGCATGTTTTTTAAAAATGCAGCAATTAGAAAGGGGGGCTGAGCAGGATGGGGGAGGGGAGGGGAGGGAGCCCAGGAGCCCAGCTAATCTTACCACAGCTGGGCTCCTAATAACCCCCTAATAACTACTGCAGTAGTGCCCACTGGAATCAATGTGGGCTTCCACTCCAGCCCAAATAGCAATGGGTGATTTATATGATTTTCACTGAGTCTGTGATGGAAGAGTGGGCTACAATCTTTTGCCTCACAGTCACAGCCCTGCTCTATACCTTTTCCAGCTGCTATTGATGTATTTTTAAAATATACACATCATTAAATAAATTTGATTCCAGAAAAAGTTCAAACTGATATTTAAAGAATTAGTTTAGTGACACTTTTAAGACTTACATTTTAACGTGAAAATAACTTTGGCTTGAGTTTTGTGTAAGGCAGATTCATCTCTGGCTCCCCCGAGGGGTGGCATGCACAGGTTGACTCTAGGGTGCAATCTCTATGGTCTCACAGCCTCTTCTGAGCAATATCTAGAGATACTTAGGGTGAGGTTCTGTGCATCCCCCACTTACCCTTAGCTCTCACATGAGGAATCAGAATATACGCACAGGACTTGTATTTCCTTTCCTCCTTTCCTGTTCTAGCCTGTGCATTCTAGTCAGTGCTAGACACAAACACAACTCATTGCTAGTTTTTCTGTCTTTTCAAAGAAGTTTCTCCACCGCTGGTCTGGCCCAGTTGGCTTCCCTAAAATTATGTGATGAAACTTGATCTTACACATAAATGCATGTGAATTTCAAGTCATGCTTTCTTAGAAGTACACATATCTGTGATTAATGTTTAGTTGCCCCCTTATGTGAACGGCTCAAAATAGCTCCTTTTCGCAGATATGTTTCTGACGTTCTGTTTTGATTTTTTAGAGGTGTTGAACCCAATGGCCATCTTGGCCCCTTCCAATTCTGGGATTCTGTGAAATAATCCACAGTGACTAAATGCACTGTTCATGTTCATTGCTCATGTATTCTCAGAGACCATTTGACTTTAGTGAGTCATGCAAGCCCATGTAAGACTGCAGCCTAGCAGAAGATGAGCAACTCATGTTTTTCCACAGAGGATGTGGAAGTAAGTGAGCCTAAGGCAGCAGGCTGTATCTTCCTCTTGTTCTAGTCAGCAACAAGAAGGCACGATAACACATACACAAACCATCATATAGCATTGTTAAAGTCGAACATCTTTTTCTTTCTCTAAACAAGTAAGTAAAACCAATCCACTCTTAGTTCTGCTTTTAGGGCAGTTACATGTCTGGCTTCTGACAACTTAGTGGCATTTGAACCCACTGATTTATTCTTTTCATGCTACATGTGCCTTCAGATCATTCCACTAATGAGCACCCTTTCTGGATTTTATGTTCTCAGATCCGATGCTCATAAAACCCTTGGCCTTTTCAAATGGCTCCCAGGGACGCAGATAGGTAAACTGCTGTTTTACAACATTGGAATTTTGTAAGGAAACACAAATGCTTGCAACTGAAAAGACTTTTTTTTTTTTTTAGCAAGACACAAAAGCTTTTACCAAATAGACTCTTTGAAAAAACAACAACATTGTACAGATGTACCCACATAGTAGTTGCATCAGTATGATTGAATTGGCTATTTAGTACAAGTGACGCCAGGATGCTCATGTAGCAAAGGATCCTCCTCTCAGGCCCCTGCCCCCATTGTAGCAGACGCACAGGGGTACTGCAGAAAGCATAGATGATTGGGGTGTGTTGTGAGGCTTGCTGAGAGTGCCTTGCCACCAAAAGGATCCAGGAGACAGGAAATCATATGGAAATGAGGATTTGTGTTCCTTTGCAAATCTACCACTGGCCATTTGTTTGTTCTGCTGATCTTGTATACCCCACCGTACTGTCTCATGTGTTAGTGACATTTTTTGAAGGTTTATATTTTAAGGATAAAACAGACCCTTCAATGTTTAATTATATATTCCAGCCTTCTCCATCCAGGCACTCTCTGATTTGAGGTGTGATAACAATTCCCATCATCTCCAGCCAGTGTTGGATTTGTAGTCTGGCAGTATGATTGGGTGAGGTTGATATTTATGATATATGCTTTCCCAAAAAGGTAATATGGAGAAAATGTCCAAGTATAGCAACATATTGAACTGACAATGTGTTTCATTTTTCAAGTGACCTTAAATAGGCAATACAATATTGAATGAAAATATGTCCTTAATGAGAAGTTAACTCTGGATGTTGCTTTTTGTCTAATGGAAAAAACGGCATTTCATTTCTTCCTCTTCTGAGACATGAAAACATGGTTATGTAAGCAAGTGTTTCTGAAATGCCAGCAGATACCAACCGACTTGACTGAGAAATGCTTTATGTGAAGTAGGAAGTAAATAGTTGCATTATTATTCTTTGAGGGCTGATTATTCTTTTTTTAAAACTGGGAACTTTAATCCCAAGAACAAAGGAATGAAGCATTCCATCAGTGTGAAATTTTAGTTGCATTTATTATTGTATATTTCTAGAGAGAAAAACTGGGTGAAAATTGTAATAGATTATATAATGGATTGCACTTGCATTGGTTACCAGAGCTGTTTTCATTGGAAGGTTGTGCTTAATCCTGTTGATGAGAAACATATACTTTGGACATACATGCATATATTCAGAAAAAAAGGTTGCAGAATAGTCAGTCTATTGGGTGACTATTTACAGGGGAAGAGAAAAGAAAAGCTCTGCTGAAGAATATGCTGGTAGCATAAGCTCCACAGGTATGACTTACGTGTGTGACCTAATGAAACAGGAGGAAGTTCATTAAAAAGGGTACATTCCTACACATGTTTAGAAGGAAGGCTTACTTCTTCCAAGATGTCCTACTAATTCCAGCTGGGAGCTAAAGACCTTTCTTTAGTCTAAACCTGAACAAGACTGCATTTTAATACTTCAAAAATAAACATTGGCATTACCAAGAGTTCAGACCTCCCTGAATATTCTCTAGAAATGTGTTGGGGTATCATTTTCACCATGAGGGCCACCTTTCCTTATGGTAAACCTTCCAAGACCTCATGCCACAGCATGAGTCCATCTCAGACACAGAAATGGTTGCATGGGGTTGAAGATCTTCATCAAGATCACAGTGCATGGAGGAGAGATGGATGACCCTCCTCTCATTGCGCATTGCCCTTGTACATACAGAAGCATGGATTTTGCCAAATATATCTGAAATACAAACTACACTGCATTTGCTCACAAAGTTGTTTCCTTTTCTAGGATCCAGAAGAATGCAGTTTCCATAGCCAGTTTATCTGTTCTAGCATTGCTCTTATTCTTAATAAGGAGAGGCTGTAACACCCTCATCATGGAGTTCTTACCAGTCAAATATGTGAAATATTTCAGAACTACCTTACTCTGCTCTTACAACATTGTGCAATTATACTATGGTAATTTTTGAAATGAATTGAATTTTTAAAGAACTGGGACTAACCTGTATGCCGAAGAGATTCAGCTACCATTTTGAAATCCTCATCTCCAGATTGAATTTTACTGGAGATGCTGGAGTTTGCAAAAAGATGCTAGAATTACATTACCTTAAAGGATCTCTACTCTTTATGTTATGTAAGGTTTGCTAGCTATGGCTCATTGGCTGTATTGATCATACATTTTACTGGGATGGTTTTAATAGCTTAAATGAATATTACCATTTGATGAAGATTGTATCAAAGGATAGGCCATAAAAATTCACTGTATGCAGAGATAAATTTGGAACTTACTAGAAGTCAAAGAATTCACACAGCGAAGATTCTGTGTAAACATTTAATAGTTAAGAAAACATTCACTGATATGACAAATGCAATGATATGTATCCTGGGAAGGATGATAGAAATATTCCCACTGCAGGGAGATTTTTGATGATGAGTCAAGCGTCCATGAACTTCAGAATGCACATAGCAGGGAATTCCCAAGACTACATGGCATCCCATAATATTCAGTCTGCATACAGATTATTTCCCATCAAAGCATCTACACAGAGGCCATAGTCTCATTACAAATTCCAAACAGAAACATCGTGATTGGCTGGGACCATGATTTGTGGACGCAATATGTGATATATACAATACCTACTTCAGAGTTTGTGTCCTGTTGTCTGTATTGGGCATGCCCTTTATTCCTTGCACTGTATCCAACTGCTCCTTCCTGTGGTTGAGCTGGAAATCCAGCTGGGACAGGATAGGGAAGGATGGTTTTATTCCTCTTCCAATCTCTGTTCCTCAGGTGGCGTCCACCAAACCGACATTAAATGAACCAACCAACCATCTAGGTCTGCAACCATGTGCAGATGGTGGGGGGGAGGAGCTGACTAATAGACATGGGGTGGGTAACACAACAAGCAAAGGGACTACAGTGGTTTTGAGAAGAAAATGGAAACATTTTCTGAGAAAGTATTGGTAATAGAAGATGAATTTTATGCCTAGACGGATTCAATACACAAACACCTTCCCACAACCATTAAAGCAATGGGATAATATTCCCTCGTTATATGCACCTGGCCAGCCTAGATACATTGTGTCCCAATTCTGTCCAAATTCCTTGCCTGTAGGATCTTTGTTGAAAGGAGCCAAGGATCCATTTATGGTCCGCTTCCATTTTATAATCACAGCAACAACAGGTAGGATTGGGTCAATTTGTACCATGAACTTCATGGCCAGATGGGAACTTGGATTGTCTCAGTTCCCATCTAGCAGACTAAGTCTGATGTCTCACAGGCACTCTGGGCATGACAGCCAGAGCAGCCTCCATTTCTAGGATCACGTTCCTCTGAATTTTAGAAACTAGGAGCAACCCATGGTGGGAGTGGTAGACGAGTGGCCTGCATGCTTTTCTTGTGGGTTCTGGAGAAGCAACTGTTTTGCCAACCTGCAAAAGTGGGTGCTATGCTCTTTTCCAAGGTGGGAAATGGGATGCTATGCTATGTCCTTATTGTCTTTCTAATTGTCTTTTTATTGTTTCTAATGCTTTAGGCTATTTTAAATTAATTTTAGTTTTGTAATATATATATATTCTATAATATCCATTGTATTTTATTGTTTTTATGCTTTGTGCTAAACCATCTGTAGAGCTTCAGCTACGGGCACTATAGGAATGAAATGAAATAGATACATAGATAAATAAAGGCTATTCCTAAGCATTAACTTAAATGCTTTTATGCTTTCATTTCTGTAAAAAGTTGCAAACTGATTTGGCATTTTTGAAAAGGTAAGCAGCATAAAAGCATTATGACACATACCTCCATGAAGGAGGACCCCAAACGGTGGCATCTGGGCCTGGGTACCTCCTTTGAACCATCTCGCTATGGAGCAGCGAAATGTCAGTCACTGAGATACCTCTGCCATCATGCATGGCACATGCACATGCACTGCGACTGCTGAGAGGCTGTGGCACAGCTGAATGCCTGCAGTTCATGAGCATCAAATGAAAGATGAGGCTGTGCCCAACCTGAGCAAGGATTTGCCATCTGTCTAATATTATAAAACAGTGATCTGCTCAATGAAAGCAAAGAAGGGCTTTTGCTTTTGCTTCGTGCTTTATTCCAGGCATGATCACTGAAGCACTTTTTCACACATGCATGGAGATGTCACTTTTAGCAATATTAGAGATAAATATCTGGATGCATTAATACATAATTGAATTTTGGGAATTTGAAAAGGTTTCAGCTGAAATAGGATGAAAAACTACTTTGCATTTCATGACTTTGTCATTTGGGACTTTGCAATTAACAAATGCACAGCTACAAGTTGGTGTTAAATTGGCACAGCAGGCTAGAGAATCACTAGAGAAACTCCTCACTTCATACTCAGCTCTTGTCCTGAATACTTCTGGGGCAGGATGGGCTTCGAGTGAATGGGATTTTTGCCCAGTTAGCCAGAGGCAATAGGATTAAAACACAATTGCCTCTGGCTGTTCCAGCCTGCTGCGCTCACATCTGTGTGCAGAGGGATGACCCAATTGGGTCCTTCATGCTGCATCATTTGCAGTTTGTTCTGGCTGCTTCTGAAGTAACTGTGTGCGCTCTCCACATTCAGGATGGTTTGCTGACTTTACAATGCCGTGTAACTGTAGACATTTCTGGAGTACTTTGAGCGTTCTCCACTGTTGTGTAAAGCACAGCTATAAATAGTTATTGATTCAAAGAGTGTTTTTTCATACATGAGCCAGGTACGAAAATCAGTAGCAAAAGGAAACTATTGATTTGAATTTTGAACTTGCTCAATATTTTCCTTGCGACAGTCAGAAAAGCCTATCAGTGTATATGGAAGAATGTGCAGATATCTTCTTAGGCAGAGAGGGAGGGAGGGAAGTTAAGATGTGGGGAGCTCTTCCTACTTCCCTTCTTTGACAGTGAGAGGCTTTGGGAAAGCTGGTGTGGTGTGGTGGTTAAAGGGCTGGACTAGGATTCAGGAATCAGGTTCAATTCCTCGCTCAGCTGACTGGGTGATTTCAGACCAGTCACTATCTCTTAGTCTAGTCCAACTGGCAGGGTTGTTCTTGTGAGGGTATGATGCAAGAAGTCCTCATATGTACAAAATGACTCACTTCATCAATATTAGGGCTGCCCATAGTTCACACATGTCCTTTAGGCCCCGTGCTGGACAATACCACTGTAGTTTTCCTATAACAGGCTGCAAAATGTTCTTGCCCACAGCAAGTTCTCCCAGAAAGTTGCCCACATTTTAGCAGACATCCAAGCTCCACTGAGCTAAGTGAGAAGCACCACATGCCAGCAAAACAGTTACCATTTTAAATAGATGGTAGGAAATGATTGGCGGCTGTAAAGTCCTCCACTGAGTTTGCATAGAAGCAGGAAATAAAATGGGCACCACTGCTGCACTTACCCAGCTTCCTCATGAAGTAAAATTTATGGATGAATGTAAGGATGAATTTATTTTGGGGTCTCAAACAGTGTCTTTCATGAAAGTTGCTGGGGACAGCAGGGGACCAAGGGATAAAAGATTTAGTATACATATTTGCAAGCTCTTATAAAAGGGCATTCAATTCCACTATTTCAGCTTTTATGTTAAAACCATGGCACGCCAGGCTAGGATATGTGAATCAAGCCCACCAAAGTGCTCCAGGTTCCATCTCAAGGCTAGTCCCGCTTTCATGCTCCCGAGATTTGCTTCTCCTCTGCACTTGACCAACTCCTTCTATCTGTGGACTGCTCATTCCGCTCCTGTACCCTTCTCCAGAGTTTTCTGGTCTCCCAATCCAAACACCTGTCAAAACTTACTGAAGAATAAAATGGATAAATGACATTGTCATACTGAACAGTTAGGTGTTTTCTAGCATTATTGATTGATTTATGTATTGGTGCTGTTCCCCTTGTTAACTTAGAGTTCAAAGAGTTCAAAGAGCTTAGAGTTCAAATAGGACACCTGCTCAAATTGTTAGCACTTTTGTTAGGTTCATGTTTACATTGACCAGGTGACATCTATTGCTTAGCAGACCAAGCTTAGTTCTTTGACATTATTTATAGCAAGTCAAAAATGACAAAGTGGAATTTGTTGATGCTTTTTTATATTTATTTGCAGCTGTGGTTACACAATTTTTGCTTCTGGGGAAAAGCATATAGAAAGCCTTTCCTGGAAACTCTTACAGGTACAGTCCATTTTTGACCCCAATTTAGAGTATCAGAGTAAACCTTTAAAACCCTGAATGACTTGGAAATGGGCTTCTTGAATGAGGTACAGACATCCCAAAGTTATTGTCAGAAGTCCCTTTTCTGACTTTTTCTCAACAAGGCACATCTAGCAGGTGACTGTGAGGGACAGGGCCTTCTCTGTGATAGCACCCAAAGGTGTAACATGTCTTCTCTTGGCAGTGATTCTTCTTTTTAGGAGCAGGCAAACATGATATTTCAAAAAAAAAATATTCTTGTATCCTACTAGGCTTTTGGTGAAGCTTTGGCTTTAAAACCAAAACTTTAAAATTTTAAGACCTTTCTTTTATTGTTTAATCTTTCTGTGAAGTGCTCTGACCATCCCTAATAATTGCATTTTTATCTAACTTCCTGTCTACACTATCCAAAGAACTTACTGGGGGGCAGCAAAGAAATGAACAATAAACAATAATAAAGAATGTACTGGCTTGAAGTTCCTACATGGATTTTTGGCTGCTTTCAAGACTTGTAAAGAATCACAGAAATGCTGGTTTGCTTTTTACAAAATTTTTAAAATGTGTTTATGAAATACACGTTATTTGAGTTGAGGACATACTTATTAAGTTCCACTTCAAGCAGCCTAAGGGCACAGTCTTATGGTCTCCTGATGTTCTCTGCTGACTATAGGAGTATTTGGAGTCCCATCTCCAGGATCCTGAGAACTTGGAGCTTGAAGGATGAACTCTGCCCCACTCCTGTAAGCCCCACAGTCACAAATGAGCCTTGGATGTGAGAAAAAGGAGCATGCTAGTTCCGTTTCCTAATGAGATCCCAACATCCTTCTCTTTCATTGTTAGCAGTTTCCTCAGATGGCTAAAAATGGCCATGTAGATAAAAAAATCTCTCTCTTGGATCTGCACCTTAATATGGTGAAAGTATTTGAGAGTGTCAGAGAAGCTGAGAGAGATACTGCCAGGTGGTCAGAGCCTCTCACCAGTCTGGTCCCCTCGCAGGGTCTCCCAAAGCAGAATGGTCAAAGCTGAGACATCGGACCAAGATGCATCCACCTTCTTCAGGAGTAACAGCTACATCTGCAGAAGAGAATGGATCTCTCTAATGGTGATGGGGGGTGGAGAAACTTCTGAGAAGCAGCTACTGTGCTGCAGTGCTAGATGAGGGCCACACTGGCAAAGCAGCTTTCACAGACATTGACAGTGATACTGAGCAGAGAAAGGCAACGGCGAACCACTTCTGAACACTTCTTACCTTGGGAACCCTTTGATGAAACAATGTAAACTGAAACAAGATAGTGCCGGAAGATGAGATTCTCAGTTTATCCTGCTAGTGGGAAAGAGTGAAGGACAAGTACAAATAGCACTGTTGCTTATGATGCAAATACATCAAACCTAAGAGGAAATCTAGTGGCTGATAGACACAGAGGCGAAAGGTAAGTCCAATGGTGCACAACACATACGCTTATAGTTGGAACATGGAATGTGAGAAGTAAGAATCAAGGCAAATTGGAAACCATAAGGCAAGAAATAGAATTGTTAACCATCACAGTACTTGACCTGAACAAATGAACATGGACTGGAATGGGGCATTTTCAATTGAATGAACACAAAGTATTTTACCCTGAAAATGACAAACTCAGAATTCATAGAAACATGGAAACATAGAAAAGCCACATTGGATGACGTGGCGGCAAACAGCTGCTCACAGGATCTCTCAAGCAGGATGAGTGCAAGACCTTTGCCTGCCCAGGCTCCTTATCAGTTGGTGTAGACAGGCGTGCTACATCTGGTGAAGGAGCCCTCCCATAGTCATTAATGCTAGCAGCCACAGTCTCTACCTCCATGAACCTGCCCAGTAACCTTTAAAGCCTTTTAGACTTGTGTCCATCACTACTTCTTGTGGCAGTGCATTCCATAATTGAACCATACACTGTGTGAAGAAGCACTTTCTCTTGTCTGTCCCAAACCTTCCCCCAGTCTGCTGTTGAGGGCATTCACTCATAGGGTCACCACAAGTCAGAGAAAACAGCATGTAACAACCACAGATAAAATCAGGGAACAAGGGACTGTGATGGCCAAGACTGCTGCTGCCAGACATTGCACAGGGCCCATGATGCACATAAGCCTCCATGTTCAGAGGCTTATATGCATTGAAGGTGGACATGATAGCTTTCCGCCCTAAGATCTGGATCTCATGCACCCTTAACACTAGGGTTTAAGTCCCATAGAATGCAGTGGGACTTACTTCCAAGGAAATATGCATTGGACTGAACTATAAATTGGTTAATATGGACAGAATCAGTTTTGGCTTAATAAAATCTTATTGGTTAATATTTTGCAATCTAGTATTGTGAATGCTTCTTTAAAGTTAACCATGAAATCTTGTGGCAGATTTTAGGCTAGGATCCAAAATACTGTCTTCAGTACTATAGTTAGAAAAGGTTATTGCTGAATGAAATATTACCATATTTATATTGACCTTCACCTTCCAGATGATACACTACTGTGAGTTAAGCTTTGCAGATGTGCACTTGCTAATTCCATCCATACAGCTTGGCAATACAATGTAACATTGTGAGTGTCCTTGCATCATAATACCAGTTCAGTGGAGAACAAAAGACACCACAACACCTTTTCCCATGTTCTGAAGCCAGGGCTGATTCAGGGTTGCCCATTGCTCTCCCAAGACAGTGGAGGGTGCTGGAAGCCTCTGATGGAATATTCAGTTTCTCTTCTGCATGTTGAATTATAGCTCAGCTTAGTAGCAGTTCTAGCTTGCTCAGCTCTTGTCCTCATTTGTTCCCTTCATAATATTGGCGAATATCTGTCAACTGGCTCTGACTGGCCGTTATGCTTCTAAATTTGGAAACATTTTTGGCAGCATCAAAAAGTGACCGCTCTTTCAATGATTTTTCAGCAGGGCCTGCAGAATTGTTCACCTCTTCAATGCTATTGCCTTCTGTTCAATGTAATGAATAGACTTTGACCGACAGACCCAGCTCTGTGGCGAACTGATCACCAGCCAGCTAGTCCAGATAGTGACTATTCCTTTTAGGAGGAAACAAAACTAGCCATGGGCAAGCCTTATGCTGATCACTCTGGGTGTGAACTGAAAACTGGAGAAGGACTCCAGTTCTATCTTCAACTTGGACAACTCTGGAGTTGAGGGACTCTTGGCCTTCCTTGTAGACACAGTTGCATTTTCCCCAAAGTGCAATACTTCATAAATCACACTATTTCAATTCTTTGGAAATGTTTAAAAAAGCAGACACCATAAAACCTGGTGAGCCCCACTAACATTTTGGAAAGGATTAGGGTTAGCATTAGAGTTAGAGTTAGAACTCATGAAATCGTTGTAGTTTGGGCCTTCAAAAAGATGAAGTAACCAATCCAAAGGTAACTGATTATCAGGTCCAGTAATATCAAGACAAAGCCCTAGTATATGACTTATATTCCTTCTTTAGGAATATCAAACATTCAGTAATGCACTGATTACTTGGCATCAATGAATTTAAGCTGCATTCTTAGGCAGAAGCAGCACTTGAGTAAGTTGATTGTCCTTACTCCTAAAACTGCTTTACAAGTTGATAAAACGCAAATGTGGGAGTAAGGCATTGATCAAATCACAATTGTTACATTATGAATGGAGATTTGTCAGGCAATTGTGTATAGAACATAAGGAGGCCACACAGTGCTTCAAACTTATAGGAGATAAAGCAAAGAGAGACCTAGGAATATTTAACCATCTTTTCAGATTTAAACGTATGCCAACTAAATTAAATGTTAACTGCTGCATTCAAGATACTTAACAGTGAATAAGTAATAAGTCACTCAGTCATCATACTCAATTTAATTGATGTTTTTTGTGACCCTTTTCTTATGCCATCATGAGTCCTCAGGTACATCCCTTTAAAGGATAGCAGCATGAAACTAATGAGTTTTGCTTTGCATGATGTTTTATCAAACATCTGCTGGCTTCGCTTTTCAATCTTTCTTCAGATTCAGAAATGAGATTTCAAAAAGGCAAAGTGCCTTTGTTTCACACCAACTCCACCAATGTATGGGCTCAGAAGGGCACTTCTCTCCCCACAGCCTTGTCACCCCTGCCAACCCCTCCCTTTCCTTTCAGCTCATTGACAATGACAGCTTCACCCCCATGCCAAATAGCAGCTTTAGAGGAGCAGCTTTCAAGAGTTAACATCCTGCCCTTCATGCTGGTGGAGACAAGGAAGCATTTCTCTGCCCTGGGATTGCCTCAGAAAGGTAATATGCTTCCTTCCAATTTTTTAAAAGAAGAAATTGTTTCCGAACTAATCTGAGGCAAGCTTGGGAATGCTACTTATAATAAGCAACTCTTTTAAAGAAACAAGCACCATGTAAAAATAGGTTAATGTGTGCATACAGGGTAAAATAGAAATGAAAACAAATCAGAAATATCTTCTATGAAATGGCTGATATATTTTGTGCTTCATAAGAAATGAAGATGTTAATAGTACACAGTCAGCATGAGGAACCAAAAGGTGTAAAATTAGCAATTATGCATTGTTTAGCTGGACTTCCAAAAGGATTTTAATAAAAACCTTTCCAAAGACTCCTGTGCAATTTTAGCAGTCATGGAATAGGTCCACTAATGGATCATGGATTGGTTAAAGAACAGAAAGCAGCAAGTAGAATCAATGGAAAATTCTCCCAGTGGAGGGAAATAACAAGTGAGGTTCCACAGGGATCTTTATTGGGACCAGTGTATTTCAGATTATTGATAAATTAATTAGTAAAAGGACTTAGTAGGAAGGGGCCAAGTTTGCTGATGATACCAAATCATTTATGGTGGTTAGCAATAAGGGACTGTAAGGAGCTCCAAAAGGATCTCTTAAAACCGGAAGAATGGATATCAAAAGGGCAAATGCAGTTCAGTGAAAATAAGTATAAAATGATGTATATTGGGAGCATCCCAACTTCAGGTATAAGCTGGTGGGATCTACGTTAGTGGTCACTGACCTAAGAAAGACACCTTGGGGTTGTAGCTGACAGCTCAAAGAAAATGCTAATCCAAAATGTCATCAGCAATGGAAAAGGCTTAAGGTTTGACAGTTAGGAAAAGAATTGGAAATAAAACTGTCAATAAGTTTTTCCCCTTATACACATTTTTTGTGCAACCACATTGGTCATTGCAGGTAAAAAAGGATATTGTAAAGCTGGAAAAAGTGCAGAAAGGGTTAGAAAAGCTTTAAATAAATAAATAAATAAATAAATAAATAAATAAATAAATAAAGTTGCTTTTGAATTCCTTTTCTAGGAATTACTGAAAGGCTAGTTCTTCTATCCTTAAGTTTGGAAAAAGCAGTCAAGAAGTTCCGTTTCCAATGTCAGTGGAGGATGTCGTGAGCAATCTTACTGTTTTATTGCATACTTATTGTTTGAATATTATGGTTTTTCTTGAATATAAACCAACCTTCCCCAGACTGGGGTCCTCCAGCCACTCTGTACTACATCTCTCACTACTGGCCCTATTGGCTGAAGTCTGAAACATCTGGAAGGCAAATGGCTGAGGTAGGGTGGAATAAATTGTTATTCTCCAATGGGTATTTTCATGGTTGTTTCATGAGCTATTTGTAATCTTCCTTTCAGACAATATGGCTGGATATAAGTAAAACACTTACACCTAGAACTGACATTAAAATTGAATGTTTGAAAAAATAATGGATATTAACTGGTAATATTCACAGGTGTGCACATGTTTTTGTTGGAAAAGGGGCAAACATCTCAGGCAAAGTAGAGCCCCTCAGTGAGAATATGTATTAACTACAGATTCTGGATAATAAGGTGTGTTCCTTGGTGTTATAGAAATCTATGGATGCTGTTTGAATAACATTGATAAAATGCTATTGGTGTCATACTTCATGCTGTGAATAAAATAGTTTGGATAAATTCCACAGTGGCAGGTTAGTGCACATGACTGGGATGACTCAATTGCTTTGTAATGACTTGTCAGCGCTAGCCTGTGGCATGAGCTGTCAATAGCCTTCTTTTGATCCTCAGAAATCAGAATGTGATTTTTCACTCTCCATTGTTCAGATGTTTTGACAGAACTTGTGAAATGGATGTGTATAGTGCCCGTGCCCGGAGTATATGGACACCGAGGGTAAAGCGCAAAGAAAGAATAACTTTTCTATTTGGATCCAAATCTCTATAATTCAGAGCAGTCAAGAATGAAGTAAAATGAGTTTGGAGATAAGATTTCATCCCCTAAGGAGCTGCAGTTCACAGATTCATAAGAAAATAATTTCACACTAGCAGCAGGTTCCAACTTGGGAGAGAAATAGCAGTATGCTTACACTGAACTCAGATTCTTTTTAAATCTTTCCCATAGCAATTAGGAACATCTGCAAAATGGCAGGAAAGCCACAGGTATACAGCAAGCTAATCAGAGCTTGAGTGGCAAATACATATATCCATTGCCCAACAGGAACAAAAGAAATCCATCAGTATTTGCTGACTTTTCTCACCCATGTATCAGAAAAATGAAAAGCCCAGGATCAAATGTGTTTAACATTTAAAATAAGCAAGGGAAAAAAGAATAAACCATAGTTGTATACATTGTTGCTGAGAAACACATGTGGGGATAGATCATACTTAATTACAAAAAGAACCTTAACAATGTTGATAATATGCAGCCAAAATGTATCTTTTTTAATTGGGTATCTTTACCTGAGTATAAAATGTATAGGTAGAGCCAGATGACACAGCACCTGAAGTGCACCAGTGAAAAAGAAGCCATGAGGACCTTGGACCATGGTATGGGGTGGAGGAAGAAGCTTGTTTCAATGACACCCAAACTACTCTGAACCTACTTAATTTATTTACCTGTTTACTTAACACAGGTAAACAAAAAGGCTGTGGCTGGGCTTTTTTGTTAAGAGAGTGAAATGGTAAGTCCCTAGGATCTTGGCTTTATGTTATCATTTATGGCAAAGCTGAATGGTGGCACCTGACAATTGAGCCTTTTCAGTCCTGTGTGTGTGTTAGGACTTGCACTGGAGTCATTTCTACTGTGTGCATCTTCTGTGGCACCCTTCCTGTCACTTAAGGGAGCTCTCCTTCCATTCCGCAACAACAGCAAGACCAGGAGACTTGGCAGTGTTGTGTTGCTCCTGTGCTGCACAACAGTGAGTGAAGTCTTTGAGCGATGGTTGTCAGCGTTTCGAAAGGAAAGGGTGGTGCCTTGGCCATAAAATGCTAGACGCCCCAGGGTGTTCATGTATTCTGCTGAAAGGCCGTCAGAATTCTGTCCTTCACTTTGCAGGTTTCGTCTCTCTGAAGTTCTGCCCAGTCTAAGACTGGTACCAAGAACCATCAGAAGGAGCAGCTGAGTCCACTAGTAGTGGCCCAAGTGGACAGCGGACTGAGGAAAGCATGTCGCTCACCTGGTCACCCTCTTCTTCATATTCGGAAATGTACTGTATTTCTGTTTAACTTAGACTATTTCTAAATGTGCATCTCCACATACAATTTAGCTGCTGCAAATTTTATGGAAAAGGTGTCTTTTTTTTTTTTTGGAAATTCACCTTCCAAAACTTATAGTCCTGTGCCTACATATAACCCTTGACTTAGTTTCCCTCAGCCCAATTTCAGAAGCCCCCTGAGAGTGATAAACCCAGAATACTAGTCATAGTAATTTATCCCTCCCTGTGGGAGAGGAAGAAAGCAGGAATGGGCAGGAGAAGTGGTGGCATCAGAAGGGGGACATAGAGAAGGAGCTGTCAACTTTTGTCTCTGGCCCACCTGACAGGAGTTGCAGAAATGCCAGCATTGGCATGTGGCCCCTAAGAAATCACCTCTAAAGGAATGTGACCTTCAACTGGACCTCTCTTTTGACCTGCTCCAGTCTACAGCTTTATCTGTGGCAGATAATCTGCTCTTGATGTTCTTTCAAGCTTTAAAAGTTTTAAAGACATTTGTGGAGGGAAGAGCTGTTTATATGAGGCTAGACTGTTATAAGGGAATTATAACAAAATCTAATGAATTTGCATAACACAATACTTAAGAATCACATAAACACATAAATATTTAAGAATCCAGTAGCAGGGATTTTGGTACAGTAGGTCTCCTTGCAGATCTCTTTGAAATGTAGCATTACACCACAGTCCTTATATGGGGAATTTTTCCCTTTTTATACTAACAGTAAATCATTTGTTTCCAGCTCACAAGACTGAATAGCATTTGATATGCCAGATGGATATTATTTTATTTTCCAAAGTCCTGAAGCAAATCACCAATACATTATAGCCATTAAAATGGTGATTAAACATGCAAACAAAGTTGGGAAGGAAAAACCCATGTTTTCTCTATTAGGCTAGGATGGTTTGTCCTCTTGAACACCTATGCAATTGCACTTAATACAACCTAGGACATTTCATTTCAAATAGTCTTACATTCTAGCAGCCTGAAGATATGTTTTGCATCTTTTAATTCTAAAAACATTGTGCTTTAATTGCATCATTGTGTGTAAAACAAAGAATTAATTTTTACTGTTTAAAATGTTGACTTTTTATTGACATAGACAAGATTGTCCAAAACCCAGCCCTTTCCATTTTCCTGTATTATTTGCCCAGTTTCTGATAAATAGTTGTTCTTGTAAGTGAACATTACCATACCCTTTGCACAGTGTTACAGCAATGGAAAGGTTGGTTGAAATTAATCATAATTAATTCTGATGACTGTACTATAAACATTAGTCAAATAATTATTTGTGGGCATATTGTGAAGTGAAGAACAATTAAAGGTGAGTTTGCAGTAGCACAAGGAGTTCATGTAATTTGAATTCTGCAAATTACTCAGTTGAGCAGAAACTTTTGGTCTAATATTTTGACATATATCCAAAATAATTGTGGGCTATGCGTCAGTTATAGAGTGTGAGAAGTATTCATTGAATTGCTGTATCCCATAGTGTGTCTTACACATGGACAAGGGTTACCTGTTTTTCCTTTCAATGCATATCAATTCTTTTGGTATTCAAAGAGGAACTCTATGGCCCTTAGACAGTCTCTGTAATAGTCTAGGATGTCACGGAACTCATACTCTGTGCTCTTAGCCAAATTATATGCACAAAGGAGATCTCATAAGAGAATTCAGAGAAGGTGAAAAGGGGGATGGATGAGGAGAGAAGATGTTAGGATAGGCAGTAATTTGTGGCCTCTCTTGTCTTCCTGACTGCTGAAAGATGTCAACCTGAGGCCCTTGATGGCCCATCAAGCTGCTTTTTGTATTTGAAATGGAGGAACATTGCTCAGACCTGGCTTTGGTGCCAAAGCTGCCTTGGTTGCTCTGTGGGATGACCTTTCTTGGAAAAGAAATAGGAGAGTGAAGCTCTGTTGATTTTTCTCAGTCTCACAACAGTTTTCAAGATCATTGATCAAGATAGCCTTCAGTAATGACTGTCTGAGTTGGGGATGGGCAGTGATGTGAACTCATCCTGGTGTGAAGCCAAGGGCTACATTGAGCCTACTCTCTTCCATAGCATCAATATTCACAAGGCTGTCAAAGTAAACTCAAACAGCCTTTATTTGTAAGTCTTTGCCTCTAGTTGCCACACTAAGGCCCAGCTGGTATAGACGTTCTCATTCAGGGTAAAGACATATGCATCCCTTCCCACTTTCCTGGTTCTGCAACCCCAAAATGCCCAACAGTCTTGATTGGAGAGGCTTTTCCATGTTTCTACACTAGGCATTAGATCCTTGGATATGCCAGCAGTTTTCTTCTGTCACTGCTGGGTCCTTCCAAACTCCTTGCCAAAGCAAACCCAGGCAGGGCACTGCAGAAGGAATCTCCTCCCTTCTCCCAGTGTGGCATATAACCATTCCTTCTCTTCCTTCCAGCCCCTTCTCCTGCAACACCCCAGAACCTAATAGTCTGTTTTGGATGAACCCCAGTTGTTGCTGATACAATTCCACTCTCCCCTAGCTGGGTTTGCCTAACCTCACTGATTGGATGCCTTCTCATGGAGCCTTCACTTTCGTATTTATCCTCATGCCTGGCTGCTTAGGAATAGAGCACCAAAGCAGGGGATGACTTGACCTGCTTTGTGATTCCAGGGAGTTGCTTATAAGTGGCTTCACTCAACAGTGGATGACCATTTCCAGAAGGTGTCTGGAATATCTGCCAGACCCTGTGGCATAGGTGCTTGGGAATCCCACAGAGTTTTCTGTTTCCCTCCATTCTATTCAAAACCTCCATAAAACTGTTGAGTGAGGGATTTGGAGTATGACATAACCAGCATGACATGTGACTCCGTTTGCCTATTTCATCTTAACTAGGTGAGGTGTTGTGTTCTATCAATGCCTGATTACAATAATGGGTTAGATAAGGGCTAACAAAGTTCAGTCCAGACAAACAGATGCCATGTTATGAGATGGTTTGTCTGTCTGAATGTGTGGTGACTAGTCTGTTCTTGTGAATGCTGTTCTCTCCCTGAAGGAGCGAATTTTTAGCTTGGAAATACACATGGATCCAGTAGTGTTATTAAAGGTCAAAGTGGACCTGGTGATTGGGAAGGTATTTTGTTTTGTTTTTGAAACCAGTTTAGGCTAATGATCCTATTTGGATGGGAATGTGTCCATGCTCTTGGATCTGGATTACTGTAATGCAGTCTACACAGTGAGATTAAATTTCATTCAGAACCTGGTAGTGAGATTATTCACTGGGTACAGTCATTGCAAACATATTATGCTAGTCCTTTCTTTCTTGCAGTGGTTCCCAAAGCATTTCCAAGCCCAACTGAAAGTCTGTAGCACTTCAGTATATCCAAACAACTTTGATTAAATGCATGTGCAGTGAAAGGCAGTGAGTCAAAAAGCGCCTCATCAAATTAGTGGCTTAAATGATGGCTTCAGTTTTAATCAAAGTGATTAACTCACTCTTCATAGAAAGCTCCTTAATAGCTCAAACCTATAAACAGTGCAGCCAATCCCTTTGGTAGTTCACATTATAAGACTACTTCCAAAAATAGTGACCGACAGAGGCTGTCAATAGTTCCACAACAGAACTCATGCTAAAGCGCATCACGAAATCAGTTGTTATCTTTGTGTCTTAGAACACAGGTGAATTGGATACATAGCTGATCACGACTCAAGGAATCTCACACAATGAGTCAGAAAAAAATTGCAGTTTACACTCCACCACCAGAGGCTGGCAAACCCTGCTAAAAACATTGTTGAAAGAGAGGGTCAGATGACTCACAGACAGCTGGGTTTTGTTCGCCTCTGCTTTTGCTGTTTCTGGTAATGAAGCATTTTGTTCTTGCAGTTTGTTGATGTCTCAGGCTGTGGCCTTTTCCTGCCAGTCTCCTTGGACCAAGCCTCTCACTTTACTTCTCATCTGCTTCTGCCCTTGCTGAATCATTTAACTTACTTTGCCCAGTTGTCCATGGCATTTATTTCTAACCATTTCTTATGACTTAATGTTTCAGCTGCTGACCTGAAATACTTTGACTCTGCAGCCTGCTTGTTATTTGTCCGTCACGCTTTGGGAGAAAAAAAAAAGGTAAGAATTGAAATAGAAAATTATACATACATACATACATATAAATTTTATATATCCAATATGGATTCCACCATTTGTGGAATTTGTGGCAAGTTCTTAAAGAGATGGGAGTACCAGACCATCTTATCTGTCTCATGAGAAACCTATATGTGGGTCAAGAAGCAACAGTGAGAACTGGACACGGAACCACTGATTGGTTCAAAACTGAGAAAGGAGTTTGGCAAGGCTGTATACTGTCGCCCCGCCTATTTAACTTCTATGCAGAGCACATCATGTGAAAGGCAGATGAATCACAAGTTGGAATTAAGATTGCTGGGAGAAATATCAACAACCTCAGATATGCAGATGATATCACTCTCATGGCAGAAAGTGAAGAGGAACTAAAGAGCCTCTTGATGCGGGTGAAGGAGGAGAGTGCAAAAGTTGGCTTGAAACTCAACATTAAGAAAACTAAGCTCATGGCATTCAGTCCTCTCACTTTTTGGCAAATAGATGGGGAGGAAATGGAGGTAGTGACAGATTTTATTTTCCTGGGCACCAAGATCACTGCAGGCAGGGACTGCAGCCAAGAAATTAAAAGACGCTTGCTCCTGGGGAAGAAAGCTATGACAAATCTAGACAGCATACTAAAAAGCAGAGACACTACCCTGCCAACAAAAGTGCGTATAGTCAAGGCTATGGTTTTTCCATTTGCAATGTATTGCTTTGAAACCTGGACCATAAGGAAGGCTAAGCACCAAAGGATTGAAGCCTTTGAATTGTGGTGCTGGAAGAGACTCCTGCGAGTCCCTTGGACCGCAAGGCTATCAAACTGGTCAGTCCTAGAGGAGATCAACCCTGACTGCTCTTTAGAAGGCCAGATCCTGAAGATGAAACTCAAATACCTTGGCCATCTAATGAGAACTCCCTGGAGAAGAGCCTAATGCTGGGAACAATAGATGGCAAAAGAAGAAGGGGGAGGCAGAGAAAGAGGTGGCTAGATGGAGTCACTGAGGCAGTTGGTGTGAGCTTGAATGGACTCCAGGGGATGGTGGAGGATAGGAAGGCCTGGAGGAATGTTGTCCATGGAGTCGCGATGGGTCAGATAGGACTTCGTGACTAACAACAACAACAACACCAATATGGATTCCAACAGCAAAAGAATATATGAAATCAAGGCACTTAATCTAATGGAATATTGATAGTTACTACAAATTTGGGCAATTCAGAGACAGGGATTTAAGTAAGCAGGCATGCATATATTAACATAGATAAGAAAGAATGAATTATTTCTATATCAGCTTGCTAGTCAATCTGCATCAGGAAAAGTCATATATAACTTTAAAAATAGCTTTTATGATCCCATAAGTTTCTGAATTCTGGGGGGCTTTGCTATTGACTTCTGCTTCTCACCTGCTAAAAACTTCTTGACTGCTAGTTGACCTGAACAAATATTACAACATTTGAAGAATAGTAGGCACATTTTTAGTAACACGTGCTTCTGAAATGTTGAGTATTTGTGCTCATTTCTGTTTACCATAGTTGCTTTCTGCTAAGGTTACTGAGCCTCTCAGGCAAATGATCTTTTTGTTGCTGTTTCCATAGCTATGTTAGTTTACACAATGTTTTAAAGTTTTTAATATGCATTGACATGATCAAAGCACAGATAGTCTTAAATTAGTACATAACTATCATCCATTCCCTGCAGTTTAACCTAATCAGTATCTGAATGCCTTTTCTACTCTTGCCAATGCATCTGTGTACAGTAAACTATATTTTTCATGAACCAAGGAAAATAAACAAAATCAAAGACATGAAAAGGACTCTTCCTTAAAGAGGTTTTGTAATCAGAAGTATGAGCCATTGCACTCATTGTTAATAAAGTCTGGACACTGTGATGGGTCATGGAGATTTCTTCATATGTTGAAAGTCATATGGACAAGATAACAGCACAGTTGTTGCTAGTTGCGAAGTCAAATCCAACCCATCATGACCCCAAGGACAACATTCCTCCAGGCCTTCCTGTCCTCCACCATCCCTGGAGTCCACTTAAGCTCATGCTGACTGCTTCAGTGACTCCATCTAGCCACCTCATCCTCTGCTGTCCCCTTCTTCTTTTGCCATCTATTGTTCTCAGCAATAGAACTCTTCACCAGTGAGTCCTTCCTTCTCATTAGGTGGCCAAAGTATTTGAGTTTCATTTTCAGTATCTGGCCTTCTAAAGAGCAGTCAGGGTTGATCTCCTCAAGGACTGACCGGTTTGATCGCCTTGCGGTCCAAGGGACTCACAGGAATCTCCTCCAGCACCACTATTCAAAGGCCTCAATCCTTTGGCACTCAGCCTTCCTTATGGTCCAGCTTTCACAGCCATACATTGCAACTGAGAAAACCATAGCCTTGACTATACACACTTTTGTTGGAAGGGTGATGTCTCTGCTTTTTAGTATGCTGTCTAGATTTGCCGTAGATTATCTCTGCAGGGGCAAGCGTCTATTAATTTCTTGGCTGCAGTCCCCATCTGCAGTGATCTTGGAGCCCAGGAAAATAAAATTTGTCACTACCTCCATTTCTTCCCCATCTATTTGCCAGGAAGTGAGAGGACCGAATGCCATGATCTTAGTTTTCTTATTGTTGAGTTTCAAGCCAACTTTTGCACTCTCCTCCTTCACCTGCATCAAGAGGCTCTTTAGTTCCTCTTCACTTTCTGCCATGAGAGTGATATCATCTGCATATCTGAGGTTGCTGATATTTCTCCCAGCAATCTTAATTCCAACTTGTGATTCATCTGCCTTTCACATGATGTGCTCTGCATAGAAGTTAAATAGGCGGGGCGACAGTATACAGCCTTGCCAAACTCCTTTCTCAATTTTGAACCAATCAGTGGTTCTGTGTCCAGTTCTCACTGTTGCTTCTTGACCCGCATATAGGTTTCTCAAGAGACAGATAAGATGGTCTGGTACTCCCATGTCTTTAAGAACTTGCCACAGTTTGTTATGATCCACACAATCAAAGACTTTAGCATAGTCAATGAAGCAGAAGTAGATGTTTTTCTGGAACTCCCTAGCTTTCTCCATGATCCAGCATATGTTGGCAATTTGATCTCTGTTTCCTTTGCCTCTTCGAAACCCTGCCTGTACTTCTGGTAGTTCTCAGTGCACATACTGCTGGAGCCTAGCTTGTAGGATTTTGAGTGTAACTTTACTAGCATGTGAAATGAATGCAATGGTGCAGTAGTTTGAACATTCTTTGGCATTGCCCTTCTTTGGAATTGGAATGTAAACTGACCTTTCCCAATCCTTTGGCCACTGTTGAGTTTTCCAAATTTGCTGGCATATTGAGTGTAGCACTTTTACCGCATCGTCTTTTACGATTTTGAATAGCTCAGCTGGAATACTGTCACCTCCACTAGCTTTGTTGTTGCTCAAACTTCTTAAGGCCCATTTGACTTCACATTCCAGGAAGTCTCGCTCAAGGTCAGCGACCACCCCATCATGGTTATCAGGGACATTAAGCTGGTTCTTGTATAGTTCTTCTGTGTAATCTTGCCACCTATTCTTAATCTCTTCTACCTCTGTTAGGCCCCTGCCATTTTGGTCCTTTATCATGCCCATCTTTGCATGAACCATTCCCTCCATATCTCCAATTTTCTTGAAGAGATCTCTAGTCTTCCCTATTCTATTGTTTTCTTCTATTTCTTTGCACTGTTCGTTTAAGAAGACATTCTTATCTCTTCTAGCTATTCTCTGGAATTCTGCATTCAGTTGGGTGTATCTTTCTCTTTCTCCCTTGCCTTTCGCTTCCCTTCTTTCCTCAGCTATTTGTAAAGCTTCCTCAGACAGTCATTTTGCTGTCTTGCATTTCTTTTTCTTTGGGATGGTTTTAGTTGCTACCTCTTGTACAATGTTGTGAACCTCTATCCATAGTTCTTCAGACACTCTGTCTATCAGATCTAATTCTTTAAAGCTATTTGTCACTTCTACTTTAATTTCATCCAGGATATGATGTAGGTCATACCTGAGTGGCCTAGTGCTTTTCCCTACTTTCTTCAATTTAAGCCTAAATTTTGCAACAAGAAGCTCATGATCTGAGCCACAGTCAGCTCCCGGTCTTGTTTTTACAGACTGTATACAGCTTCACCATCTTTGGCTGCAGAGCACATAGTCAATCTGATTTCTGTGCTGACCGTCTGATGATGTCCATGTGTAGAGTCGTTTCTTGGGTTGTTGGAAAAGAGTGTTTGCTATGACCATCGTATTCCCTTGACAAAATTCTACTAGCCTGTGCCCTGATTTATTTTGTACTCCAAGACCAAACTTGCCTGTTATTCTGGTTATCTTTTGGCTTCCTACTTTTGCATTCCAATCCCCCATGATTATAAAGACATCATTTTTTGGTGTTAATTCTAGAAGGTGTTGCAGGCCTTCATAGAATTGGTCAACTTCAGCCTCTTCAGCACCAGTGGTTGGGGCATAGAGTTGGACTATTGTGATGCTGAATGGTTTGCCTTGAATTTGAACTGAGATCATTCTGTCATTTTGGAGATTGTGTCCCAGTACTGCTTTTCCTACTCTTTTATTGAGTATGAAGGCTACTCCATTTCTTCTGAGGGATTCTTGCCCGCAGTAGTACACCTGATGGTCACTTGAATTAAATTCACCCGTTCCTTTCCATTTTAGTTCACTGATTCCTAAGATGTCGACGTTCAGTCTTGTCATCTCTTGTTTGACCACATCCAGCTTTCCTTGATTCATGGATCTTACATTCCAGGTTCCTATGGAGTATAGATCTTTAAAGCATCAGACTTTCACCATCAGATACATCCACAACTGAGTGTCCTTTCGGGTTTGACCCAGTCGCTTCATTCTTTCTGGTGCTACTAGTACTAGCCTTCTGCTCTTCCCCAGTAGCACATTGGACACCTTCCAACCTGAGGGGCTCATCTACTGGAGTCACATTGTTTTATCCTTTAGAACAGTCCATGGGGTTTTCATGACAAAGATACTGGAGTGGGTTGCCATTTTCTTCTACAGTGGATTACCTTTTGTCAGAGCTCTCTGCTATGACCTGTCCATCTTGGGTGCCTCTGCACCGCATAGCTCATAGCTTCATTGTGCTACACAAGCCCCTTTGCCACAGCAAGGCAGTGATCCATGAAGGGGAACATCACAGTACAATACTACAAAAGAAAAGTTTCTGGGAAAAGTACACACCCTTGAAATTCTGAAATAAGGAATTGGTTAAAGTAAACTTGAAGTCAAGACTGACTGTCCAATGGAAACTTATACACACACGCATGGGAACCAATTAGGCACATGATGTGACTTTCAAACAAAGACTTGCAGCATCAGTTGTGGAGAGAACTGTGGTTAAAAAAACCATCTTACCTGTTTCCTTTGGATATGGCCAACTTGATGGCTGAAGCTTATATCAATCCTTTGCCTTAGCCTTTCAAGGGTAAGCCAGCAAAATACATACTAAATGGCCATAGAAATGATACAGAGAAATTTGGACCCAAATCAGACATTGCCAGACAGTTACAAACAGATCAGGGTCTCTGTCCTGTGTAACCCATTTTCTTTAGCCATCCCTCTTTCCCTCTAGAGGTCTCTTTTTACCCCATGTTCCTGTCCTTACATGCCTCCCAGAACTCATATCCTTTTGTCCTTTCCCTGCTCCTTTTCCCTATCAGACTTCCTTTTTCAACTTTGTAAATTATTAGGGAGATAAAATGAATGTCTGCAAATATGAAGGAGAGGAGAGATACTTTTCAGTGGCCAATGCAACTTGGCAGGGTGTGTGCAAGCATTTTGGCTATATTGAAGTGGCAACTTTTTAGCCAGTTGCAGCAACCCTTAACATCAAATGAAAATGAATTTTCTATTGATGGCCACCTCATCACTGTCAAACAGCATCAGTCTCATGCACTGCCCTTCAACAGCCCTAGAGCAGCAGCTTAGTACATTAAGGTGTACCTCTTATTATTATTAAGTTTATTTCTATATCTCTTTGAGTGGTTTACAACAGTATGTAAAATACAAGGTAAATGAAGAGAACGGGAAATCAGTAAAATTTCAGCAAGATCTCAAATGGATGCAGTTCACCATCAGCACAACTGGGAGAGAAATGAACATAGATACTACTTGACTCAGTTTTGTACAGTTCACAAAGTGTTCTAGTTAACCCAAATTACTTTTAACACATCTGTCACTAGGTAATTCCATTATCATTGACCTGACCATTACTTCCAGGGCTAGCTCTACAGCCTTGCAGAGTAGAAGCTGTTGAGTGCTATGCATTTTATAGTGTCCATAACATTTTAACTGGTATTCAGTAGTGAAGGCAGAATTGTTCACACACTGCTTCATGAATACTAATGGAAGGCATGTTTCACCCTTGCTTTTCAGAGATGAAGGATGATTTCATCTGCTCATTACAACTTCCAGCTCAGTATATCTCCTCTTGCTAGCGGACCTGCTTTGTATGAAAGGATTGCCAAGTTGACAATCTAGTTATAAGTTTGGAATACTTAAAAAATAAGAAATGACTGTTGGGAAATTATATGATTCTGAGTGCTATTTTAGTAACTCACATTAGCACTTCCTTGTCAAGGCTTGACAGGTAATAAAAATTCAAACTTTTTCATTAAAGAAACTGAAATGAGCACTTGCAGGTAAAGGACTTCTCCTAAAAGCTGCCTGTTTCCTATTAATGTGTTATGAAAAAATACTTCACCCAAGAACTAACAGAATGTCCGCAATCTGGAAGAATATATTTTGTGTTGGGCAAAAGAAACAAATGGCATAAGTCCATAATTCTGAGACCTATCAGGTAGATTATATCTGCAACACAAAATATCTGGTGAGGATATCAATAAATTATTGTGAAGTTCATGCTTTGCTTAATGGTATAAATATTGGCAAGATTTTTTCTTGTGATTTCATATGAAGGTGAAGAGCTGCAATTTAATATACACAGGTGTTAATTAAATATGATTCTATAAATAGAACAAGTTAGGAGACACCCACCAGGAGTTGTACAGGTTGATTTTAGAAGTGTCATGAAAACAATCTGATCAGACAAAAGCAATAGTGCTTTGAACTTGAGGAAAGCTTTGAACATATGCATGAACTATCTTAGAGGTCAAAACCTCAAGACATCAGGCATTTGATCCATAACAGTCTGTGTCATTTTTATTTTACTGTATATAGTTTTAAAAATGCCATTGCATATGGAACATGGACTGCAGCTTTTGTCCTGTTCAGAACTTAAGGATTGGAAGATCGCTGCTTCCTTGCATCTGAAGTCCCCTTGTATCAGAAGTCACTCATGTTTTGTCAAAGCTTTTGCCATATCAGAAAAGTCCTCTCAATTTAGTCCCACTGATTTCTATTATACATATTCCATTTTAGGAATAGAATGGAAGCACAGACACTAATCATCACAGATAAAGTTATAGCTAAAGCTATATTTTAAATTTCTGTACTGCCAGCTTTTACTCTGGTTTTACTTCTATTTTATACTGAAGTTATGAAGTTTAATCATTTGAACATGATGCTGTATTTCATATTTTTTAAACTGTTATGAGCTACCCAGTGAGTTTCCTCTGTTGGATGGTATAGAAATGTAAATAAAACATATTCTCCACTCTGATAATTTGTCAGTGCACACAACCACATGCCTTAAATTTCTCAAATACCACAATGTGTTCAGTATATTCAAATTGCCATTTGGCTCCAAGCTTCACTGCTGATGAATGAAGGATGCTGCTTCAGGACCATCAAACATCATCTTTATTCTTAAGAAAATGTGCCAAAAGTAGGAATTGTGGAAGGATAGTGTGGCATTGTCATTTCTTTCATGCCCCTTATGGAGGATGCCTGGCCTGGAGCTCTGGGGGCCAAAAGCTGCCTGTGTCTAGAGGGACTGCAAAGCAAATCAGCTAGATTCTGGGTATTCCGAGGCTGAAGCCACTAACTTTCACTTCACTTCTTAGACCGAGGTTTCAGGTCCAGCCAGCTGATTTACATAGAAATGTCTGCCTGGAGAATAAGGACTCCTCATGAGCAAGGTATACTCATGAGCAAGGCTGTCCTTGCATTTCCTCAGGTGGCAGCCAGGGCCTGCAGCAGTGCTCTGGGCTGGCACTCAGAAGGTTCCAGTGTTATGCTTTTAGTCTCAAGCACCAAATGATGAATCAGTGTCATCAACTGCTGCCTTGCCTTCCATTTCTCTGACAGCCTGGCTCCTCTATGCAGCCCCCCATGTTTGGGCTTCCTACTGGACGTACCTCTGATACTGAGTCTGACTAAATTCCCTTTTGCCACTGCAAGCAGGACAGGTCACCTCAGGTGCTTTGCTTGGGCTGGGCTTAGAAGTCAGCCCGTGGTTCACAAGCTTTTAAAGCTGATTGTCCTTCCTAAATCCATTCAATCTTCTGGCTTATCTCCAGCACCCAAAAATAATATCTTTCACAGGTGAACACATGGAGATCCTTTATTCAATCATGTGTGTGCCACTACATGCTGTGGATCATGTTCTTTGGGCTGGAATCACCCCTGGCTTGGTTTTGCAGTGGCTTTGAACATGAACGTACACAAGGGCCAGAACTGGGCCAGCTGGCCTATATCCTAATCCCAGTCATTTAGCTGAACAGCCACCCACTATTCTACAGTATCCTACTGGAAGAATTTCAGGGCATTGCATTCTGGGAAATTAAAAATAACAGATGGTTTGTCTCCACCTGCTACAGATTATGATGCCACCAGGGTTAGCGGCTGCCCCTTGAAGCATCCAGTGACTGGTTGTGTGGGGTTGCTGGTGTCAGGCACCCTTTTGAAACCCAGCACTTCAGCTGGTGGCCCACTGACCCCATGCTGACCCCGACTGGCAATCATCCAATGCTGACTTTAGAATAATTATAAAGCAAGAGCACAGGAGGGACTTGTGATTCCAACACAGAAGGATCACCTTGACTTCCCCTTTCTCCTCCTCTTCCTCCTCTTCCTTTCCCTACCAGCAGAGGTTGCACTCATCATGGCTAAACAGTTTTTAAATATGGCTACTATTTTTCAGTCAAGACATTCTTCTTCCTATATGTCTTTCCTCATTTATTTTACCTTGTATAATTGGCTGCAAATGTGTTTCATTTCCCATTATGTAACTAAAACATTCTAGTTTTCTGAATTTGATGGATTTTACAATTTTGTTATCTTTATGGATTCTCTTTCGTATTTCTTCATTGGTTGCATGCTTGGTGACACTTTACTTTAGAACATTTACACCTAAATAATTCGTATGTGCAATATTATTATTACCTTCATGAAAGTCTTCTTTATTAGCCATGTATGTATTTGGATTATTTGTTCGCTTAATTTCTTTCTTTTTGTTATATTTTCTTTAATTTAATTTGAATCACAGCTACAATAGGATAATCTTCAGTATTTATGTCAGCTCCTGGGTGAGTTTTTATTGATTTAACACTTTTTGATGCCTTACGGTATAATTGTTAGCACCATCTAATGGGAATTTCCACCTATATAATTTCCTTGTTGGTAATTTAATGTAATGCTAGTAACCACAAGTTATACTTCCTCAAAAAAATTACATCATTCATTCTCTGTACTCATCTTGTGTTCCTAATCTGAATTTTCAAACAAGGTCTCTGCAGTCTCCTTTCCCCATCTTATCATTAAAGTTTTGAAATGTACATGTTGCTTTTACTAGTTTATAGTATCATTTAGATTTCTGTATTTGTTCCCTGTACTTCATTTTTCTCAGTTGGAGCATATACTTGTATAATGATGTCTGTGGGAATTGCCTTTAATTTGCTTTGAATTTATGGAACAAAGTTGTACTTATACCTTTTGTTACGATGATTGCAACTCCTTATCAGTGCTGTATATAATTACTTCTTGAATAAAATACAGTGAGCTGTGCTCATTCTCGAACTGTACAGGACCACTCTTGGATGAGGAGCTTCCCTTACTTCACAAATCTGAAAATTCAACTTTTCCATTTCTTTTACTGTACCACTTCTTGCCTCATGCATATTATTTATATTCTAATTTCACTTTTATTTCTCTATATAGCCATTGCATATGTACTTGGAAAATAAATTGCAGGTGAAAATAGGATAGAAGTGACAAGTCAAGACATAAAGTTTGGTACAGACTTGGACCATGTTTAAGAAAAAGACAGATCTGCAAAGGGGAAAGCTAGTCCTTGATTCAAACTGTATCCATAGGTTAGATGTTGTTTCATTTTAGATTGTTTCATCATAGGGTTTTTGAGGTAAGAAGGTGGTTTACCATTGCCTTCTTCTGCATAGTACTAACCAGAGCTGGCTTGACCATCACTACTGTTGCCTGTAAAAGAGCCTTTGTCAGTGTCACCTTCAGTTGCCGCTGCTGCCCAGTAGCTGCCCTTCAGGAATTTCTCCATCCCCGTCATCATAGAGATATCCATGATCTGCTGGTGAGACCCTTCCTCCTGAAGAGGGTGGATGCATCTTAGTCTGGTGTCTCTGCTCTGACCATTTTGCCTTGGGTGACCCTAGGCTACGATACCAGCCAAGTGAGATAGTCTGGCATCTTGGTGTCATTGCTCTCAGCTTTTGTGATGATCGGTCTGCACTCCACAGGTTCAGTGTGTAGGGTGAAATAGCCAAAACCTGGAGGGTGGTGCCTATGGACTCACCTCCCTTCTCCCAGGTTTTACACCATAGAGAGACCTTCTCCTGTAATAGACTCCCAACATTGTGGATGACTCATCAGGCAATCCATATTTTCCTTCAGGGCCCACGGTCCTGGGCAGAGAGTTTCTGGAATCATCCACGACCATGACCTAAAAGGTGCCACTGGATGGTCACCAACATCCCACTTAAATATCCCATGCATCTCTGTCAGATGTATGGCGTAGTGGTTAGAGTGTTCAAATTGGATCCATGAGATCTGGGTTTTCACCCCCCCTCAGTCATGATTTAAATAACCAAAAGGCCAATTGAAACCAACTACATGCCCAGGGTGCATATCAACAATGAAACCTTAAAGCAATTTTAGGGGGGAGGCGAAACAAGGAAGGGCATTAAGAAGAATAAACATTAACTACACTATATAAATGGCTAAAAGCTAGAAGCTCTCTGTATGTCTGTGGTGGGGAAGTGCAGCTCTGGTGGACAAACACAGTAAAAACAATGAACAAATAGAGCCATCACTCGTAATTGCTATTGTAAGGGCACAATCCTGAGGCATTCTGATATTCAGAGACCACGGGATTCTTTGGAGTCCGAGCTCTGAGAAGCTGCAATTTCAAAGATCACAGCTGCGTAGCAGAGTGGACACAAAGGTGCAAGGTGGGGAGTGTAGAAGGCCAAGAACTTATGGTCAAAATGGCTGTCCAGAGACAATGCAGGATGCATAGGGTGCTGGAAACAGAGGCCCCTGCTGCCACACTTGCTGCTTCCATTGGATACTTCGGACCCTCTGAGCCTGCAGGTTTATGTGCATTTGCCACAGGAGTGATTAGATTGTACCTTAAGTGAATCTGAAAAGAATTAAGGTGGGCCTGTCATTTCTGGGCATGATACACAAGACTGACAGGGCCAAATTCTGGAAGTGTATCAAAACAAGAGCGTTGCACTTAGCACACAGTGTCTTCAGGCCAGCTCATTCTCAGTAATATGCTCATGCAAAAGGATGACGTGAACATACAACTTGCCAAAACACCAGCTTAATTCAGTTTTATGAACTAGACATCAGAGGGTTTGAGCCATCCTGTCCTAGCCAAAAGCGCTTCAGGACACTGCCATTAACCAGTGTGTGTTCCAGGGCTGCCAAAGAAAAGACTGCCAAGGAACCCTTTTGAATTTTCCCAATGTGGTAGAACTTCAGGGTCCCATTCAAGGCCACATTCTGGCAAAATTCTTCTTGGCATGACCCCAGGAGGCTGGTGTCATGAGTGACTGCGGGCCTGAACTCCAAGGCATTTTCTTTTGACACAGATGGTGTGCTTATTTAGCAAAAATCTGTTGACTGAAACAAAGAATGTTGGTCTGCCTCAGGCTTAGATTCTTTAAGCTTCAGAGAACTTGTTCTTGGGTGGATTAAAATATGATTGATGAACATACAGCATAGTTTAGGAGCTGTACTACACTGATCAGCAAAACCTTAATACTATTGGTCCATTTTCCACCAAGTGAAAATTCTGACGTTCCCACTGCTAATTGTGATAGCCTCAGAGTCCCAAAACCAGGGCCAGCTCAGGGTCATGATATGCCCCAGAATAAGCCTTCTGCTTGGCTTTCAGTTTTGAACTCACACACTGAAGTGCACATGTGTGCAAGCACACACTCACAGAACCAGCAATGTATGTTATTCCCCACTACTCAGACAGGATTCTTTGTGGAATGGAATGGGAGTTGTTTCTGGGTCCAGAGGAGTGCTTTTGGGTGGTTATGATTTCCTTGCACACTCCTTTGAATGCACACCCTTAAAGTTCATGTTTCTTATTTCTCCCTTTCTGTGAAATGGGTTGCTGTCTGTGAGAGATTCAAAGACTGCTCCGTCTCCTGTGACCTTCTGGCTCTGCCTCTGTTAACAAGTTTTCTTTCCCTCCCTTCCCAAGGTAGATTTGCCAGCTTCTACTGGGTGCAATATGGTCAAAATCAGAGAAGATTTTGGTTTTCAAGGTTGCAGTCAGATATTTTTAGAAATAGACTAAAAATTGCTAAGTAAAATAAAATTGATGCCAATACCAAATGGCATAAACATTGAAAGAAAGGAAGAGGGGAGGGAGGGAGAGGGGAGGGAGAGAGAGATCTTTTATTGTATGGATTTCACAGTGTCCCTGGAAATACTCTGAATGGGTAACTTTTGTCTAAGATAAGGTGATAAAGATAGGCAAATCTGTCTGTTTTGCCTTCTGTAACAAGTGTGTTCTGTCCCATTTCTATTTTTTTTAGAAGTCTAACCAAAGAGGTTCATGCATTTTGTGTGCAATCCTCTTTTATATACACATTTTTGGAATGTGTATATTATTTTCTTTTTTAAAAAAACCACTTAATATGTTCCTGTTGTCATGAACAGTGCTTTTGAACACATTTCTGCTTGCCAATTTTGTAGAAGTGTGAAATATTTGCATACCAATTCACCTATGAGTTTAGAAGGTGTGAATTAGGTTGGTCTGTATTAAAGTGGGACCCGAACATATTTCATCTGTTTCAACACATTTCATAGTCTATAATTCTCTGGACTGCTGTTTAGCAGGACAGATACTGAAGCTGAAGCTCTAATACTTTGGCCACAAAATGAGAGGGAAGGACTCATCAGAAAAGACCCCGATGCTGGGAAAGAAGACCCTGATGCTGAAGGCAAAAGGAGGCAGGGACGGCAGAGGATGAGATGGTTAGTGTTACTGATGCAATGAACATGAATTTGGGTGAAACAGTGGGAAGAAAGGAGGGCTTGGCATGTTCTGGTCCATGGGGTCATGAAGAATTGGTATGACTGTGTGACTGAACAACAACAACAATTTTCTGGACCTGTTCTTCTAAGTGCCCCGGGCCCTTAGTGTCATCACATTCCAGTGGTTGGTTGAACTGTGTGTTGACCTTTAGTATCCAGGTCTGGAAGTCTTCTTTTAGGATAGAAAACAAGAGAGGAGGAACACATAGACACTGAGTGGTTGTTCCGTTCTAAATCAGCTCTAGAGTGCTCCCCTGGCTGTCTTTCCATTTGAGGAGCCTGCCACCTCTACGCAGCGCTCCCTGCATGGTGTCAATTGGAGGGAAGGCTTTCCTCTCAGCATCTGAGGCTGACACACGGTCTGAGGCAGAGGGGCTTGGCGCTTGGCAGGAGCCCTCGCTGTTCCAGCATCTGGCTGCATCAGAGACTGTTTGAATCAATGGGAAATGTCAAAGCTTTTCTTTTCTCCCTCGCAGTAGTAAGCAAGGGCATTTTAATCAGTCTGGCAGGGAATGTGTGCAATGCTATGCAACTCCTTCTGGAAAATAACTACCTTCATTCCCATCATAGTTGCAATGGAAAACACAAGCAACTGTACAAAGAACCCTCTTCTGCTTTTGCTTCAGTTCTGTAATGAAGAACTATCAAAATTAAGCAGCATTTTGCACAAGCTGCCTAATTATTTGGAAGTGCAATGGAAAGAAAGCCATAACTGCTATCCTCCCTGTGTGCTTAAGCCGAACAAATTCCGTGGGTATTGAATGCAATCAAATAAATGGGTGCAGAAGTGCCCCTTGTACTTTGCAGCTTCAGGCTGCAGTGGGAAGGAAGGTTACAGAGGAGCTGAAGCACTGGAAGAGGGGCAGAACAGATCAGAGCCCAGAAGGGAATCCAGAGTCAAAGCCCAGCTCAGGGAAGGGTGTAGTTTGGTGGCAAAAGGTCCCAGTTTCAGTCCCTAACATCTCCAGATGCACAGGAAAGGTTTCTGGATAAACTGTTGGAGAACTGCTTCTGCTCACGGTACACAATATTTAACCTGATGTAGAAATGGCCAGAATGAGGCAGCTTCCTGTGCTTCCTGTATGTTTGAGGGCTAGGTCAGTGTGGCCTGGTGTTGGACTAGTGTCTTTACATTATAATAAATAAATAAAACAAACAGAAAGAAAGACAAGAAGTAGGGAGAGCAATTCTCTGTCTCCTCACTAGGGATGAGCAGAAGTTTCATGTTTCAGTCTGTAGAAATTTTTGGCGCAAAGGGAACTGAACAATTCCACTCCACCAAAACTCCAGTAGATGGCATGGCTTTGCAATTCATTTTGACATATATAAAGAAGTTTAGGACCCCCATCCCTACCCCCAGGCCTTCACATAGCCCTGATTAATGCTGTTAGCTCCTTGGCTTACTGAAGTGGATACTTATATGGATACAAAAAGGAAGGGGAAGCAGAGTAAGGCAAGCAACATGGGGCCTGAAAGTACCAGAATACCCCTGGACAATTTTCTTGCTGCCAGCTGAGGGGTCTACCTCCCCGACATTTTTTAAAACTAACACATTTTCTTACTGAAAGCTGGAATCACTTCAAGGCTATTACTTGCCCTTTGTGACTAGCCACACATGCCCATTGCTGCCATCTTCCGCTGGTGCCCAAGACCATTTCTTAAATTGCTAAATGTTGACCTTTTAGTAACTCCCAAGCAACAGATAAATAATTAAAAATGCATGTTAATCAGTTAAAGAACATTCCAAAAAAGGTTTACCAATATTATGACTCCTCCCCAAAAGAGGCAACTATTGGACATTGCCAAAACATATGACTAAGAGACACATTAGCAGTGTTACACCTCCAGTGTTTAGCTGACTCAGACACGCCTGTATAAAAAAGATGTTGCAGCATCCAATGAACAAAGGTTTTTGTTGAATAAGATATACCACAAAATACATTATCATGGAAATGGCAAGCCATTGATTGGGTGAAATAAAACAATTCGATCAACCTATTCTGTTCATCTTTAAATCTCCATGTATCACATTTGTTCACTAATCATGTACTTATAAACCTGAATCGTGGGCTGATATATCTGATCAACCTGAACAGGTACTTCAAATAAACAACAAATGAGTCCGTGAACTGTAAAAGAAGTAGGGCCAAACCTAGATTCTAATAAGTATTGCAACTGTGAATATTGCCATTCAGCCATACCCAGCACATCTCATTTAGCAAGCAAAATAGAAAATGATGAAAAGTCATCACCAGGCACTAATTGATCAGAAGTAAAAAGCAACTTTTCCAAGCCTACCATATGACTTCTTTTGGCTTTCCTACCAATTTTTACATCTAGGTTTCTCCTTACATCCACTTTCTCATGAGAAAGTGGATCAACTTGTAATGTGAGAATACCTGCCATATTTGTTTGACCATCCTAATTGTGGGAACAGCTCTATCCATTTTATTGTGCCAAGAAGCTGATGCCATTTATGTGCAGGAAGGATCTAAACATCAAACTTCCAATTACCCATCACTGCCTTCCCCAAGCTCCACCCCCCTGGGGGGAGAAGAATCCCCATGTTATTTCTGATTGAAAAATGGGGAAGGGGAGGTAGATGATATCCAGGGAGGAAGGGCTTGGAGATGCCCGCTTGGCATCATCCAGACTTTGGCTTGGTCGAGTGGGGGAATCTGTCTGCCGTCTCAAAAGTGGTTGCCCTGTCCTGATCTACTGTAAAATTTTGTTCACCTTCTGACCAACCCACAGGCAGGACGTGGTGCAACCACATCATCACACTCATGGAGCCTGGCAGCTGGTATCTGGAGCCATATTGCTTCTGGAGGTAACATGTAGCAATCATGACCAGCAGCCATTGATAACTATCTTAATGACATCACTGCTGGTGGTCATGAATGTCATCATGTTAACTACAGGCTGTATGTATGAAGAAGTACTACAGTTTTTCTGTACTCAGTTTTTCTGAGTATTCTAAGAGTGGAAGAAAAATGTCCACCTACTTTTTCCACACTATGAATAATTTGGCACACCTCTGTCAAGTCTCTCCCCACTCACCTCCTTTTAACCTAAACAGTTGAAAACACTGTAACCTTTCTTCACAGGGGAATTGCTCCAGCCCCTTGTTCATTTAGTTACCTCTTCTGGAGTTTCCCCAACTGTCTCCCTCTTTTAGCTGATCAGAATTATAAGGAATTCATATAAGGGCAGCATGATCATGATGGTTTAGTTTGATCCCTTTCCTAATTATACCTAACACAAAATTCACGTTTTCACAGCAGCCAGAAACTGGGCTGACATTTCCACTGAACTCCCCTCACCTGCTGGAAGTCCCTTTCTTGGTCTTGCTAACTCAGATCCCATCTGTTTGTTTATATGTAATGCATTGGCCCAATATGCATTTCTTTACATTTGCTTATATTATGCCATACTATCAATAGAATGAATACATATTTTCTTGCGAGACCGATGAACAATTTGCCTATGTGGATTCTATGGAATGGTGTGACTCATTCTGTAATTCTGAAAGTGACTTTAGTTAACTGAATTAAGAAATAAATAGATTTCACAGTGTTACACTCAGCCCACCAATCTGTCATCTCACACCTGGTGTCCACATGGGGTTTGCCCTCCCTAATGGAGTGGGATTTGTGACAGAGCCTTGCTAATGTGTTGACAGGATATAAGTGCCATCAAACTGTGGCCTCGTTGCCAAGAATAAAGGCACATCCCAACTAATACCCTTGGAATCCTAAGAAGGATGCATTTCTTCCTGGAATCTGTGGCTTGTGAGAAGCAATGTCTCTTCTCCCTTACTCTGTACTAAAGGCCATGATCCTTTAAAAGAAAAATGGGTGGCTTTTACAAAAAGAAATGCAGTAAGAACATTAGAAAAGCCATACTGGAACAGACCAGTGGTTCATCTACTCTAGCACACTGTGCACATGGTGACAAATGCAAGCATAAAGCGGTAAACAGCTAACTATATGTAGAGTAAAATGCTAACACAACCCACCCTTTCAAAATGGTTTGGTAGCTGATTTAAGTACCCTTATAATAGCTGTAACACTGTTTGGCAAATGTGCCAACTTCAGTGGTGTTAATGCTGAGTTTGGTCCACTCCATTTTGTTTTATTCCTGGCACAGGACACTTCTAGGCAAGGATAACTGTAATAACTCCTGTGTCTTATTGTACATCACAAACCAGTGGTCATCATAGTGAAGTCTGCAGGTATGAATGCTTCTACAATAAAATGCTCCTTCAAAGGTGCTAGCACCATAATGAACCTGGCCCAGATCCAGCATATGGGGCTCTTCCTGTTCCCCACCTCCACTCCATGCTTGGACTGTACACAAAATGAAACTGTATCAAGAAATTCTGTGCAAAATTCTCTGTAAATAATTGCGATGTACATTCTTAATTTCCTCAACAGTATTAGATAAGGCAACATCTGCACTGCACAAACAATATGTTGTAATCCAACTATAGATAGGAAAAATTCGGGAAATGGAAGCGAGAAAGTATTATTTTTTCCAATGAAATAATCCTTTCCTCAGCAATTCTTTCAGTCCCAAAATCAATATAGAAGAACATCCAATACTGTATTAAGCAAAACTTCAGAAGATGCAGGTGGTACAGAATGTGGCAGCCAGATTATTAACTGGGATCTGCAGGTCCAAACATATAAGACCAGCTGTGGCTGCTTGCATTGGCTGCCTGTATGCTTTGAGTGTCAATTCAAGGTGCTTATTTTAACCAATAAGAACTGCAATACCTGTTGGAACCCCTCTCCCATCCGTGATCTGCTTGGACATGACACTCAACCTCTGGGGCTTTTCTCTAACTGCCAACTTTGAGGGAAGCATGGAGGGTGGCAGCAAGGGAGGGGGCTTTCTCTGTGGTGGCCCCCCCCCATCTGTGGAGCAACTCCCCACTATGGCCTGTGTGGTGCCGAACTTACAATGTTTTCAGTGCCAGGTTAAGATGGCCCTCTTTACCTAGGCCTTTGAAGACTTGCTTGGCCATCGAGGAGTCTGAGGGGGTGTTTCCCAGGTGTTTCTGCAGAATCTCTCTTTGTTATTGTCTTTTTAAGTGGTTTTAAACTTTTTAATGTTTTCTGATATTCTGATTCGTACAGCATTCTTATTGTCTGTTTTGATGGATTGTTGTAAATTGCCCAGATAGCTTCAATGTAGTGGTATAGACATGGAATAGTACTAATATCAAAATTTTGATGCCAAATTTTGATGCCAACATCTGCACATCAATTTTCGATCAAATGTCAATAACAAATCTGTGTTCCTAAAGTAGAATGTTTGAAAGATTTGGAAATGTTGCAAAATTTTATTTAAACTCTTGCTATTACACACAGCACATGTTATGCAAGTGTTAGCCGTATGAATATGGTATGTGGGTCTATATACATAAAAGCCATATATTCGAATGCTTGTGAACTATGCAACTAGCTGTGAGCATGAAATCCTTCATATAATGCAAATCAGCTAAAAGTAATTAATAGGATACATGCATTAAAGTATTAACTGTTTTAACACAGTGGCTAAAGAAAGTATAGTGTACAGTCTACAAAGTAAAAACCCTAAGCCTAGCCCTATCTATATAAAAAGCAAGTTACAATGCAAGACACATGGTTGTAGCTGTTCAGTCCTGCTCTTCATAATCCACAACTTGGTTTAAATATTATTTTCTCCACACTTTTAAATCCTTTTGTGCAAGTTTTGTACTGAAATTATCATTAAAATAGTACGGCTTATTAGTAGTCAAACCCTTATTCCTACATATTCCTCAACCCCTGTGATGACTGAGTATGGATAATACACAAACAGGCTATGTTTCATACAGTCATTAGGAAGGAAATTCCTCTGAATCTTGACTGATGCTCTCAGCTGTAGCCTTCAATACATTAGCAAAGAACATTTAATTTCAGTTAGAAACTGGAATCCCACTTTTTAATCCAAATTGTATTGTGGTTTTATTGGGTGATTCTATGGCTTCCATTTTTATTATAATTATTACAACACATCTGCTTTTTTGTTTTTAATATGTGGCTTTTGTTGCTGTAGTTCTATATTTTACTGGCTTGGTGTTTTTAGAACTACTTTGACACCCTTTTAAAAATAGTCATGGCACATACATCTTATATTAAAAACCATAACTGATATGAATCTAAAGGATATTCATTTTAAATCCATAGATTATGACTTATTTGCTTGCCTGAAGCAAAGAGTGAATGATAAAGGGAACATGTTTTGGAAAAAGTCTTTATAATGGTATGAAAAACAGCTTCAGATGCACACTTCTGAATATAGTTGGAATCTACAACACAATCATTAATCTAAAAGTCACTGGGCTGTGCCCAGTGGTATTCTTTCTCTTGTACAAAGCTTCTACCACTCATGGAAACCTTATTTTCATCCTTGCACAGGTCTAAAATCTGTGCTACTTGTGCTGGGTATTCCACTTTTGCATGAACAACCACAAGGTAACACCACCTTCAGTAATTTTTCTGCTTGCCTAATGCTGGATGTTAAGCAATTATATTAAACTTCACTACCAGGGGAAACAACAGCACGCACTTCCATATGTGCCAGGTATATTAGGTCCGCATCACATCCATCACACAAATTGTTCTTCTTTTCACATATTGACCTTGATCAAACTGTGCACAAAATGTTTGAGCCATTCTGTCACTTAACTTCCAATGGGACTGTACACACACAGCCTCAGCTTATGGGACTCTAGTCAGCTAAGGGCGATGACATTTCTAGACGTGTATTTTTAAAGTTGTTTCAAAAATACAGCCACAGTGTGAATTTTGAAGAAGAATGCTCCTTGAAAATGCACGCGTTCTGCAAGTGTGTGTTCATCAAAGTGGCAATATTGGTGGCACCCACCTGGAGAGTGCACACTCAGTGGAAAACTCAGGTTTGTTGCTGTCTGATGTGTGAAATTAAATCGCTTCTATTTCATGGACTATCAGGAAAAAAGCTCTCTTGTAATTAGAGGGCAAGACATTTCAGAAGCCGCTAAGCCTTCTTTTCATCGCAAGTTTCCATTTTTTGGTCTGCCTCAGACACATTTGCATCCCATAAATGTTTATGGATTATATGTTTGCTGCTCAGGGAGTGTTCTGCCAAGTGCCAGGAAACAAACTTTGCAGAATATAGTGATTAAGTACTTGCAGGCAGTCTTTATTTTATGTGCTTCCTCCTATCCCCATGATAAAGAATTGGCCATTGTGGTTCCAATCTCTAATTAAAGAACTTTGCTGTATTGAAAAGGGGTAAGGAACAAAAAGAGAAAAAATGCCATTGGCTTGCACAAATCCAGCCAAACATGTCTCATAGCAATGGAAACCAACCACAAGCCCTGGAACAGCCAGTGCAAACTTCAGCACACCTTGCAGGTTTCTGTTAGAATGGTAGGATTCAGCTCCCCCAGAAAAAATAAAAATAAAAATTACCTCCAATATTCAAAAAAATCAAACACGTTAGCAGTGTATCTTTAATGTATGCCATTTCCTAACTCTAGTACCTGTAGCAGAAGCTACTCTTTTAACTAGATCTAAGGCATTTTCCATTTATGATAAATGTTACTCAAATAAATTATAGAAGGACTTAATGATGTATAGGTATGTGAGGGGATGTCATGTGGAGGAGGGCTATGATCTGTTCTTCCCTGCACTCGAGGGCAGGATGCCTAAATCTGGATACAGCTCATACCCTAACCCATCTTACAGACTGATGCTTTAGTTGGTATCCACCAAGAAACAGCCCCTTCGGCAGGCAAAATCCAGGTGCTGTCAAAACATGTGGTCCACTGGTGAACGCCAATAAATCGTTCTTCTTGTCTGCTGTTGTTTTCCATAAACTTGCATTGCTGTTTTTCTTCTATTTGTTTAAAATGTTTTATATTAAATCAGATCATCTGGAAATCGTGTACAGCTGCAGCCATTCTTGCTCTGTGTTGTAGCTTACTAACTGTGTCCTATTCACTTGTTCTGGGTGATCCTCAGCTGGTGTCCCTCTACTTATCTTACAGCTGTAGAACAGAGAAGGGACGCTTCCTTTCCCTTCTTACAGCCTCCTTCACCCCCTCTAGACACTGCAATGCTGTCTGGTAATGCAAACATTTGCCAGGAAATATTTCGCGAGGGAACTATTTGAATGGCAAGACTGGCATCCCAGAGGAAGCCAACCAATGGAGACAGAGGAGCTGTGGCTAGAATTGCAAGGAAGCAAACTACTAATCTGGGGAACAGGCAACCTGGGATACAAGCATAGCTATTGGACAGTCCCTTTCCAAAAGACTGTTCTGGCTGATGAGGCCAGCCATGAGAAGATAGCCAGCCCCAGGGTCACCTGACTCGCACTGATCTCGCGAGTGCAGGGCCTCTCTCTGTGGGAGGGACTCTGGCCACTGTGGGCCACTCAGGGGCAAGTCCAAGGGATCCTTTCCCATCCACGCAGCATCACAGTGCTGAGAGGCACCTCATGGCGTAACGCAAAAATAAAGCGTTTTTCCTTGCAAATCACATCATGCATTGGGCAAGGCCAAAGCAGAGCAAAGCAAATTGTTTTAGCCAAGCCAGTTGGTGGGAAATAGATTCAAGCACTGCACATGTCATACATTTCCTGATAAGCCAGAGGAAAGCATGGTTTTCAAATCATGTAAGCTTTTTAAACTTATTGAATATTAGCTGAACTTGCGGGGAAAAAGAAATCAGGGTTTGAACTGTGTCAGAGGTCTTTGTGTACTCTATTTTGCTTTGAAAAATCAATGTGGCCCCAGCAGATCCTTCAAAAGAAAAGGGCCAGGCACAGAAAAAGGTTAAAAAAACAACTCCCACCAATAAAGCTGCCATCACGCTGGATGACTTTTGTGCCGGATGGTGACTGCCATTGCATGCCGTTGCTTCTGTTGCCACATGTGCTCTGTCTCCAGCTCTCACCCCGTCCCTTAGTCAGGAGAAAGGAATTAAAAAAAAAAATAAACATCTTGGCTGCTGCCATCTGATCAAATGTCGATTTGCCTGAGATGCTGCTGGTCTCCCTCCTGCCTCCACATGCAGCCCCGCCTCGTGCAGCACTGGCAGTCCTCCGGTTGCAACGATGGGGGCCGGCCTGGCTTGCTGGGGTGGGCTGCTCCCAGATGCCTTCGTGGATGCCCATCCTGGCCATCAAAGGGATGGCGGGGATCCTGAGCAGGCTCATTGCCAGAGAGGACCAGCCCCATTTCATTCACCTGGAGCTTCTGAAAGACAGGCTGGTGGCTTCCTCCCGCCTTGCCCCTCTTTGTGCATGTGTGAAACTTCCATGCATGTGTGATTGAGCCCACGGGGATGTTGTAGATGGAACATAAATGTTTGAACTGGCAACAGAATGCTAGTGAGCAGTGGCACCTCCCTACTGCAAGAGAGTGGAAGTGTGATATTGTATAGATGTGTTTCTAAAGATATGCATGACCTTAGCTTGCAGAATGGAGATGTGGGCACATTTCCCTACCTTCTGTGGCAAGATCCACTTGATCTAGGGTAGGGGAAGGACTCCGGCTGTCCAAGGTTTCCCTCATTTTGCACTGTTCCCAGGATTCTACCAAATTTGGCACATGCAAAATTGTGAGCCACTCATTTATGGGAGTAGTTTCAGCTGTCTTTTTTTCAAGTGATATTTAGACAGGGTTCAAAAATTGGTGTAGGACACCATACAGATATGTTGAGCCTCACTATTTTCCTGCCACAGACCCCCACCCCCACCCCGAATGCCACCAGGACACTTTGAAAGGACTGTTTCTAGCTGTCAAAATGGCCATGGTGAAAATTGGCTTAATAGTCCAGCTTTCACAATATGAAGAGAAGTTGCAACTGCAAAAAAGCAGCAGCAAGTTGAATCAGGGGAGCGGGAAAGCCAGCGCCAGCTGACCCGGTGCCAAGACCTCCTTGATAAGCATGGAAGCAGATTTTATTCAATCTGTACTATTGTGCTAGCCAAGCAGCACAATAGTTGGTTCCTGGTACCCACAATGGGGCCAGTCACCCTGGGCTGAGTTGACACAACAACTCACTGTAGATACAACCGCCTCTGCTACAACCCACGGTTGTCAGGGTGGCTTGATACCTTCCAATAAGCCAGCCTGTGGGCATCCATTTGGGTTCAAAAGCATGTTAACCTATCTTGGGTAGCAACCCTCAACAGGTTGTCATGCCATGCAAACAGTCAGAATGCCTATGATTAACTGTATATAAGAAGACCAGGCTTGCAACTCAAACCTAAATTCAAAATGCAGAACAATCTTCATGCAGTATAGCCTCTGTTCTGAGTCTTACCTTGTTGAATTTGTACATGAAACTAAAGAAGCTGTGTGAAATAGTTTCCATGGTCACTAATACATACAAAGTGAAGATAGGGACTACCTACATCAAAACCCTGATCACTCTGCCAGAAGCAGAACCCAACAGCTATAGCTAGCCTTGCTCCATTGCGCTTCCCCGATTCTTCCTAGGAAAAAGTCTGCAGTCACAGAGGGATCTTTGTGAAACAAATTCACCACCACAGCACCACTTTGGTACTGTAACTAATCATTTCATCAATGGCCAAAAGCCGCCTTACCTTCTTGTTTTAGATCCACAGCATATTCACAGCAACTTTCATTAATTAAAAGAGAAGTCACGAACCAGCCTAAATTAAGCACTTCTACATGAGTTTCCACGGGGCAGGCAGAGTACATCCACAAATCTCTCTCAGTGGAACATGAAAATCCTTAATTCTGAGTAGAGTGTGCCCAGTGTTAATAGACCTTAAAATAGAAATCATGTATCTGAGAGAACAATAATTTCTTCTGTAACCCTCAGGCCATTGGAGAAACATAATATTTTAATTGAATTTTGAAAGACAGCTAATAAAGGCCACAATAATATGGAAAGTTACACAACATGATCTGCTAGATTGCCTTTGACTGCAGCTGTTCAAAGATCCATGTGGACCAGAATAAGCCTGAATTCCACAAGCAGCTCCTCCTAAATTCCAGGTTAAACTGCATTGCTGTTTAGACCAGCAGATGCAACTGGAATGCAAGCAACAGCTTCTCCTGTAGCACTGATGGGTTGGTTATTTCCATTCTGAACACAGTATATAGAATTGATTTCCTACACAATTTTCATGTTTTAATCTATGTTTTGATTTCTGAAGAGGAGAAGAGAAGGAATTCTCAGCAGAGACTGAACAAGACAGAGGGAAGCGCCTAGCTTTAGAAAAATGATATTTACCTAAGCAGTGATAGGGCTGTGAAGAAACCATGATTTGACCAAAAGCATGAAACAGAGCAGGAAAATGTCAATCCTCCAGTTCTGTTTCTCAAAATAATTTTGCTGATTCTTTAGCATCTTTACTTATGAGTAAGTCCCAGCTCAGTGGGACTGCTTTCTGATTAGACAGGCATAGAATTGCACTGTCAATTTCTGTTAATCTCTTGACAGCCCTCCTTCCCCTTCAAACCAGCATGGAATGCCTTTGCATTTCAGGGCCTGCCTTTGAATAGAGCATCCTGAAGGAGAGGAGATGGAATGCATCCTTATTTTAAAAGAGAAAGCAAAAGTCCAAATTAGGGGGGATTGGATCTATCTTTCTCAGTCTTTTGTCCTGTTTTCTGTATGAGCTTACATTTTAAAAGGAAACTGTATGGAAATTCATACACGTTGTAATGCATGAACAAATGCATAATGCACATTTTAATAATGTACATTAATAGTCATAGTTTTTGCACATTTTAAACATACATATTTGTAACACATGCACCCATTGATGTATTAATTACGTAAATATATTCTTTAATAACCCTCAACAGAAGTAATTTCTCACACATTCATGAACCAAATGTTGCGCTTAATAGGAATGTTTCAAGTATTCTCATTGCTTTGGTGGGACTATTAGCCTTTTACCTCTCAGATAAAATCAGCATCTGGAGGGATGTTCCGCTCGTTTCACAAACATGCGCATACTTTCAGCCGTTTTCCATCTGCTGTCCACTTCCCAGTGAGTGCCAAGGAGACAGACATTTTTTACCATAGTGCTGTTTTGAATTTCCTGGCTCTTTCTGGGGGAAACACCGGCAAATGCGCCCTTGTGTGCATGTGTGCATGTATGCACATACACATGCACATGTGCACACACATACAGCACTCAAGTTCTCTTCAAGTCAAAAGAAATTTGCCTTCAGAAAATACAGCCTAAAACAAAGCAGCCAATTTAGAGGTAGGTGTTCCCACATCAGTCTTTTATTAGTTTCAGTAAGCAACGTGCGTGAAAACGACAGGCAAATTGAAACTTACCTGGATACTCTTGTTTTACCTTTTCACATCTGCTTTTGTTTCCACATTTCACATAAGAGACCCTGCATTGTAGACTGACTTTTTTTTTGGAGAACTCTATATTAAGTTCAAAGGCAGGGAGAAGTGAGAGCCCTGCGAAACGGACCAGATAGGTCCCCCTGCCCCAATTTGAAAGAATTAGTCTTTAAGGAGTCTCCAGCCATTCTTTAGAGCCCCGGTTTACCTCTCTGCCCAGCTACCCCAGCCTGACCTTTCTAGTCTCTGGGGGCCAGGGCAGGGACAGCTCCTTTTAAAGCTGCAGCATGGTACCAAAATGCAACTTGGTCACTTATTAATTGTGCCTCTGATGGTGGTGCAGCTGTGGGAATTGCATAGAAGAAGTTTCTGTGTGGTTGCCACTTCTAGGCCTGGGTAGTTTGCACATCAAAGTTCCTGTGAGCACAAAGCTTCTACTCCTTGTCTGCATGAATTGTATCCAGGAGTGTCCATCTGCCAGCAGTACAAACACTACTGACAGGATGGATTCTCCCTTTCACAAGACAAAGGGGATATCCTGGGGCATGCTAGCATGACTTTGCAGACAATAAATTCAGTAAGTTTGAAATCTTGGTGAAAACTTCAGGTTTTCTAAAGCCAAACATGCTTTTCTGAAGCTAGATATAGGTAAACATTTACAAGAGGCCATGAAAGGCACAATTAATCCTAATGGGTGAAGGAATGGAAATAGCTGTTTATTCTACTAAAGTTAATGACATTCTAGAAAGAATAACATTGTGCTTTGTGTGATTATTGCTGATGCCAGGAAAACTTTTCATGCAACACTGAAAACCTTCTGCGCAGGAGAAGATAAAACAGGTGATCTTGTGGAAGAAGAAAGCTGAATAAGAAAAATGAGTATCTAAAGATCCTCCATCCATGTTACTTTTCTTCTAAGCTTCCTTCGTTTCACTCCAAATGCAGCAGACCAAATATCAAAGGCATTCACTGCATAGTACTGACCTTAAGTGCAGGACTTGCTTCTCTTAGACCGCTTAGGAGACTTTTGTTATTCCGATCCAGACTGGGGACACACTTACAATTTTCACTTCAGAAGAACCCATGTTATTTTAGTAGATAGTTTGGATATCTGGTGTGCCTGTGCTTTACATCAGTAATGTTGGTACCTGCCCTTCAATGCTGCAGGAACACACATTTTGTAATAAGGTTCTGTTTGTGTAGCCTTGACAATTCAAGCAAGATTGTGAGAGGCACTACCAGCAATGCCCAGGACCTCAAATCAATGTCAGCTGCCTCTAGAATAAGGTGGCATGGAGGCTGGCACGCCAATGTTGCACTGCAGCCAGGACCCCACAGCCCAAGTGCTGGATTCTTTTGATCAGCAGGGCACTGATGCCATCAGCCATCCCTCTGGGCTTCCCCATTCTTTCCAATGTAAGTTGCAATCCTCATAATAGCTGGGAGGTGGGACTCCCCCGATCCAGAACAATAGAACACAAGAAGATCCAGGCTAGAGTAGACCAAAGTTCCAACAGTCCATTCACAAGGTGGCCCATTAGCTGCCTGGAAAACCCAGAAGCACGACATAAGGCCAGCAATGCTCTCACACTCATGCTCCCCATGTACAGAGGCATCAGTCTGCACACCAGTTGGATGTACAGTGCAGTGGAGGTTGCGTGCCACCATCAGGACTTCCAGCCAGAGTTACTATGTTGTACCAGCTCCACTGAGAGGTATTTGGGCCAAAAGCTACAATTAGCAATGGCCACTCTGCCCTCCTCATCAGCTTAATGAGTCTCAATTACCAGCTGGCTTATCTGTGGGTTTTCCGAACTTCACTCTTCAGCTGCAGGTGCCAAGTCCTCTTCTTTGTCTAAGTCAGAACCTTCTCCCAGATCCCTTCTGTGGGAGAAATGGCCCCAATTCCTACATCAAGGGCGAATGAGACTGCCAGCTGCTCCCTATATCAGGGACTTGTTCTTGGACACACCTATGCACATGGGTGCTATAGCCAGCATGGGGTGGTTTGGCTGTTCTGAGCTGGTTCTGCAGTGTCAGAAAAAGTGGCAGCCGCATCCAGAAATCATGGTTTCACAACTGCTGAGCCCTTTCATTGCTGTTCCAATGGGAAGTTTTGTCTTGCGGAAGGGCTGCAATGCAGGGTTAGAGCCCATGGGAATGACCCCAGGTTCAGTCCTCAGCATTCCAAGAGAGCTGGAAAGACGACTGCATGAAATCCTGGTGACCTGTTGCCAAGCGCCAAGAATAGCAAGTGATGTTCCCAGTGTGGGCTCTTGTTCTTCCTGCACATGAAAAGGAAGAATAGACCAAGTATGAAGTGACTAATGTCTGGAAGATGCAACTAACATATGCAGGGCTGGGGAGGGGAATACAACTCTGCATCAGTGTCTTTGCTAGAGGCTTCATCTGCCACCAACTGAGGTGGAGTCTCCTAAACTACCTGCCTGCCATTCCTGCTTAACTGCAGTGAACAAAAAATGGCTAAAAATAAGTATCCTGTAATTTGTTCTTTTGGGCAGTCTCTGCATGACTCATCCTATTTTCAGAGAAGAGTAGATGGAACTCCAATCTGATTAATCACAAGCCCTTGCACTCGCCTCCTTGGGTGGTGGCTGAAACATTTCATTTCCATTTTGATCAGATGATTCCCCCCACCCCCCAGATTTTCAAGGAAGGCTTTCTTGCTATTGCTCAATAGAAATCCAATAGTTTATTTTGGTTTACACACAGAGAGAGAGAAAGAGAGAGACTGAGAGAAAGAGAGAAAGATGAAAAGCAGGATTTACAAGTATGAACACAACCTAAGTCATTGTCTCTGAAGAAACATTGAGGGGAAAACTGGAGGTGTTTTTCCCTCTGCCTTTTCTATTACTCATGCAATCTGTGCTTCCAAAGTAATTTTGTAAATATGATTATAACTATTGGGTTTTTATCAGGCGATAAACCCAAATAGGCCTATAGAGCTGGTGACGTCTTTCATAGCAAAAACTGAGTGGTCCTTGTGGCTAATCTAGATAGGCTGGAAAGATGTGTCTTCCAAATTGATGAGCCCACCTGGCTTCCTTGGGTTGTCCCCCAAGGCTTCCTTCCTCTGCCCTTGACATTTTAATGTCTAAAAGTGCAATCATGTATAAGGTAAAGCAAATTGAAGTTGGCGTTTGCTTAAGCATTGCTTTTGATGTTCTCATTTCAGCCTCCCCTGTGAAGTCAAGTGCTTTGCAGAAATAACTTTCTTCACAGGTTTTTTAAAAAACCAAACAGGGCTACACATGATACGAAGTGTGGGTTGAACCACTGAAATAATAAGGAAGCCAGTTTCCCAGATAGCATTTTTTGTTGGAACTGGGTGCAGTCAAATTACCCACTGCAAATGAGTAAGGATGAATAATCAGAAACATTCTAATCTTGCAGTATACGGGCATTAAATGTATCTGGGGTATTTGCTCATTAGTGTTCATTAGAGTAATTATTGAATGAGATGGGGTTTGGGATTGTAGAAATCAAGATTGCATGTGGTGATTGACTTCTGAAAGGAACACATTGTGAAGGATAATAAAAATAACAGGCAATGTTGCTCATAATATATTGCCAGTGTTTGTTCTCAGCCAGGAACTGTTCCCCCTGCCTGCCCCCACCCCCCAGCAGTATCCTGCTTTGATTAGTGCTTCTTCCACTTGCTTTACTATTTTGTTTTGTTTTTCATTTTTTAAAATCGCTGTACAATGCCTTGATGGCTTTCTAGCAAATAAGGTGCTATATAAAGTTAAGAGGGAGAAGAATAATGGTGAGCTTTGAGGAGTTATGTCCAGATCTTTAAGTTCTTCTTCCTATTATTACTAAAATCTGTTACCTTTCATTACAAAACAGTCCCAAGGTGTGTACAAGCATCTTCCAGCTCATGAAAGGGCTGCCTAGTCTGGAAATATACCGTTTGGTCACTGGAGGAGCGTGGCAGGGCATCAAGGAATGGGTTTCAGGTATGTTGGAGGCAGCGCCCAGGCGGTCCAGAAGACCAGCTATACAGAGGCAGAGCCCAGTGGTAAATACTCTCCACATCTAAAATTGCAGCTATTGCAGATGCTACAGAATCGGGTGTGATGCATGCATTGTATCTATACGTGACAGCCCAAACCAATGCGAGCCAGACAGACAAAAATGTGTACTAAAGCAGCAGGGCCTGGTGGCAGACTATATCCATACCTAACCCCTCCCCCAATTTGTGTTAAAAGAAATGAAACATTTGGAGGCATTAGAAAAGCCTTCGATGCCTACCTGTAGGAAGCAGTCAGGGGGTAGCCTAATACAAAGGAAAATCTGCGCATCCACAGTATGGCAGATGCCTCAAAACACATGGAGAGCCGGCCTGTAAAGAGAACGAGACAAGCTACACGCTGCATCAGGGCTACCAGAAGGGATTTCCATCTTGCACAGGCAGTTGCTCCACCACATTGGGCAATGCTAATTTTGCCCCAGCCTGCCATGGATGCAGCTCGCCGCCTGCCAGTCCACTGGTCCTTTCTTTTCTCCATCTGCTGCAGTCGGCACGGGGTTGGGCAGGCCAGGCAGAGCTACTGGAACAACTTCTGGGAGTGGGCTCAAGACAGAGTGACCAGGAAGGGCCGATGCTTGGCTGCTACTGCCTCGAGCAGCCCCAATATTTATTAGTTTATCGTCCATACTTTATTCACTTAAGGCACCATCCTGTGCCCCCCTGGCATCACCTGAGGGTTCATGGGATTCTTCGAAGTCCCACTCTGAGGCCCTGCAAATTCAGTGCCTGACCTTCAGTGACCAGCCCCCTTGCACTAGCCCCCTTGGAGTACTGCTTCGGTTAAGACATCGCAAGACATTTATAAGCCTATTAATGAAAAGCACACCCTTTAACAGAGCAAAAGCACTGCCTAAATTGTACCTTTTTATCATCTCCAGGTGAGTAATTATTTTTTTCAATTGACAGATTAATTGGCAGTGATTACCACTACAGAGCTGCCCCCGAAGGTTATCAGGATTAGCAATATGTAGGCAGCTGTCTCTTTTTCATGAAATTCTGAGAAACATCTGGAAAGGCTGACCCAGAGCCTGCAACACGGCTGGACAAGCCTAGCACAGTCTGGTGCATTTCCTTAGCCAGAAATTGCTGTGTAATCTTGCCAAAAGATGCAGTGGCGGAGAGGTCTATTTCGAAAACAGGTGCCCATAATGAGGAACAGGGGATTGTCTCCAAGGAGCATGGGGAGAAACAGATTTCCCAGCAATAATACTTTGTCTCCTTTTTAATATGGGTCCACTGACCTCTAGACCCACTGTCAACAAGAGAAAGCTTACAAGCAAAGAAGCACTGAATCCGTCTTCCTTCACGGGTGAAAATGGCAGTTCCTCATGGAACCAAAAATGCACTTTAATCTTGAATTTATAAATTCTGCTGCACTGTTTGACTTCAGTGAGCAGGAATTGTAAAGTGCTGATATTGTGTATAGTCTTATCTGAAAGTGTTCCTGTTCCACAGGTTTTAGAAATGATTTTCAGGTATAACAGATGGATAAAAACATAAGAACAACTTGTTTTAAAAATGAGGGTGGGAAGATTTACTTACAAATATTCTGTATTCTGCTGGTCCTTCATAACTCTGCTCAAATATTATAATACAGATACACATCGGCAGAATTTGGAGTGACACTCAATAGAAAAAGCTGTAGGACTCAACACAGATGTTTTGATCCTTGGCTTAGCTCTCCTTGCTCTGATAGTGTTAGATCATCAATATTCCTCTATGTCACCCTCGCTCCCCCTCCCATTTTAATGGCAATAATGGCAAATGAGCCATAACACATAGGGATGATGTCAGAACAAATAAAGCAAGGATTGTAAGCCACTGGTGTGTTCAAAACAGGCCTCAGCTGCTGAGCAGTGAGTGATGTGGAGAGACAGACATCGGCAAAGCAAAAAGGTTCCGCTGAGCCCCATGCTTCCTCAGAAAAATCGCTCCATGGAACATGAGAGCTCCGGAGAGGAGAGTGAGTGGAATGGCAGGTTAAGAGCTTTTCTAGACAAGGCTGGTTAACCTGCAGTTTCTATTTCTGGTGTTGTTGCAGAATTATGCATGGAGTTCTGCATTAAGCTGCTTTTTCATACCTTAGCCACATAGCCTTTAGGGTGCCAAAAAATGCAAGATTTTTCTCACTCACATACAGAAAGCAGCCTTTAAAAAGAAGCCAAACTGGAGGGTTCCAAAGCTGTTTACAGTACCTGAGAGCAACCACAAGAGAGAAAGGGTCAGTGCACAATGAGAGGTTTGTCTAGAAAAGCTCTCTGAGGGGGTTGTACATATCATGGTATCCCCATTTCTCTATCTGCCTGCTGGCCACATCCCTTCCAGGATTTATATGACAACCACAGAACAACATCACATTCCTGAAGAAGCCCCTTGGAATTATTTAATAGCTTCAAGAAAGCCCTTTCTGGCAAACTGAATGAAAATTGATATATATCAAGAATGGAAGGTGTCATGTTAATAAAAAAATTAAAATAGAAAGCAACATCATGATTGATCAGATTCAACAACCCAGGAATATCTTAGATAATAACTTATGACAAATTTAATGTCAATAAAGAGAAACAAACATTCTCAAAGCAAATATAATTGAAGCACAAAAATTCCTTTAGTGAAAGCAATTTCATTTTTTCAGCTTTAGTGGTAGTTGTACCTATCTTCGGTAATTCAGTTAGCAAGCAAGATTGTCTGAAGATAATTCCTTTGTAAAACTAGACAGTGTAAAAGCTAATCAGCATGCTAATGATGACTATCATTTTGAGAATAATTACAATCAGAAATTGTTTTTGTCAGGATACTAGTTTTTGAATGGTTTTAGGCTGGTCTTTATTCTGAGCAATCAAACTGATTGCACAATTTTGTCTTCTAACTTAGGGGCCAACAAATGCAGAAAGTTTCTCTAAATATTTTTGCTCTGTTGAATTTAAGAGTGCCATCAGCTGAGGACTGTGATGCACACCCAGAGCTCCATTCCCTGCAAATGAATTTCCTGTATACTTCAGTGAAGAAAGCTGCTATGGGTGCTCAGTCTTTGCAAAGGAAGACCTGCCCCTTTCTGAAATGAAGGGGCCGTGCAACAGTTTGCTGAAGGCATCAGAGCACACACTGCACTCTCAATAAAGCAACAGATTTAGAGAGACATTTTGGTTGCAGTTCTGCACACTTATCCAGGAGTAGCTTACAGTGAACACAATGGTATGTGCCCCCACATAGAAAAGTATAAAATTGCACTGTTGCACATAATGGTGTGTGCTAACTTCTGTATTCCAGCTTTTAACACCTGTGCCTGTTAGTACCTATGATGATGACCTGATTATTTTTGAAAGAATGTTCTTCACATCAATTTCCAAAAAAACATATTTTGGTCAAGGATGGGAGATTTAGATCGTGAAGAGCAACTGAGATGGACTTTCCTAATTAAGAAAGGAAGTTTCTGTACTGCTATTATTTTAAAAACAAAAATCTCAGAGCAGTTCTCAAGAGGAAACCACTGTAAAATATGATAAGGCTGGCCAAATATGGGATGGATAAATTCCATAAAGGAAGTTTACAGGGGCTGATAAGGATAGGACATCTTCATAGGATAGCCATAAATCAGAGGCAACTTGACAGCGTGTAACAACATAAGGCAATTCCTAAAATAACTGGACAGAAATAAAACACCAAAGCACATCATTAAAGCAATTCTGGCCATACTAATGCTCAGACCAATGCTCAGGCATGCTCATATGTCTTACATTTACACTGGAAACACTAGGCACAAAAAAACGTGTCTGATTTCAACAGGGAGATCATTTTGCATGTGGGTGCCACAACAGAGAAGGCCCTCCTCCATGCCATGATAAAAAAAATAACAATCAGAAGCCATATAGATGCGGGAGGAAGTGCCGCCAAGCAAGATATGTGCTATTGTGTCTGGCTGCTTAAAGCATTGGTATGGGAGGATTTTTAGTTTAGCTTTTATTTGCAATTCAAAATCTTGTTTATTCATCCATTTTACTTTTTTGGTCTGAGATCAGACTTAATTATCAGGCAAAAAATTGTGCAGTCATGTCTCCTCAGCAATGCTCTCAACTCTGCTGGTCTCTTCCATTAGATAATTGTTCTGCATATTTCTTTAAAAGCCCATTATTTATCTTAGGCCTTTTTGCATGGGCAGAAGAGGATGAGGGTGGAGAGAAGGAAGGACAGAGAGAGGCATTCATATAAGATGAGATGGTGACTGACTGCGGAAAGTCCAATTGCCTCTGTGGCTGGAAATATTGAAATATTAGTAGGTGACACCTTCAGTGAGGAACAGCCATTGTGTTTTGGTGCAATTTACATAACTTTCACAGCCAGAAAACAGCATGAAATAGCAGTTAAATAGTATGAAAAATGAAGGCACCCCCATACACACATACTAAATAGAGATCTCTAATAAATAACTAATCATTGTGCACAGTGTAAAAAGAACTCCGGACAGATGCAAATTGAAATTCAGTTGGGAAAATGCTTTTTAGCATTGCAACTGGGGAAGAGGAGGGTGCCAGTTCTAGATGAGGCAGACTTTTCTGAAGGTCATGTTACAGAATCCTCAACTTGTCCTTCAGCTTGCAAAGGTAAAGTGCTGTGCTACTTTGGGAAAATGCATTCTTGAAAGGGATAACTTGCTAAGGACCAGCTATGCATGACTGTGTGTTAAGCATAAAAGCTATGCGTTCAGCACCAAGAAGTAGGAATACTAGCTATATCTACAGGAAGTGTGCACAGGTTATTCATTCTCAGTCATGGCTGGTCACTGTGCAGTGTGGCTAGCAGTAAGCGTGCCCACCTCTGGGCTGATTAGAAGCTGCAAAGCAGGAGTTCAGAATTGCTCCACGAGTATGATCGAGAGCTGGGCACAAAGGTAAAGCGCATGGCTTGCGCGCAACATCAACACAATGCATGCTCGCTCTCTCTCTCTCTCTCTCTCTCTCTCTCTCTCTCTCTCTCTCTCTCTCTCTCTCTCTCTCTGGCTTGCTCTCAGTTGCATTATTATTGTATTACATTAAAAAGGTAAAGGTAAAGGTTTCCCCTTGACATTAAAGTCAGGCATGTCTGACTCTAGGAGGCGGTGCTCATCTCCAAGCTGAGGGAGCCAGCGTTTGTCCGCAGACAGTCTCCGTGGTCATGTGGCCAGCATGACTAAACTCCGAAGTGCACGGAACGCTGTTACCTGCCCACCAAAGTGGTACCTTTTTATCTACTTGCATTTGCATGCTTTCAAACTGCAAGGTTGGCAGGAGCTGGGACGGAGCAATGGGAACTCACCCCGTTGTGCAGATTCGAACTGGCGACCTTTCGATCAACCAGCCCAGCAGCACAGAAGTTTAAACCACTGCGCCACCTGCATCCCTGTATTACATTATAATTATCCTCTTGTATTGCATTATAAGTGGACAATTTAGTACTCAGGACTGGGTAAGTTATGTATAATAAGGAAGAGGGCAAAAATGTCTTTGCACACCTTAGGCACAGATAGCAAATATCACAAAAATTTAATTGACAAAAGACAGGGCTGATGTTAAAATGAAGTCAGTACAAATATTCTTTAATATCCCTGGGTAAGGGAAGAAAACCTATTCAGGAGGTGGAAGACATTGTGAATAACATTATGGTGTACATTACTGATGCTATATTGTCAGGATTTCCTTTTCAATTATGAGAGACAGAATTCTTTTTTTTTTTTTTTTGGTAATGAAATTAAAGTAAGAGATTTCAGGAATTTTACCCATAATATTCTGTAAATACTAGTGCCTGAAAGCAAAAATCATCTACTCTGTTTATCTATCAGGCTCAAACTACTAGGTTTCAAAGGAAAGTAATCACAGAACACCCTTAGACAGACAAGGCAATGGTGTCCAAAGGATATAGGTAACTTATCCAAAACCTAAACTGTTGCTAAAAGCATACAAATAGAAAGGGGATATTTTTGGCACATTTTTCTAAGTATAAATAGGTTGGCTTTCTTTTGTGAATAGCAGATGAAAAGCACTTCATATAAAAGCACTACAAATTTTTAATGTTCATTAGCAAATTAGTTAATTGGTAGTGTGTTGGATTCTTCTGTTCATTAATTGCATTATAATCTCACTTCAAAAAGGAAGAGCTGTGCACAGCTCAAAAAGCAAGCATCCGTGTGCAGATCACCTGGTTTCAGCAGCCAGAGGGATAGAAAATGGAGGTGCACTGGCTTCGACACTGATGACTCTTGCAGGGGATTGTGGAACATACTTTGAGGCACATGCTCCATGCACATGATGGACTGTCCAGGCTTGTACTCTCTCTATCATGGAATGAGAGAATGACAACGCATCCAGCGCAGTCTGGTCTGAAACTGTGCATTAAAGGAAGAAGGTTTGGTAGTGGTGAGTAAGCTGGTTATCTACTCACTGAAGAATGTCTGATGAGCCGCTGAAAAATCCTAGGATTCCACAAGACATGGTGCATAATCATTGACTTCAAAGGTCAGAAATTCTGTGCATGAAGAACAGCAGAAATACTCTCTCTTACCCCCATTCAATTATTGGCTGAGCACATGCATAGCCAAATGGACTCAGGATACAATCCAGGAGCAGTCTGTGTCAGTGTTGGTGGCATAGCTAGGGATCTGCGCACAGAAGAGAGAGAGAGAGAGAGAGAGAGAGAGAGAGAGAGAGAGAGAGAGAGAGAGAGAGAGAGAGCGCGAGAGAGAGCGCGAGAGAGAGAGAGCGCGCGCGAGAGAGAGAGATCTTCAGTCTCAGTCTGAGATCACTGTGTGCTGTTCTTACTTGCTCTTAGCCAGTTGCATAACATTCTTGATTGCAATGTGTGGCTATAAAACCTAAGCAGACATATTTGTGATGCCTTGTTTCTTGATGTAGATGGTACAAATATTCTCTGTATGGCAGGAAATACAGACAGCTCAAGCCAGGCCACAGTGAATCAACTATAGTTCTATTTAAGCCGTGTGTTTGAAAAAAACGAAATACTAAGTGATGTTGCATGCAAAGACACAAATGAATGTGCATACGCATATGGAATGCATAAAAATTTGATGCAGGCTCTTTTAAAAATCCTAGACTGCTGGAGAAAAAGGATGGGATGAATGTATGTTTGAAAAAAATGCAAACATTGCAGAAAACATAAACAACCAATATCACCTGGCATGGTACTGTTGGCTAACTCTGGTGCCTTGTTATGTATACATTTTCTTAGAGAGCTTTGTGAACTTTTTCTCTGCAATTCCAGGTCTCCAGATATTAAAAGAGGAGATGGATAGTCCAGAACAAGACCAAGGTTGTGAGAAAAGCACTATGTGAAGCAACTTTTGTGGTGAAAGGAGTATAGTGTTGAGAGTACGGGAAGCAGTATTTCCATTCTATTCTGTGTCAGTCAGGCTGCACTAAAAGTATGCAGTTTGGGCATCCCATTTTAAGAAGGCTGTTGACAAGCTGGGGTGCATCTAGAAAAGCCAGGATGGAAAGGCACCTGGCAAACAGTCAAAAGAGCCAGGTGTGTTCAGAGAAGAGACAAGATGATGAACATGATAGCCATTTTCAAAAATCTGAAAGCCTGTCATGGAGAAAATGAAACAGACTTGTTTTCTGTTGCCTCCAAACGCCAGTAGATGGACATTACCAGGAAGCAGATTCTGGCTTAACATTAGGAAATATTTCTGGAAACAGAGAGAGGCTCAGTAGTAGAACTGATTGCACTGGAAGGTTCTAGGTACTACCTTGAGCAAGGAATTAGACTAGATAATCTTCAAGATCTCTTCCAATCCTATGAATCTAGGATTGAAACTAAACAATCTACCATCATCAATAGTTATGGGAAGGCAGAATTTTAGCTAAAGTATGAAGGAAGTTACTTAACTCCAAATCCAATTCCACTTCTCCAAAACCAGCACAATGATTTTTGTCTTCCAAAAGATGCTAGGCAAGTGTCTGAGAAAAGGAAAGTGCAGGTATGCAGGACAACTCTTGGTCATGCCCTCCAGCATGTGCTCTCACTTGGTTCAAATATGGTGGCATGGAGACCAAGAGAATGCTTTCTCTAGTCCTGGCCAATTGTGCAGCTGGAGTACTGCATGGATGTGAGCCTGTCAAGGAATCAGCAACTGCAGGAACCAGCTGCATTGCAGAGTGGCCTGAATCTGTCCCATTTCTCTCAAGAGCATTTCTTAATGCAACCATGGATTTGCAGACTGGTATAGCCTGGCAACGGGATTCAGGAGAGATGTACAACATGCCCTGCCTGCAAAGGCCTCTGAGCTGGAATGGAACAGCTTATGACTATGTATATGCCCTGGGTTTGCATATAAGGATCTGTGACAGGGTGTTAACTGTGTTGATACTAGCTATGTCTTTACTGCAGTGGTCTTAATAGAAGTTGCAATTATACTGGTAGTCTTTTCTCTTGCTGGAATGGAAGTATAAACAGTAGCTGTAACAGTGCATAATGCAGAAAATTATACATCCATTATATTTGATTAACTTTATTATATTCATTCTACCATTAAATCTCAATAGGAAATGAAAAGAATAATGCCAATAATTCAGCCCCTTTGAGACTTTTAAATCGCATACAGAATAATGATCTAATTGCTAAATATTTCACTTTTACAGACAATTACCATACTTTTGCTAGGATTATAACAGCATGTACTTAGTTATAAGGTATAAATTGCATTAATTAAATTCAAACCATGTGTTCTTCACAAGTTACTTCTGAAAATGGATATATAAATGGGATTTTAATGATTGTAAGCCGCCCTGAGGCTCATGCGATGGAGCGGCATATAAGTTGTCTAAATAAATAAATAAATACTTTACCGTAATTCATACAGAAAGCTTTATAATGAATACCTCAAAATAGTAACAGCTCTAAAGTTCCATTTAGCAGGTGGTAGGCCCCACTGAACTGAGTAGAACTTACTTCTGATACTAGAAGGTTTTAGGTACAATCCTATGTCCTCCCCAGACATCACTGCAGGGGCCATAGAATCCTTCAGAGCCCCAGTTCTGAAATCCTGGCATAGGCCTGCATCCCTGAGGCTGTATCCAATGGATTGCACCCAAAACTCCACAGCTCCTAGCATCACCCAGTCCGCCACAATGATAGGGAATGCTGGGAATTGTGAGGTTTTACTTTATGTAAACATGAATAGAACCAGTGTGGTGCAGGAAAGCCAGTTTTTGACTGGGGCTTGGGTGGTCCAACTTATGGTTCTCACTCATCCACGAAGCTTACTGGTTGACTTTGGGCTATTTAGTGTCTCTCAGCCTAACCTTTCTCACAGGGGTGAGGAAGGTTGTGAGGATAACAGGGTAAGACCATGTAGGACACCTTGGATTCCTTGCAAGAGAAAAATAAATAAAGAAAAGGCAGAGATACTGTGGTCCCAAGACATGAAGCCTTTTGCAGATTATCACCAGCACCTTGAATTGGGTCTGGAAATGAACTGGGAGCCAGTAACAGCTGCCCTCACCAACACAGTGAACTCCAGATATTTTGGGTCAATACTGCACTTCTTAAACTTCCTTAGGAAATCATAGGAAGACATGTGATATGCCAAATCAGTTTGTTTTGATTTGAACTGATCTTTCCATCCTTGAGCATCAATTATTTTCTTATTGACTGGTGACAGTGTTCCTTGAAGCACAATCCTGTGCATATTCAGACAGAAATATGACTGAAAACTCCCCACATAAAGTATTTTTTCTCGAAGGCATAAAATCCAAGTACTAAAGCAAACTTCCACAACTTGGGACCCTCTAGGCATGTCAGATTATCTATCTAGCTATCCAAAATTATTTCAAGGTTGAACCCTCTCCAGTCATCATGAATAATGCCCATCTTGGCTGTGGATGATGGGTGTTCTAGCCCAATTTCATTAGGAGGGCACCGAGTTCATGAATGCTGGGTTAGAGTACTGAATCTGATATACAAAATCAAGATAGGGATGTGTCAGGAATTACATCTCTGATAACTCCTTTGGAGAGTATCTAGTGTTAGTATAACTTAAATCCTGTTCATTTCGTTTGGTCTACTCTACTCTAACATTGAATATAACTCTACCTGAATTTTTCTTACACACAATTCTCTGTCTACTGTGTTAACTCAGAAATAGTTATCCGACAGAGTTCACACTTTTCCAAATGTTGCAATGTAATTCTTTGTGGTTGAAACATATTCAGATCATGGTTTAAATAAGAATTTTGAAAACCAATGTATGTTGTGGTATGAAATTTGAGAGATAAACCACATTTAAATACATATTTTGAAAATAACTTTAAAAGAGGAAGCTGTACATTAATGTGAAAATGGAGCAGAATGGATGATTGGCCAAACATGTGAGAATAACACTAAAGAACCTCCTAGATGTAAAACCCCATCCAACCATAAAAATAACTGGGTTCCCTTCGGTAAGCCCCTCTTCCCAAATCCCAGCCTACCTTGCCTAGCTTGTATTGAGTGTAGACACTGCCCTGAACTTTGGGAAGAAGGAGAGAGCTCAATCAATTAATCCTACATATCACAAATGGTACTTGCCTACATGCAATACTTCGTTGAAAAATAAATAAAAGCCATTCCAAAAATATTTACCATGTACTGCATAGGTACACCATTACAGCACTAGGCATTGATGATGATGATGAGGAAGAGGAGGAGGAGGAGGAAAACTAGGTGAGGGGAAAGTACTAACAAATACTTTCTGAGCTATTTAAATTAGCATCATCTGGAGAAACCTCCTACCTTAAAAACTTTTTAAAATAATTTACCATATTTTTCCGACTATAAGACACCCCCATGTATAGGACGCCCCCCACTTTTTTACCTATCTCTGAGTGAGCAAGCTGCTGCTGCGCATGTGCGTCTGCCACCTCCCCGCCTCCCCCCAAGCGCCCCCCCACCAGTCTCCCCCCCAATCGCACCCGCAATCGCGCCAGTTCCCCCGCCCAGCACACCTGCAGTTCTCCTCTCAGCCCCCCGTGTATAAGACACCCCTCCATTTTTATGTAAATATTTTTAAGGAAAAGTATAATCTTATACACAGAAAAATATGGTAGCTACAATCTTTTACCTGAGCTGTATAAGGGAATGTCCCATTGATGGCAGCAAAGGGCAATTGATAAGAGGCAAACTTCTAAATGCACTGGGCAGATGACTTTAAGAGGAATAGTGTATGATGAAAAGGGCAGCCAAAAAGAGAACCCTAACTATACAAGCTGAATACCATCATGTTGACTGCAAAACTGCAAAACTGCCGTCACTGTTTTCCACAGGAAAACTGTGGCAGTAGGCAAAAATGTGCTACATTTAAATCTTTTTCAAATTAAAGACTTTTTAGTTTGCTTTTTGGGAGGTTCAGTACTGTGAAACTTATCTGGAGGCAATGTTATTATACCTATTGTGCGAAACAAAATTTGTCAACAGCTCAAACACACTCTATTCCCCAGTGGACACAAAAGTCCTAATAATCTTCTTTATCATAATGTCATAGATCTATTACTATTTATTGCTATGGTTGTTAATATTTGTATTTATTTATTGTGTGCTACAGAACAAAATCTAAACACTGTGAAAAAAAAAAGGCAAAAGGAATTACTACAGTTTTCTTTCTTGAGATTTAAAAAAATCCATACTGCTAAATACGTATATGCTATATATTCCTATGTTTTGGATGTGTAGCAAGACACACTACTGTTGTAAAAGGTATTTATTCATGAACATCAAGGCAGCTCAAATAACCATCTATTTCTCTATTAGTGCATTATATCTGCAGACCATGTATTTAAAAACTGAGAGTTTAATTAAGACTTCTACCCATTGTATTATCAGAGGTGGCTGCTTATCTTTCCAGTAATGTAGTTTTAGTCTATAAACTGACAGAAGGATGTGAAAATCTATCATCATCATCATCATCATCATCATCAACAACATCATCATCATCTCCTCTGTGCTTCCCCAAGCTGAAGCTCTCTGGGCAGTTTACAGCATCTGTGTTCATTGGTTCATTTGCCAGAATTGGTCTTATACATTTGACCTTCTAGTCTGTTGTTAATCTGGTTGCCACATTGTGCATGGTAAACAGCTTCTGAGCCATCTTCACGGACAGCCCCTTGGAAGTTAGCAGACCATAGCTTACTGAAGTCAGGTTATGTCTGTCCCAAGAGGGCAGTAGCTAGGCTATCAGCCAAAGCTGGTTGAAGGTACTCCACGTCACCGATGCCACTTGGGCCTCAAGCAGCAAAGATGGCTCAAGGAGTCCCAGGCTATGCATCGTCTTTTGTCACTGCAGCACCATCCAGAACAGTTTGAACATCCTCTGTATGGCAGAGGAACTCCCCGCTAACAGCATCTCAAGGGATGTGGGTGAAAAGGAGGTGCAGTGTGTGGGTCATTAGCAGGATGATGCAGCACACTCCAAAACTCCAGAGGACCCCAAATTCTTCTTGAAAATTAATTAAAACGCCAGCACTTCCTTGGCCTGAGAATCCACCTTTCATGTCCTGCTGACCTTCCCATGCAGCACTGTATATTATTATGCTCATCACAGTTAAAGAAGGATGTAGGAAAATGGAATGGGTTTAGAGGAAGGCAACAATGATGATAACTCTGCTGAGGAAATTTTTCTAAGGGAAGAGACAGAAAGAACTGGGAATGCTTAGACTGGAGACACTTGCAGGCAGGTGGACCTTTTGCTGATGCTGCCACTGCTTTGTCCTTCTCCTGCTCTCCTGCCCTGGCTCACTTGCAAAAATTGGTTTGTTCCTGTGTTTGCAGTGGAAGCAGTGTGAATCCAAGGCTTTTGCAGGCCATCTCATCCTTTGATGCCCTGCGCTCAGGAAATTGGCACAGGTGCTCCTGCCCCACCTAAGCTAGGTAGCAACAGCGGCGCTTACCGAAGTACTTTAGACAATGATGGACAGTCATCTGCAGGCTCGCTCCAGCTCTGCATCTCCTCCACAAGCAGATGAATATAAATCTATTTGATGGCCTGCAAGGTTCCCTCCAGCTCTATGATTCATTGTTTTTCTACATGAAGCATTTCTCGTGCGTTTATCATTCCACAATTCATGGTTGTTTATGCACTTTAAGCAACAATGTGACCTTCCAATTTCACTTCTGTTTTTAAATAGTACTTTCCAAGGGAGGAGAAAATGAGTTGTTATTTGTAAAGAAGAAATAAAAGGTTGGGTTTTCCCCATTGCATATCTGCACTATTCCACTTAGAGGTTATGTAGTGGAAAAGCAGGTATGGAAACATACCTTACGTAGTGCTCAGATTGCAAGTCTACAAAACAATTGAAATTATAGTTAAGAGTCTCATGTAGAAAAACCCTACATTATGATTATATGGATATGAAGAGAGGAATGGCACTTAAGAAGGATTTGAGAGGATAAATAGTGGAAAGGATTTAAAGGTTTAAACCAAAGGTATGCAAACTTGGAGATCTAATTATGACTTAAATTTGCATTTTAAGGCTATAACCCATGCACAAAGTAGCGTGGGATGCCAGTCTCCTTTTTTTCAGGCAGGCTCATAACTATCTCACTTTTTTCATACCTAATGCTCAGCAGTACAGCTCTTGTTTTGCCTTGAGAGTGTTCTGGGTCCAGTTTCTGGCTTTTCCAAGCAAGGCAGGAAACACTCCTGAAACCCTGGAGAATAGATGTCAGTTGGTGTCAATAGGACTGGGCTAATTGGACCCGGAATTTGCCTCAGCATAAGGCAGTTCTCAATGTTTCCATTCCACATTTATGCCATATTAAAACTCTTCTTTTCAACCATCTGAACTTTTCTTTCCCCACAGTTCACGAACTGGTTACACATTGTCCCTCTGAAATGTGCTTAATACAATCACTTTACTAACCTTCCAACTTCAGGGAAAGTAAGAGCAAAAGACAGACTGTGCTGGTGCCAGAGGGTGACTGAACCATGTCTTCATTCAGATTTTTAATTCGAGAAAAATAAATTGATATGGAAATTAAGAACAGGTGAAATGGAGTGGAACTGTTAATCTGCACAATATTTCAATCATTAGTTAAAACATATCCCCATGTTTGATTTTTTTTAATAAGCTAAATAATTTAAATGTTATTAAAAACCATCTGTGATCATTGTTAAACTTTACCAGGCAAGGAAACATCTATGACCTTTTCTCAGGTTTCATTTCTTTGCAATTAAGTGTTAAGTATTCTGTTTTTAATAGATGTCAGCTGCCATCAGTTTTGTGTTGCTATAAAAGGGCTATTTAACAAAACAGCTGAAAAATGACTGGAGTGACATTCATCGGAAAGACTAAGCAGTCACATTATGTTAACTATTTTTAATAATATTCCTAGAGCACCTACAAAGGACTCAGAGCATTATGTGACTATCTGGCATATTGGGTAACATAAAGCAAGAGTCCTTCAGGAGAGTGCAAACATACATTTAATTAATGCAGACTAATTAAATGCAGGTTTTGGGCATAAATTGAGATTTAGAATCATGTTCTAATTCTTATATTGGACACTCCCCTATTTTCATGCTTTATCACTCAGCCCTTTTCACTTCCTATTCAAGCATATAAGCAATTCCTTATACATTTCTATAGGGGGTAAAAAGCCCCTTTCACTTGTCTAAAGGTTCACTCTCAGCAGGAATCACTGTGGCAATAGGACCCTTGGGAGGGTTGGGGGACTTCATCCCCTCCCAGCCAATTTTCAACAAGAGACTTTTTCTGATCCCATATAAATGAATGGAGAAATTGCTGTATTCCGCAAGGCACTTCAGTTTTTATTTATAAAAGTGTTAAATAAATAAGGAGGAGCCAGAAGGATGCAGGAGATAAGCAGAGGTCAGAGAGTGAGGCCCGAGGAAAGAAGGGTGGATGGCACATACTCAGCATGTAGGTGTGAGTGTGCGCGCGCGCACACACACACCATGAGGAGGCAGTGCTAAGTTTTTTGTGATTGTCTCTCCCACAGCAGTCAATGTGACACTTTCACACATGACGGATATGCCTGAAAGCTGAAAAAGGCTGGAAGCCCGTTCTCAAGAAGTGAGCTGTATTTGCATGAATGATGGGGCTGACTGTATAGCACACTGTGAATATTTTGAAGCTTATGCTATATGCAGACTTAAGGAAAATACAGTTTCTGTATCATTTGAAGGGTGTGCCTGAAAAGTGAAATAATAGCTGATTTTTACTTTACTCTTTCATCTTGGAAAATAGTTTGAGCTCTGAGACATACTCAGTTTGCCTTTTGTCCAAAGTGACAGCAACATCTCTTACGAGTTTGATAAATATGCATAAACAATAATAATGGTTCCATCAAAGTTGATGTGATCCAAATAATCCTAGTGGGAATGTGGTCACTTGTTCTGCGTCTGGATAAACCATATCTTTTTAAATGGATTCAGAACAACAGTTGCAGCTCTTGGCTTTATTATCCGACATAAATCATTTGGTCCAAGTGACTTCCTGCAATGTGACAGTGCAAAGGGGAAGCATAAACAATTCATATTCAAAAGAGGGAAAGTCCAATAAATGCAGAAAATATTTACTGGAAGACCAGGAAGAGATTCCAAATACATTTTGAACATTTCCTTATTATTCAACAGAGAATGTAATGAATAAAATGAAAAACAACACTGCAGTGGAAAAATACCATGGATGGGTAATTCCTCCAAGCCCTTTGATAACCACGAATAGCCCTAGAATAAGAGGGTGTTACAGCCTAGCACCAAAACTATGACAAGGTTGGCACCATGGGGCAGTGTGAAAACTATTCCAGAGGTGGGGGCCACCACCATGAAAACCCTCCCTCTTGAGGCTGCCCTCCAAGCCTCCCATAGAGTTAGTACTTGGAAGAAGGTCCTAGATGTTGAGCACAGTATCTGGGTAGATTATGGTTGGGAGATGGGCTGCATCAAGTATTTGGTTACTAAGTGATCTAAAGCTTTATAAGTTAAAACCAACACGTTGGATCAGGCTCAGAAGCATACAGGCAGTCAATGCAAGCATGCCAGAACCAGTTTTATGTGTTCAGACCTACAGGTTCCAGTTATTAATCTGGCTGGTGCATTCTGCCTGAGCTGCAGCTTCTGAATAGTCTTCAAGGGTAGCTACATGTGGAGTGCATTGCAGTAATCTAACTTAGCACCAGAGAATGAAAGCAGGTAGCCTTGTCTAGATAGGGGTGTAGCTGAGTCATCAGCTGAAGTTGATAGAAGGCACTTCAAGACATTGAGGTCACACTTCCTTTTTCTCTTGACTTATGAAATCACACAGGGTGGCCAGGACTGTTTCCATGTCAGAACCAGGCCTGAACCCCAACTGAAATGGATTCAGGTAATGAATTTTATCCAAAAGTGTCTGGAGCTGGTGAGAAACACCTTGCCCAAGAAAAAGAGATTTGCTACTGGCCTAAAGTTATTAAGGTCGTCCAGGCTGAAGGAGAATTTCTTCAGAAGTAGTCTCACCACCAGCCCCTCTTTCAGGCAGCAAGGGTCTACTCCCAAAGGACCAGAAAGAGGCATCAATTGCCTCCCTGTCCCAACCAGCTGATCCTTTTATAAGCCACAAGGGGCAAGGATCCAGTATAGAGGTGGTTGCACAAACCTGTCCGAGCACCTTGCTATCATTCTTGAGCTGTACCAACTGAAATTTATTCAATAAAACTGGACCAGGTTGTGCTCTGGGTATCTCAGTACAGTCAACTGCTTTAACTCTGGTGAGTGCAAGATGTTGTTGTTGTTGTTCCTAGAAACCCCTTTAAAATGCATTATAGTGGGCTTCAGATGGGTCTAAAATGTCCTTGGGGCCAGCATGTAATAGCTTCCAAAAAGCTCCACTGGATGACAAATGGAAGATTGAATAGGGGCAGTGAGATGTTTCTTTGCCACTCTCACTGCCTCAATATATACCCGATTTAAGGTTCAAACCAGGACTTGGTCACACCGACTAGGAGCTTTTCTCCATCTGCATTCAAGCCATCTCCTATGTTGTTTCATCACTCTCAGCTCTGGGCTATACCTAGGGGCTGTATGAGCTCTATAACAGAGATAGTGCTTAGGACCAATTTTGTCATCTGCCTGGATGTTTCTGAGTTCTACAACTCATTCAGGGCCTCAACAGGGGCACCACCTATATCAGCCAGAACCCCTCCCTTCCACAGAACTCTCGGGAAACCATCTGGATACATTAATCTCCGGGGTGTAGCATCCTGATAGTACCCCCCCATACGCACACACATAGATCTTTGAAGGGGTGATACTAACCAACAGGGAAACTCTAGTGGACAGAGTGGCACCTACCAGAACTCTGGGGAAAAGTGACCATGCCATACTTGAATTCCTTATCATAAAGGAAGACAAAGCCAAATATAGCTGGACATGTATCCTGGATTTTAGGAAAGACAATTGAAATAAACTCAGGACAATGATAACTAATGATAAGGGTTTCACGGGGTTCAGTCCTGGGCCAGTGCTCTTCAACATTTCTCTTAATGACTTGGATGAGGAAGTGCAAAGGATGAATATCAGATTGCAGATGACACAAAATTGGATGTGATAGCCAGTGCTTTTTTTGTAAGAAAAATGGTGCTGGAACTCATGAAACTATTTACCTTTTGCACGTAGTCAATCACTGTACACACACCCACATACGTCAGTTGTGTAACAAAGCATAATGGTCGCCGCCCACAGTAAGCAGACCAATCACAAGCCAAGCAGCACCACAAGCCGAGCAGCGCCATCACAACCAGTGCAAAGTACGCATGCATCAGATTCGACACACAAGCAGCTGGCATGCACCGTTTTAATGATTTTGCCGCCAACCTGCTACGCTCGACGGGGCGATTCAAATCCACATGGACCAAACACCAAATTTTCAAAAGTTACTTTTAAAACTTGAAAAATCTGTCAAAAAATGGTGCTGGAACTCTGTTCCGGTGCGTTCTGTGGCAAAAAAAAAAAGCACTGGTGATAACCTGAAAGACAGAAAGAAGATTCAAGGTGATCTTGATCTGCTTTCAGCCCAGAGTTGAAGCTCTGGGCTGAAAGCAGCAGAATGAAATTCAGTAGGACAAATGCCAAGTTCAACACCTAGGAAAAGGAAATCTAATGCACCGTTGCAAGACGGAGAACACTTGACTCAACAGTACTACAAATTGTTAATGGAATTATTATAGATCACAAGCTGAATATGAGTCAACAATGTGATGTAGCTGCAAAAAGGCCAAATGCTATTTTGGGCTGCGTTAACAGAAGTATCACAAATCATGTCTAAATCATGTGAAGTACTAGTTCTTCAGCACTGGTTAGGCTTCATCTGGAGTATGGTGTCCAGTTCTGGGCACCACAGTTCAAGAAAGGTGCAGACAAGCTGGAAAGGGTTTAGAGGAGGACAACAAGGATGATCCACGGGCTGGAAACAAAGACCTATGAGGAGAGATTGAAAGAACTTGGCATGTTAGCCTAGAGAAGACAGCGAGGAGATATGATAGCAGAATGCAGGACAAGGAATAATGGTCCCAGGGTACAGAAAGCCAGATTCCAGTTATGTATCAGGAAAAATGTCAACTGTTAGAGCAGTATGACAATGGGACCAATTGCCCCAGGAGGTTGTGGGTTCTCCCACACTGGACTCAAGATGCAACTGGACAGCCAACTGAAAGGGATGTTTTAACTTAATGTCCTGCACTGAGCAGTGGATTGGATTTTGGACCCGATGGCCCTCTAGTTGGAAGTTGGCCCTTCCAACTCTACTATTCTGTGATTCTATGAAAAACTGCTGTCAGTCTAAATTGCAGCAGATGATGGTCTGACTATGACAAACTGGCTAAATGGAAGTCACCCAGACAGAGGGCACTACCCTCTATCTGGTTGTTAATACTTCTTGGCAACCAATCAATAGGGGCCTATTGCCTCTGACACTGGAGGTAACAGCCTGATTCTCCTTTGTCTAATCACTTTTGGAAGGTTTTTGACTTGGAATCTTCTTGAAAACTTGTACTAGTGAATTATATAATCTAACTATGTGTTGTATGAAAATGAATGAATGAATGACTTTATTTGGTCAAAGACCAGTAAAATACAAGAATATTAATACAGATCAGTACAAAAATGCATTAAAACATAACACCAGTAAAAGGAAGTAATTAAAATACCTAAATACTGAAAATACAATAAAATCAGTAGATACAGTGAAATTTAAAGGTTAAATTATATAAATTATTACAATTTATTTATATCCTAATCTCAATTTATGTGGGCCTATGGCAGCTGCACAAAAGGTTCTCAGTGTATACATACATGTTTTGTTTTGATAGACTGGCACAAAGAAGAGCAATATAAAATACCACAAAACAATATGTAAAATATCAACAAACAAAACAGAGGTAGAAATACGCAAATGCATGAATCATTAAATGTCTAAAAATATTATTTTAACATCACCTTCTGTGCAGCTGCACAAAAATGAACCATTCTTGCTGTGACCTGGGGGCACTGATTGGATAAAAGATATGATATGTAAAATAAGTTAGATCTACTAGGTATTTTCTGTAATACTCTGAGCTGGATCTGAGCTCCCCCCTCTCCCTCCCTGGAACACCTGCTGCGCTGCGCTGCGCTGCCGCCACTGCTGCTGCCGCCGTCGCCCACGCCAGTCCTGAGGTGCGCTGCCGAGTCAGAGGCCAGCTGATGCTGCTCCTGCGGCCACCGCTGGGCCACCCCAGGGACGGAGGATGCCAGGGCCACTCCAGGGCCACGCCAGTGCTGCCGCCACCGTTGCGGAGGAGGGCGCCGCCATCTTGCCGCCTGGCAGGTTTCCATGCCCCTCTCTGCTCCCCCCCCGCCAGCGTCAGTGAGAGCAATGCTGGATTGGGGGGCAGGGTGTGTGGGCGGGTGCTGGCTTAACCCGCTGGATACAGCCTGGGGCCGGCGGCCGAAGGGCGATGGTCAAAGGGTGGTTCGCCACTGTTTGTGGCTGTTCGTGGCCAAGTGGGGCTGGGCTGGTGGGGGGCTAGGTCGGTGGGTGGAATTTTATATCGGGAGGTAGAGGGGGAGTTTTATACTGTTTTAAAGTTTTATTGTATTTTAATTAGTTTTTATGGAGTCGTCCCTAGCCATGTCGATAGTTGAGTTACCTGGGGAGCGCGTGAGCGCCGGCATTGGGGTGGTCACGGGCAATGGACGTTACAGCGGTGGGGGTTTAACGTGTCCACGTAGAAGAAGGATGGACAGATGGCTGACACCTGTCCCTCTTTCTGGTTTTACCCCCAGCCAGAGGGTTCCAGGTAGTCTTGAAGGTGCTGCTGCTTAATGCCAGGTCGGTCCACAATAAATCTTCCTTCATCCGTGACTTGATTGTGAATGAGGGGGCCGACCTGGCTTGCATAACAGAGACCTGGGTATCTGGTTCAGCACTGTCCACGCCTGGAGGGGGGGGGTTGCTTTGGTTTACTGAGCCTCCATCTCCCTCATGGGACTTCCAGTCCCTTCAAGGCCGGGGTTAGAGTGCCTCTACTTGGTGTTGGGCGACCGAAACAGATTGGAGATTCTGTTGGTGTACTGTGCATCCTTCTGCCCAACAGTCTCCCTGCCTGAGCTGACGGAGATCGTCTCGGACCTGGTGTTGAGGACACCCAGGATGTTGGTCTCACCAGGGCGGCTCAGGACTTCATGGCCTCCATGATGGCCATGGGGCTGTCTCAGCATGTCACCGGCCCGACCCATGAATGTGGGCACACTTTGGACCTGGTTTTCTCGATGGGGCAGGAAGAGGGTGGTCTGAGGGTGAGGAATTTATGTCTGACACCCCTGTCATGGTCAGATCACTTCCTCGTGAGGTTTGTGCTCAGGAGTGGCCTCTCCCTGTGTAAGGGTGTGGTCCCGATTGTGTGGGTCCACCCCCGGAGCTGGATGGATCCGGACGGATTCCTGAAGGCCCTGGGGGAGTTTCCGGCTGACAAGACTGGTGCTCCTGTCGAGGCTCTGGTTGAACATGGAATGGGGAGATGACTAGGGCTGTTGACACGATCGCTCCTAAGCGTCCTCTCCCGCCAGGCAGAGCCCACTCTTCCCCTTGGTATCTGAATTGTGGGCGATGAAGCAGGCCGGGAGATGTCTAGAGAGTAGGTGGAGGAGATAACGGGATGAATCTGAGAGAACACACTTAAGAGCCCATTATTGGGCCTATACTATGGCGGTGAGGGCAGTGAAAAAGACATTCTTCTCCGTTTCCACTGCCTCCTCAAAATGCCGTCCGGCAGAGCTTTGTTGGGTGGTACAAGGGCTGGTCCGTCCTGGTCCTAAGAAAGATCTGGTTCCACCCTCGAAGGCCCGCTGTGATGACTTTGCCAAGCATTTCAGGGAGAAAATTGTTCAGATTCGTCACAAGCTAGGCTCTACTAGTGATTCAGAGGCTTCTGGGAAGATACCAATGTCACCATCTGGTCCAAAATTAATGGATGAATTTCAGTTATTGTGACCTGATGATGTGGACAAGGTGCTTGGACGAGTACGTCCCACCACTTGCCTATTGGATCCTTGCCCATCTTGGTTAATTAACAATGCCAAGCACGGGATTAGGACCTGGATCTTGGAAGTGGTTAACGCTTCTCTGAAGGAGGGTCGGGTACCTGCCCCTTTAAAGGAGGCAGTAGTCCGACCGGTCCTGAAGAAAGCGACACTGGATCCAGAGATGGCCACTAATCATAGACCAGTGGCCAACATCCCGTTTCTGGGCAAGGTGTTGGAGTGGGTGGCGGCAGAACAACTCCAAGCACTCTTGGATGAAACTGATTATCTGGACCCATTTCAGTCCGGCTTCAGACCCGGGTACGGTACTGAATCTGCCTTGGTCGCCCTGTATGATGACCTGTGCAGGGAGAAGGACAGAGGGAATATCTCCCTGTTGGTTCTTCTGGACCTCTCAGTGGCTTTCGATACCATCGACCATGGTATCTTTCTGGATAGGTTAGCGGGATTGGGGGTCGGAGGCACTGCTTTGCAGTGGTTCTGCTCCTATCTCAATGGCCGATTTCAGAAGGTAGTGCTGGGGGACTATGGCTCTGCGCCATGGCAGCTATGCCATGGAGTACCGCAGGGATCAATTTTGTCCCCTTTGCTGTTTAACGTCTACATGAAACCACTGGAAGAGGTCATCAGGAGGTGTGGGCTGCGGAATCATCAGTACACTGATGATACCCAGCTCTACCTCTCATTTTCCACCAGTCCAGGTGAGGCAGTGGCTGTGCTGAACCAGTGCCTGGCCAAGGTAATGGGCTGGATGAGGGCCAATAAACTGAAGCTCAATCCAGATAAGATGGAGGTCCTGCTGGTTGGCGGATCGGGCTTCGGGGAAGGTGAATTGAACCTAGTCCTGAATGGGGTTGCACTCCCTCTTAGGGACAAGGTCCGCAGCTTGGGAGTGCTCCTCAACCCAGAGCTTTCACTGGAAGCTCAGGTGACAGTGGTGGCGAGGAGCACTTTCTTTCGGCTTCGACTGATCCATCAGCTGCGCCCCTACCTGGAGAACAACTGCCTGTTGACAGTGACACACGCATTGGTGACTTCCCAACTTGACTTCTGTAACGCGCACTACGTGGGGCTGCCCTTGAAGACGGTCTGGATACTTCAATTGGTTCAAAATAGAGCTGCCAGGCTGCTGATGGGGACTGGGCATTATGTTCACATGACTCCAGTTCTCCGTCAGCTTCACTGGCTTCCCATTGAAGTCCGGGCCCAATTCATGGTGTTCGTGATGACCTATAAAACCCTTAACAGCTTGGGTCCTGGTTACCTGAAGGAGCGCTTACGTCCACATATGCCCACCTGCCCCTTGAGATCAGTGGGAGAGGCCCTTCTCTGGGAACCCTCCGTGAAGGAAATTAGGAGGGTAAGTACTCGGAGGAGGGCTTTCTCTGCGGTGGCGCCCAATCTATGGAATGCGCTCCCCAGAGAGGTCTGCCTGGTGCCGTTGTTGTTTGTTTTTCGGTGCCAGGCGAAGACCTTTTTATTCAAACGTTATTTTAATTGTTAATATCATTTATCTATTTCATTCTTTGGCCAGGGCAACTTAAATTTTACTGTTATACTGCTAAATTATATTGCTTTATATTATGTTATTTATTTATGATTGTGAGCCGCCCCGAGGCTTCGGCAAATGGGGTGGCATAGAAGTCTTCTAAATAAAATAAATAATGGAATGATAAAAGTAAATTGAAGATCATGATAAAAGGAGCAATGGAATATGAGATATGTGCAACTTTTTCCACTCCTTCCACCTTACAGAGTCATGAACATTCATAGGAGGGAACTCCTTTGCATCTTCCTTCCAGGAGTACAGATGTTAGAACATTAAATCTGGCTAGTGCAAATGCCTTCCTAAATTTAGGAACAGATAGATTCACCAAATAATTTGCAGGAAGAAATGTTCTCCCATTGTCTCTGAAATCAGGATATGCTATAGCCAGGCTAGCTGATTTTGTAGCTCTGTACCCATATTTGCTGCTGCATGCTAGCTTTGCCTTTCGAATCTCCAGGAGTCAAAGAACATTAGGTGAGAATCCTGGATTGTGCAGTTTCTGATTTAATGTTGTGTACCATTGGAGTAGAAAACATCAATTAGCATTAATGGGGCCAATCCTACAAGGGAAAAAGAGCATCTTCAGCCAACCTTATGCACCCAGGCCTATCCTTTGTGAAAATGTGTCCTGCTCCTTCATGGGAACTTGCCCTGTAGGATTGCACGCAGCTTGGGGTTTCAATTATGGCTCTCAGAAATTTAGTTTGTATAACTTCAAATTGGCTTCAAGTTGTACCTGAACCATGTAGCATCTGGGCAATGACCTTTGCTGTAGATACCTGCAAAGCTGAGGTAATATACTGCCCTCCCTCAGCTGTGTCCCTACCTGGAGAACGATTGCTTGGCGACAGTGACACATGCACTGGTAACTTCCCGATTAGACTTCTGTAACGTGCTCTACATGGGGCTACCCTTGAAGACGGTCTGGATACTTCAATTGGTGCAAAACATCAGGTTGCTGACGGGAACTGGGCATTGTTCTCATATAACCCCAGTTCTCCGTCAGCTTCACTGGCTCCCCATTGAAGTCCGGGCCCAATTCAAGGTGTTGGTTATCACCTATAAAGCCCTCAACAGCTTGGGACCTGGTTATCTAAAGGAATGCTTACGTCCATATATGCCCTCTCACCCCTTGAGATCGGCAGCAGAGGCCCTTCTCTGGGAACCCTCCGTGAAGGATATTAGGAGGGTGAGTACACGGAGGAGGACCTTCTCTGTGGTGGCGCCTCACCTATGGAATACGCTCCCCAGAGAGGTCTGCCTGGCGCCGTTGTTATTTTTTTTTTCGGCACCAGGCCAAGACCTTTTTATTTAAAAGTTATTTTAATTGTTAATTTATGAATTGTATTTATGGGGTTTTTAGGTATATGCCAAGATGATTCTGGTTTTTTAACTCTAATTGTACACACTGTTTATTTATGTTTATTTATTATTGTTGTAAGCCGCCCTGAGGCTTTTTGCGAATGGGGCGGCATAAAAATGGTTTAAATAAATAAATAAAAACCTAAGGAGTACCTTTAAACTCCTCTGAGCATTTGCAGTGGCATTCATGTTTTCCATGAGCCTCTTGACTTCAAAGGTGCACCCAAGCCCCTAAAGCTGGCCTGTCCTTCTGCCGCTAGGCTTCCATGCTCCAACCAATCTTGCAGTTTCTCCTGGAAATGGCCAGCAATGGCCAGGATAAACATGACATTCAACAGACTCATAGGTGTATAATTAGCCGGATTGGATCTTTCCCCCTTTTCACAAATTCAGACAATACCAGCAAGTCCCCAGTCCTCTGGAAGGCATGCCGAATGATCAATGCAAGTAAATAAGACTGCTAAGATTGGAGCCCACCACTCTACATTAGCCTTAAGAAGCTCAGGTAGAATATTATTACCTCCAGATGCCTTAGCAGGTTTGAGTTTGGAGATAAGATTAGTGCACGTGGAGGTAGAGACAGGGAGCCACTAAGAAAGACTGTTCATATCAGCCTTTGTGACCAACTGACAGCTTTGCCCTCTTGCATATCTCTGACTCAAGTGCAAGGCCCAAGAATCAGCAGGGAGATGGTGCTCCAGATTATTTGTTGCATTGTGCCAGCCTCTCAGTGCCAGCCTCCAGAAGGGAGCTGAGTCATTTGCCCTGGATGCCTTTATTAAGCATTTGCTCTGGACCTTTCCCCCCGCCCAATTTGATTACAGTGTAATATCTCCTCTTCAGTGCCATGGGGAGTGCTATTAGATTCAACCCTCTGTATAAGCTATATTTTTTTTGTTAAGGCCTTTTTCATGCCAATGCATTCTTGATCATACCAGTCTTTGGACCTGGAGGGGAAGGTGTATTGTCTTGCAGGGGCTTTATAGTTCATACAGTTTTATATGGAGAAAATCAGGCTTTTATACACAGTTCTAGCTGTGTCAGGCTCTCTGAAGTTGCCACATGCACTAAAGTAATTGTAATATAAATATTCCATATGAATTACATCAGCAATAGTGATCAAACCTAGGGAAACTGTATCAAAAGTTTTCAATAGATGTATTTTATGTGCATTCTGTGCTAAAAGCCCTTTTGGTTTTGGGTAGTTGGACAAGACTAAATTATGTCTTACATCTCAGCCTGTTGTCCAGGTACAATGGACAACCTCAAAACCTCCCTTCTTGTGCTTATTTATCATGGATTTATTTATACCAGGTTTATGCTGGGCAATGCCTTCAAATGGACTCTCTATTTAATAGTGAATGCCTTCAAATAGAGGAATATTTTCTTATGGCCCTTCTAATAGATGACTGTCCTCTATACAGTAGGACACACGTCCACCCTGGAAGTGGGAGTTGATGAACAACTTCCCATATCTCTGAGAGTCAGCATTTCAAATGTACATTTTAAGCTTATTTTTTTAAAAAATGTATTTCTAATAACTTCATGAAGTGGCATTTACTCTCTTCAGCACACTTTCCTGTATTTCCATAATTTACTGTTGAATCATCTTAAGCATGTATTACCAGTTGGCATGTGTTTGTGGACTTCCTTGGAGTTCATGTTTTAGCACCTTCCCCTTGCTCCACAAATGACCAGGGCCTCAATTTGGCTCCAACTGAGAGCATTCAGTTTGTTCCTTGTTTGCAGTGATAATTACATTGCAGTTCGCATTGAACATAGCCTTCTCTTCTTGAGTGATGCCCATTCTCTTTATTTCAATATCATCACAGCAGTTGCAAGCCAAATGGCTAATTTCCTTCTCTTGGAAAACCAGAAGGGGAAAAAATGGTACATCCAGCCAATCCTGATCCAAAACAGGAGAGGCAATTGGCTTTCATGAAAAGGACACAGTGGAGCAATGTGTATGTCCACTACATGTTCAGCATGAATCCATACCATTGTTTCATGAAACCATGTTCCAAACAGATTTTCCTTCTTGCAATAAGGGAATTAGTGAAATAGTTGGCAAGGACAACTGAACTGGCAAACCTAAAAGAACTCATCTCTTGGCATTCATTGTTCCCCATTTGAGAGTCAGCGTGAGTTAATCTGCAAAAGTACATTTTCAGATAGACTGATCTTGTCCCTAGAGATGGGTTAAAGCCTGGCTCTAGAAAGAAGTATGAAGAATGACTGATCAGAAGTCATTATAGACAGAAGACCGAAGTCTCTTCCCCTCCACCCCCACCAAAGGAGATCCCAGGAGTTAATTCTGGGACAGTACTCCATTAGATGTTAAGTGCTGACATTGATGTCTGTCTCAGCCAGAGGTGGTGTAAGGGAGCTGCCCATTGAGGCTGGAGCCCCATATCATTCATGTGATGCCCCACATCTCTGCCCCACCACCTGCTGGCCATAGGCACTTGCTGAAATAAAGGTACAGAGGCCCTGATGATCCCAGTTGCATCTGACCCCCTTGCATGGACCAGCTTTTTGCTCACCTGGGCTTTAGCTCCTGTAGCTCTCTCCTGCCCCACTGCTTGACTTTTTCTACCTGAGGTAGAAATCAAGCATCCTCCAATCAAACATCATCCTCTCTCTAGCCATACTTTCCCTTTTCCCTTTTACAAATAAGGGAATTCTTAGGGCACAGGGTTCTTTAAAGAGGTGTGCGTGTGTGTTTGTGTGTATTTCTAAAGGACCCTGCCACACACACACAAGCTTTTAGAACATATGTAAATTAGCACATGTAAGTTTGGGGTGTGGCTTGATCTTTTTGCATTTGCTGCTGCCCAGACCATTTCAATCATGGGTGAATAACCTATTTCCTGTGGACCACAGACACCAGTTATGGAGTCCATGTCCTCCCACATTGCCACCGCTGCCGCATCCTGCCACCCCAGCCAATTAACTGCACCATGGCTGGACTGCTGATGGTGCTATGGAAAGATGATCATGGTCAGGACTGTAGGATGGAGGAGGGTCCCCAGGTGACTCCCCAGCAGCCAGCCTCACCTGCTCCTGCAGGTTGGAGGCACCAGGACAACAAAGATGACAAAGTCCCCTCCACTTCCTGGGCACAACATAGGAACTAGCCTGGCTGCTCTTGTTCCACTAATGGTGGGGCAGAAGCTGCAATGCTTGTTGGGCTTCAGCCTCCCCCTTTCTCAGTCACCCGCTCCACCGTTCATCTCGGCAACCTCCCACCAATCAGTTACATCCATTCACAGCTGATGTAGCACTTGGGGTCCCACAGCGGGGATCACATTCCTTGAATTGGCTCTCACTGAACATAACATGGTTTCCATAGGTAAGGACATGTAATTTTGGGGGAAACCTACATTTCCTAGGGCCTAAGAATGTGTCATGCACATGTTCCCAGGATCTTGTACTCACAGAGGAAGTTTCATTCTGCACAGGATCTAGAATCAAAAATGGAGTAGGGATAAAATGGTTGAAGAAAGGTATTTCCCAACCAGGACACCATCCTTGCAGTCTTCTTTCCTTTGCGAAAGCAGCAGGTTCATATGTACTACAATGTGGTGGGCTAAGGATAGGTGATAAAAAGGTATGTCACACAGTCTGACTACTTCACAATGTCTAGAGGAGATGCAAGTCTGACACATACATTTGAAGGCATAGAAAAGGTAAGAACAGCTTTTTGTTTCATGATCACTGAAGATGATTTAAATGGCTAAAGGCCTAACTACACATAACATTAATTACATTGCTTGCAATTACATAATTGCGCGCGCTCTCTCTCTCTCTCATTCTCATTTATTATATTTTTAATCTTCCTAATAGTAAAAGTGTTCCAAGCAGATTACATACAGCTAAAAGAATAAACTATAATAGAGCAAGCAATGAGGAGCACAAGAATACAATATGATATAAAAAATGTACACAGTCACAAAATGTAAAATATGTGGGAGAAAAGAAAGGTCTTTGCTTACTGCTGAATATATAATATTACTTGCTAGGAAAATCTCCTTGTGGAGGCACTGCATGAAGTGGGAGACAGCGCCTGGGGAGGCGTCTAATGTGGTGAGGGCACCAACAAATCCTGAAGGTGATCTTTGCTTAATTTCAGGCACAAAGGCACGATTGATTTAAAAGATGTATACGGGAGAAGGTTAACTCTTCTCTCGCCCAGCATGATGATGCAGAAAACCTTGTCCCTTCCTGCAGCATGGGATTGCTTTTCCGAAATGTCCAGTTCTACATGCAGCACAATAATTTATAAAATCCACACTGTCTGGAGATTTTTCTGCCAAGATCATTCTATCTGCCCCTTCTAAGCACTGTCCAGGCCTGAGAAGGATTAGAAACACCTTTGTTTTGCTAACACTAACCCTACGCTGGATTTGCCCAGGAACCCTAAAACTGAGAATATTTGCCCACAAACAACATTGATTTCTGAAATCCTCACTTTCTGGAAACTTTCCAACCCAGTTAGTTCTATCTGGCCCTTCCAAGCAGATTCCAGGCCTCGGTACCATCAGAAGCACCTTCGTTTTGCTACCCCAACCCTGCACTGGATTTCCCTAGGAGCAATAAAATTGGGATTATTGCACATGAAGCTCACGGATTTTGAAAATTCTCACTTTCTGGAGATTTTTTGGACAAACTCGTTCTATCTGGCCTTTCTAAGCACATCCCAGGTCTGGGAAGCATGAGAAGCACATTCTTTTTGCTAATGCTAACCCTCCCCCAGATATCCCCAGAAACCCTAAAATCTGGGATAATTCCTCATGTAGAACATGGATTTTTAAAATCCTCACTTTCTGGAGATTTTTCCGCCCAGTTTGTGCCATCCGGCCCTTCTAAGCATATTCCAGGCCTCGGTAGGATCAGAAGCTCCTTCATTTTGCTAACCCTAAACCTACCCTGGATATCCACATACACCCAAAAATCTGGCATAATTAGCCATGCAGCACACGAATTTCTAAAACCCTCACTTTCTACAGATTTTTCAGCTCAGCTCGTCCTCTCTGGCCTTTCTAAGCACATTCCATGACTCGGTAGGATCAGAGGCACCTTGCTTTTTCTAACCCTAACCCTAGGCTGGATTTCCCCGTGAACCCTGAAATGTGGGATAATTCCTCATGTAGAACACAGATTTTTAAAATCCTCACTTTCTGGAGATTTTTCAGCCCAGTTTGTCCCATCTGGCCCTTCTAAGCACATTCCAGGTCTCTGTAGGATCAGAACCACCTTCACTTTTCTGACCCTAACCCTACCCTGGATTTCTCCAGAAAACTTAAAATCTAGGATAATTTCCCATGCAGCGCATGGATTTCTAAAAACCTGTATTTCTCACAATTTTTTGGCTCAGCTCATTCTTTCTGGTCCTTCAAAGCACAATCCAGGTCTTGGAAGCATCAAAAGCACGTTTGTTTTGCTAACCCTAACCCTCCCCTGGATTTCCCCAGAAACCCTAAAATCTAAGATAATTCCCCATATAGCACAGGGATTTCTAAAATTTTTCAGGCCAAAAACTTGCCAGAAATGGAGGATTTTAGAAATCTGTTTGCTGCATGGGAAATTATCCCAGATTTTAGGGTTCTCCGGGAAATCATAGGTAGGTTTAGGGTTAGCAAAAGGAAGGTGCTTCTGATTCTTCTGAGACCTGGAATGTTTCTGGAAGGGCACCATGCAACAATCTGGCTCAAAATATCTCTAGGGAGTGAGGATTTTAGAAATCTGTGTACTGCATGGGGAATTATTCCAGATTTTAGGGTTTCTTCAGAAATCCATGGTAGGGTGTGAGTTAGTGAAGCAAAGGTACTTCTGATGCTTCTGAGGTGTGTCTCATTCCTAGGGCTGTGCGAAAAAGCTCCAGAATGTGATTATTTTAGAAATTTGTGTGCTGCATGGGGAATTATGGCAGATTTTAGGGTTCCTGAGGAAATTTCTTAACTCCTCACTACTATCCCAATTTCAACATGCTGGTATTAACTTGCAAAGCCATGAACAACTTGAGACCAGTAGGCCTGAGACCACACCTTCTTCCTGATCTTCTGCCCAATCACTGAGGTTTACTGAAGTTGACTTCCTGCTGGTTCCACATGGATCACAAATCTGCTTGAAAGCCACCAGCAGTAGGGACAGTCATGTTCTATATCCATTGGAATGACCTTCTGATTGAAACGAGGACTTTGATTTATTCTATTTCATTCTTAGTATTAGCTGAAAACTTTTTATTTTTCAAACCAGTGTTTTCTCATGGATGATTTGAGGCTGATGTTGTACTGATGCGTTTGTTTTTATTTTGATTTTTTTAAAATTCAGTTTGTACACCATTCTGAAATCCTTTGATGTAAAAAAATAAATGTCATGTATTGTTTGGCTCTTAGAAACATTACTGATGTGTGTGCACTTCTTGCTTTGAGATCTAGGCTGACTCAGACATGCAGATGTCCTTTTAAAATACAATTTGTATGTACCTCATGGAAAAAGATTCTACATTTGTCCTGGGGTAAAAAGAAGAAATCAGATGCTAGTTTATTAGTTTTACCATGAAATTGGTTTAGGGTAGAATTTGTTTCAGTATATTTTTGGTTGCAATCCTATATGTACTTATGTGGGAGAAAGTACCATTGAAAGCAATAGAGCATCCTTTTGAGGAGACCTGATTGCACTGTTATTTGTATAATGAATAATTATTAATGCGTCATTCTCCATCATTCATTACAACAATGGTTAAGTGACAGTGCTTGTTTGGAGGATTATTGTTTAACTTGTTTCTGTGATAATAGCTGCCTAATTCCATCCTGTTAATTCCAGAAAATGGCATTTGCAGTTAAATGCCTGCTATGCATTCAGAAAAGAAAGAACTCCCAAAGCGGTACTAGCAGTTAGGGGGAAGGAAATAATGTTTTACAGAATGCTCTCACCCTTAACTTCCATCTTTCCTATAGTCTTTGTATGTCCTCATTTCTTCAGTTTACTTTGATCACCTCCATCACATTTGGTAGTTTTTAGGTGACACTAGTAGCTTGACATGGTAATTATATATTCTTAGTTGCTTCCCACTCCAGAGTAGAAAGATTTACAAGATCAGACCCTCTGCATGGAGTTCAGTATTTGGTTCCTGTTGGACCCATATTTATTTATTTGATTTTCTAGGGTGTCCAGCACATATACACCAACACTTGCGACTCCACAAAACATAGCGCTGCTGCTGGATCTACCTACTGTAGAATACCATACCTTTGCTTCTGTGAAATTTGGAGGCTATGCAAGGAAGGAAAGAGGATGTAGTAGCACCTGTATATTGTTGCACACCATAAAGATGTCTCTTAAGGGGTAAGACAGAAGGCTACCGGAGTTGTTCATATATGCTTTACATTGACCTGAGCACTGTGATGTTCTGTTCCACTGAAATACTCTATAAGAGTCAGTATTACATATGAAATATGATGGTGCATATACAAAAATTCTATTGATTGAAGATAAAAAAGCAGATAATTTATTATGCAACACTTTGATTTTGTCTGTTTTCAAATGTGGCAGAGAGGCTGCATCCATCCATCCATCCACAATTATCCCAGCAGTATTTTAAATTCTGTATTAAATTACTGCATTTTAAATTCCATATATATCCTTTCACCAGAAGAGATTTCCTGCCAGGTACCTCATGTTTCTTGGCATATCGAGACCCCTCTTAGTTTGATTATTGAGTACAGAAGTAGAACCTGCAATGAAATGCTGTGGGATACCATGCTCCTGTTCAGGGTTCCAGCTACAGCCTAGCCATGTGTGCTTCTTTACAGAAGCCAGGTTTCTCTTTGAAGGGCAGTCCAGCCCACATCCAGTTTGAAGATGAAGAACCATAAGAAGAGGGGACAAATGTCTTGAAGTTGCCTATCAAGAATTGCAAGAGTTGCTTTCCAGCACAGTGGGCAAGGCTGTGGCCAGGTTACCTGTATAATTGTTCAGTTCTTTCTGAGCAGCTGGACTGCAGACTGAGCAGGTGTTAGAGCCATCAGAGCAGTCTGTAAGGGACTCAGATGTAAGTCTGGGCTTTGCAGAATCTAGCCTGCAGATTCCACAGCAGACTGGCTTTTCCATTTCACATACAGTCCATGGGGCAAGTTGGCCCATTTTATTATTTTGTATTTTATTGTGCAAATTTAGCATGATGTGTCATGCTATTCAGGTGTGTGTGTGTGTGTGTGGTAGACAGACAAAAGTTTCTGCTTTGTTCAGGTCCCTTAAGGAAATGGGAAGTTATTTCTCTTAGTTATTTCTTATAGTCACAAGCCTTCCTTTCTTGTCATTGACTATAATCACTGGAACTGAGTAACTTTGATCAGCAAAGTGAACAACAAAGGCCCTGATAAAAGTGTGTGATGTGCCATCTTTGCATTTGCTTATTATAATATTGGAAGGATGATCATTCAACTGTAGAATTGTAAAGGACTTTAACCAGGAATCTACATCGATTTAAAATCCTTAGACAGAGGCAAAACATCAATCAAAATGCTTCACCAGCCTCTTTCTTCTGACTCCCACTCATCCACCTTGATGGAGAAATATTTGAAAAGCATAGAAGGGCATTGAAAAATCTGCATACACTTCATCATGGGAGATGCACAGAGATAAATCAGATGAAGTATGACTTAAAAGCATCAACCTATTTTGTCATTTTGCTGGACTCTAAAGAATAGGACTGACATTTCAATAGCTCAGTCAGTGATAGGATGTTCTTATCATTGCTGTGCCATTGCACAAGATTTCAATGACATGTGAGAAGTTGCAAGGGAAGACAGTCCAAATAGGCTGTTAGCAGAGCTGGCAGCAAACCCTGGCCCTGTATCCTGAACCTGTTAACCTGCAAGTAAGAGTTGCACTGCTATCAATGTCTCGTCATCTCAGTAGAAATCAGTGCAACTTACCCTCAAGTAAATACGCTTAGGATTGCAATGCCATCTTGATACAGCCATATTAATAAATCTTAGGATCTGCCCACCAGGTACGAACTTAGAAACAGAAGAATAGATCAGATTGTCTGCCAATAGGCAGTCAGTATCCTGAGCCTTCAAGCACGTTCAGTTGTCATAGAAGCCATCTATTTCAGGAATGTCCAGTAGCTAGTACTGTGACTAAGTTAACTGTTAGCAGAACAATTAATGCCACCTCTGTATTTTTCTAATATCATGCTCTCTGTTGCCTGATTTGCTGTGTTGAAGAGTTTGGTTCTACCCCTGAATTTGACATGGAAACCTAGAGAAACAGGCCTGAAAAGCAGTTGGGAAAATAGGTATTATCAACACTGTTGAAAAGTTGGTCAGATGGCCACTTTCTACTCCTTTGGATAGCACTACTCAAGGTTGCCTTCAGGTTCAGAAAAACAAAGCTAGGAAAAAGAAACAAAAAACTTTTTGCAATATATAGTTTGGTTCTGTGAAGTTGGATTCTTGCAATTCCATCTAACACTGAATCCATAAAAATGGGGAAATGTTATTGCTATCACTATTGTCCCATGGCATCTATATGAGGCCCAATGTTTCCATTGTGAAGAACCGGGGGCTCTCACAGCTCCATTTTATCCTCACACAAGAATCCCAAGATAGTTGGACATAGAGTGAGTGGCCGGCTCAAAGTCACCCAGTGAGTGTTATGGCCAAGTGGGGACAAGAACCTGGATCCCAAGTCCTCAATCTAGCACTTTAACCAGTTCAGTGGGCTGGAACAGGAGATGCAAAACTTGTTTGTCTTCACACTGTTTCTGGACTTCCAAGCATCAAGATCCCAAAATTGGTTAGATTTCAACACTAAAGGTAACCGCAACACATGTGACATATTCCCCAAAGCATTTCTGCTGTATGGATGGGGAGAGCCAGTATACTGTCATATGTTAGACTGGGACTTGGGAGACACAGACTGTATTCCCCATTCACCCACAGAGCTCACTGGGTGAATCTAGACCAATCAGAGACTCTAAGCCCAAATTTCCTCATAGGGCTTTTGCAAAGATAAAAATGGGGAAGAGGAAGAAAATGTAAACTTCCTTGGGTTCCAAGCAGGAAAAAGGGTATAATTGTAATAAAAGAAACAAACTTTCTCACACACATTAATGGAATCCTTCCAAGGCTAACACCATTCCTTGCCATGTTTGAGCAGGAATCTGATCAGCTGGATTTCAGGCAGCCAGAGAATGAAGCACAAGTTGGTTCCATTTGCTACAGAGGCAAATACACACACACACACACATGTATTTGTGAGTGCCTGTGTATGGGGAAGAATGGGGGAAAATGCAAGAGTTAATTTTCCCATGCCTTAGGACCACAGCTCTGATCCACATCAAGAAGAGCATGACTGCAAGTACTGTATTTTAAAAACCGTGGGAGATCCCATAATGGGTTGCATTAGCTGCAACCTCTTAGTCAACTTTTATCTTCATTTATATTCCTTAGCAAGCATAAAGAGGGGAAAAACCTTGTCTGAACTGTCAAATGACTGGATCCAGTAGGGAAATTAAATGTTGTCCCTGGAGCTTTACAATGCACATTTCTCAGTGGCCCAATTGATTTCCATGGAAATGATGAGTACATGGTTAAGTCTTTCCACTGGATTATATTCAGTCTTAGATTTACTTAAGTTCCACTCATTTTAACATAGGTCCAGGCAGGGTTAACACTGGATATAGCAAATTTAAACGTATGGGTCTTAAACACGCTAAACAAGTGTTTCATCTTGTATAGTTCCTTTCTTAGGCATATATTGTCTCAGGCTGTGTGTCGTCACTCTGACAATCACCAGCCTCAGGCTGTTTCCTTGCAAAATGCTCTTTATTGTTTGCAAATGTAAATCATCCAGACAAGTTTCTGAGCAAAAACAAAGCAGTTTGTTGAACCCAATCTAGCAATTACTTCCCAAAACTCTACTCATGAGCACTTTTGTGTGTCAACCCTCAGGGAGGAGCATTGTGGAAATGGCCACACCTCTTTTCCATCTGTTTCTCATTTAATTGTGCCCCTTGCCATGCATGGGCCATGGGGACCAGCTCCAAGGGGAGAGGTTGATCTCTACTTGAAGATCCGTCAATCTCAGCAGCCCCTCCCATTAGCTGTATTTTCATGCTATTCCCAGGGTCTGTCTGGCCCACCACTGTGTCTGCCCTTAATTGCCTCCACCTACTCCCCATGTAGCATCTCAGGACCTTGAGCAAACTGCTGCTGCTCCGTCCCACTGAAATGCTCATCTCAAGAATCAGAATCATCTAAAGTGTCTCACAGGAACGCGTGTCAAAGACCAACACCACACTTGCTCTCAACAGATATGTTCCAGATATATTTGTGTTATGTTTTTTAGAACAACTCTCATGGTCCAGCCATAGAAACTGTTTTTGATTGGTATATTTTAGAACTGTTTAAATCTTATATAAAGAAAATGACTTTTCAATGCAAAGAATAGCTGTGGGTATTTCCATGGCTTCATTGCATTTCAAGTAGCTGCAGTAATAAGGGAAATGAGGGAAAAACCATTGAAAAAGTGCTTATCATCTCCCTAATCCAAAATCCTTCATTTATCACATTACAAAGAGAATTAAACAGGCAGTTATAGCATTCATAAGACATCTGTTATGAGAAATCTGAACAATTTCCTTTTGCAGCTGACTTAGTTCAGCTGGCCAAATGATAATAATTGCTAGAGATAAGCTTCTGGGAGAAAAGTTTACATCTCCTCTTTCCTCCCACCATCTCCCGCAGAATGTACAAGCATTTCCAATTACTATTTCCATCATGACACTAGCAAACTAACCTTTGCTTTCATTAGGCTGGATCCAGCAAAAGTCTTCTACTGACAGAAGAGTTCTTTCCATCAAAGGAAGGCTTTTGATTCAGTGGAATTTCACTACTGGCTAGATGTAGGAGGAAGATATATTTGCTGATTGTCTCCTCCATACTGAGACCCTCTGATTCATAGCTGTGGTGCTGAGCTGGGGCTACAGAGGCAGAGGAAATTACAAAATTGATTTCCCTACCTTTCCATTGGCAGGAATATCCTGCTCTGTTCAGCTTTGCTCAGAACTCTGCTCAGTGACGCTTTCATCAGCTGAACAAAAACTCTCTATCCAAACCAGTATTTTTGTGGTCTGATTAATATTTGCAACTGTTTCAACCATCCATTAAATTAAAATAAAATAATGTAAAAATGTATGGATCTGTTTCCACTCATCAATGCATAATAAGAGTTAGGACTGAACTGAATTTTGGAAAAGACCTAGGAGGTGGCAGAGTGACTGTGCATTCATATGCATGTCTACCTGGTAGAAAGTTCTGTTCACCTCAAGGGATCTTGTTTCCATGCGCGTGCGTGTGAGAGAGAGGCTGCACCATAATGTCCTGCTTGTTGGTTTCCCATAGGCATTTGGACAGCCATTTGCTGGACAGAATGTCGAACTGATAGACTTTTGATCAGATCTAACTCAGCATTTCCTCTGTTCTTCTCTCCCTAACATTGCAGTTTCTTCACAGGTGTGAGACCCACTGGGTCCACTGCTGTGTGCACAGAACTGAGGATTAAAACTCTTACCAGCTGGTAGGTCCCATTGAACTTAGTGGGGTTTCTTTCCAAGTAACGTGACTACAAAGGCACTGCAAAAGTGTGACCCTAAGGGACTGCCTCTTGAGATCAGAGTCTTTCTAATGCTCTCCTAGCAGAAACCAGGCACAACTTTTAAGGTGCTACCCATGGTGCTGAACATAGTTTGAAGTTAGGGTTCAGCACCATGGACTACTCCTTTCCCAGGTTTTATTTAGAGTACTGCCGAACTGGCAGTGAGCCACCAGCTTCCCTGCCTGTTCCTGCTTTCCTTAATGCTAATAGTTAGACTCTGAGCTCACCTGGTTGATGATCAAGTTCACTCTTGGTGATCAAGATGGGCTTTAGGATACTGTAGCAGCTCAGGTAGGGAGATGCGTGATTGCATGTCCTCCTCTGCAGCTTTGGAGGAAGAGATCTGAACCATTCTGTAACTATTCAGGTATTGTCTGGGAAACTATAGGATTGTTCTGGAAAGATGTTAAAATGTTTGAAAACTAAGATAAGTTAATTCTACTCAGCTTCAGGGAAAATTCCATCAAGTCATGACACAATAGGAACTCTTTCAGAAACATGGACTGCAATCCTATGCACACTTATTGTGGAGCAAGCATTACAAGGAATGACTTCCTTTTCAGTAAACAAATTTTTACCATTAATGGATATTTATAGGATTTATTTCCCCACATCTGATCCTGTAGTCTATATTATACTGGGTGGGGATTTTTGTTTGTTTGTTTGTTTGTTTTTAAAGTGCCAGAATTGTAATTTTTAAAAATCAAGAGGTATTGCAAAGCAATATTGCAAATGTTTGGATGTGTTTATGCTGTATTATGCTAAGGTTCACATGTGGCTTGATTACATGCCTGTCACCGCTGGAAGAATTATTTGGTTTACTAAATTAGTGTAGGTTTCATTTTTATTTTCTAAGACAAAACAAATGAAACCAAGACAAATGAAACCCAAGACAAATGAAAGGCTGAGACAATTAAGTTTGGTTTAAAGAACTCAAATTATACAAAAATGCACTTGAATATTCATCAAGGCAATTGCATTGTATTTATAATATTGTATGAATTGCCCGCTTTACCTTGGTAGAAAGGGTTTTCTTTTGCATGAGGGGAGGCACCTGGTATACTCACACATACCCCACTTTCAGCAGCCCTTTGTGCTCTACAAAATCTGTTCTGTCAAGATCTGTTCTAGATCTTCTGGAGACCACAGGAGTAACAGTGGGAAACCACAGTTTAACAAAAATTGTCCCCCTCCCCTTGTGCAATTGGAAGGACTTTCTATTTTCACAAAATGGAAATATGGATTGGAAAGGGCATATTTCTTCCAGACAAGGACTTGCTTAGTCTTGGGTCCAGGTTCTGAGCAACTTCATTTTTCACATCTTCCTTCTGATTACTTTTTATCTGTTAAACCAGACTACAAACCAGTCCTTTAAATACAGGGCTGTCTTCTGGAAAAGAGGGCCCATGGGAAACCTAATTGTGAATACCATGTGAATAATAGCATTCAAAATGCGGTATAGAAAAGGTCAGAACCCACACATGTGTTTTCTGTGCTGCATCATGGGGAAGTGATACAGTCCAGTTACTTTGGCTTGAGTTGAACCAAGCCTGAATCAACATTGTTCAAGTTTGGCCCTATTCCAAGCTAAGGTAACCTAATGTCATTTGGAGTGTGACAGGATGTGACACACTCACCTCAAACAAACCCTTACCACCTTTTCCCCTCTCCCTTAAGTTTATCTGTGGGGAAATAGGCCTCGTTATCATGAAGCCTTTTTGCAGCATTTCCAGCAGTTGTTTCAGCAATGTCCTTGTCACAAGTATCCATGTGATATGTATGTGTATATGCATATGTATATATATATATGTATATCCTAGTGTGATTGTCAGTAGCTTGAGAATGTACATGTGTAAAAATGCACACACTGGCAACAGAATCTCAAATTAAAGAATTCCCATCAGGGATTTCATGGATTGATTTCTTAATTTCTGAAGAACAAAATAAATTAATATGGGTTAAGTTGGCTTCTCATTAATTTAAATATGTGTTATTTGATTTGTTCTGGAAAAGAACATTTCTAAATGCATTTTCTCTCAAAATTTGCATTTCTAAATATACACTAAATATATACTTTTTCAGAGTCAAGAACTACATTAGAACATTCAGGAAGTGGATAATGATTTCCTGTACTGTATTTTTTAGGGTTAGTAAAATCAGACTTAACAACAAAAGCTACAGCCACTTAGAATCAGCAGAGCACGAATTAGTGACTGAATAAGAATAGCCAAACCCAGCATAAATCAGATTGTCAAAATGCTAAATCATTTGGTCTATATCAAGTTAGGGCTGAATAAAGTGCAATTTTTTGAACAGTTTCCCCAGCTGTATCTCTTATTTTTAAAGATGCTTAGAAACTGTCTTCTTGCTTATCAGCATCATATATCAAATCATCCTCCTCCATTTCTCTAAACTCAGGATAAGAAGCAATTTCCATGCTTTTGTGAAAAACATACAAGTCCCCTTGAACATTCCCTCAACCAGTAAGTTGAGTGAATAAGCTGTTTGCTGGCATGTCTAATTCTTATCATTATCTTTATTATCATTACCTTCACCATTATTTTATGTATTACATTTCTATACTGCCAGAATTTTACATTTGCTCACTTTTATTTTCATCATACTAGAATAATTCTGAGTACAGAGCATCTCCCTGTCTTTCTATGCCAGTACATTCTTATATCAAAACAAGCAGCATCTCTTCTGTAAATGTAAATTACAGCTTGATTCAGTTTCACTGGTTAAAGCCTTTAACTTTTCCTAATCATAGAGGTATAATCATTATTTCAAGTACAGATGCATCCTTATTCTCGCGTGTGCTCATTTGGTATTTCAACCACTGCCCTTTGGCAAATTTCCCAGGGCTTTATCATCAATTCACACTCTTTCAGCTTCTTAACTTTTTCTGTCTGGCTTCTGCACTAGTAGTATTTCTACAGGACCCTATTGATATGTATGTATATATGTATGTATGTATGTATGTAAAAGATTTGTATGCCGTCCATTACTGTCGTCTCTGGATGGCTTACAACATTATTTCAGAATAAAATAAATTAACTATTCCATGCTGAGCATCATTTAAAAATGTGATAGAATTCCCTTAGAACTTCATTTCTCCCACTACTCACTATCACCGTTCTAGCTTGTTCTACAGGAAACTCCCTTCTGCTTTGGTAATCCTCATGCTAGACTCTCCCTCCAATGTTGCTTTACCAAAGCTTCCAATATATTTCTAATATTGTCTCATGCATGTGTGACACCCATGACTATCATTTTTTCAAAAGGCAACGGTGGCCTGCTCACGTTAATGTCCCTCATTATTACTTTTATAAAGCTGTTCTACAGAACTGATAGAATGGTGGCTAAACATTTGGGTGTCTGCATACCCCTATTCTGTTCTTCCGGAGAACGTGTGAGAGCTTGGAGGGGGTGTACTGGGAGAGGGCTGCAGCTATTGGCCTGGACCCCTGTATTTCCATGGGCATATTGAACTGAGCAGGGGTTCTCCTGGAGTGGCATATGAGTAGAGCTCTCAGCATAGCCAGCGATCCTGGGGTGCGGGATGCAGACAGACTGCACAGGGCCAGCGTGAGCAGCCCATCCTAGTAAGTGCCTTGAGCACTCAAGTGTGCTCTCAATTCCCTGGACGGCACTTGTGCCATCTGCTCATGTTTTCCTGGTTCGAGCTAGTTAGGCCAGCCTGTCTCCAGCTCTGGAGATCACCTGCTTCCTTGGCTCATCGGAGCTAAAGATGGACTAGAACAGATCTACACTTTGCCCACATGGCTACTAAGATTTCTCCAAATTCATTGCATCACATTCTTATCTTCTTGCTTGCATATTAGCCCATATCCACTATAAAGGAATATCAATCCCTTTCTGTTCTGCCGCCTTGAGCCATGTATGCAAAACTGCTGTATGATGCCTTCATTATGGATGTGTCATAGTTAGGGATATAAATGTGGGAAGGAATTAAGTTCATTTATTACAAGAATTTATCCTGAACACAAACATGAGCACAATCGGTGGTCAAAGCTCGGTCATTCCCACGTTTGCAATGTTGTGTGTTTGGGGGGGGTGCATTAAAAATGGAGACATTAGAAATATACATGAAGAAAGCATCCTCAAAAGAAGAAGAAACAACATGTGCACAAATATGTTTTAAACAATAGGAGGCATGTGTGTTCTTCTGAATGCAGTTTCACATATGCACCCAAGTATACATGCAAATAATTAGCAGTTTTTACAAGGAAAAAAGAAATCCCTGCTCTCAATCTGATGTGAATATGAGATGACTGAGCCTTGATGTGGAACTCAGAAACCTCCAAAAGCTCAGGTTTTGCTGATATTCTCATTCCCAGGAGAGGAATGCATGATGTTTATTGTTTGTATTCCATTTCAGCATGTCCGCTGCTTTATAATATTCACTTTAATTCAGCATTCCAATCTGCACATTTGTCTAGGAGGTACAGATCAAACTGGCATTTATCTTCTGTAAGCAGCATAGTGAAAGGCTGTGTGATTAATTATGGCCACTGCAACTGCACGATAGGAGCACTCCCCTCCTGCAATAAACTGTGTCACAACTGAAGGGAGGTCCTGCAACCTGGTCTAGTGCATTTCCACTCCCAAGCACTTCCAGTGAGTTCCAGGGACTCCCTTGTTTCGTGCTCTCCGAATGGACTTCCACAGCCCTAACTGGAGATTCCAGAGACTGAGTTAGGAACCTTCTCCATTTTCTCTGCCACTGAGTGGTGGCCTTTCTCCATTACTTGCATTCATGTGTGTTCAGCTTAGCAGCTATTGTCTAATATCGCTACTTCTACTTCCAAGCCTCACCCTGCAGACACTCATTTTTGCAATTTAGAGAATGTTGACAAACCACTAAAAACAAAAGCAAAGCAAAGCAAAACAATACATAAACAAACAAACAAAAAGCTATTACTTCAGGACTCCTTATTAATCAGGCTAGCATTTGCTTACTAAAATGGATACATTTTGCTAGAAGTTAATCCAAGGCTTTATTAGCAAAGATCCCACCTAAGGACTCAGGGATAGATTACTGAGGTCTGCTCTGTAGTAGTCTCTTGGATGGAACCTCTTATTTCCAATGAGCTTGTTAGCTGAAAAATAGTAATTTACAGTTGGATTCATTACCAATTAATGCATGGTGAGGCAGGGAAAGTTGAAACGCAGGTGTGATGCCACTCCATTTTTTAATGCATGACTTCTAACAAAGAATTGACTATTTTATTGTAATGGCTTAATTTTAAGGGCTAATTCAGAACATCATTTATGTGTGCTGAGATACGATCTGAGTAGATTCATAATAAGTTCACTTAGTATCACGGGGTAGATTCGCTGAGTTATCTTTGGGCTGATGGGTGGCTTGCACACTCACTGAAGCAGTCCAATGACCTCTGCGTATGGGACAAGCTGCAGGCAAATACTGAACCCAACGCCCACCAATTTAGCATTTCAACGTGATTGGGAGGATAAACCCTCAGATTGGTTCTGCTAGGAAATAGATTATTGACATGCACATTGCTTCATCAGAGCAAGGCCATGAGTGTTGGCACAGGTATTGTGGGAGTGAGTGCTCTTGCACTTTCGAATAGATTTTGAAATGGGACCAGAAGCAAAATGTGTGTGTTTAGAATGAAAAAAGGCCCACAACTCCTACACGTCTGAGCCAGTGTGCCTTGGACCGAACCTTAAATCTCCATAGCAATGATCTCCACCTTGAACTGTGGAACAAAATGTGCCATAATTCCCATGCAATTTATTGCAAACTGTAGCCCAAGAAATGCCATCCTATCCTATACACATACACCATCAACAGCAGCGATTCTCACAATAGTCCCAGACAGAAATGCATCCAAAACGAGCAACTGGACAGCAAAATCCTGGGGAAGCCAGCCAGCAGCAACAAGCCTTTGTTGAAACAAAGGATGAATGAGCTGGTGATATCATCCCAGGACAATGTCCTTGGGGGCAGGAACCAGCCCCTCCCTGCCTGTAGCTAAGCATGCATGATAGAATTGGGATTGTCTGTCTGTCTGTCTGTCTGTCTATCTATCTTCAACATTTATGTCCTGTCCAATGCCAAGTGTCTCAAGATGGCAATAAGTAGCACACATAAATAGAACATAAATATACAATAAAAACAATCATTAAAAGAACATTAAACTTTATAGGGAAAATACAAAAGGTTTGGCCTAGTACCAAAATGAATAAAGTGTCAGCACCAGGCACAACTTTCTGGGCAGCAGGTTCCAAAGCTGGGGCGCTACCTCCAAAAAGGCCCTTCTCCAGGTAGTCACTCTTCTGATCTCCTTCAAAGAGGGCTCCCAAAGAAGGACCTCAGATGAGGATCTTAGGAGCTGGGCTTCCACTGATGTTGCTGCTAGAGATAGATATTAAGTAATGCCTGCACAGGTTCTTGCAGGGCTTCTTCACAGGTAAAATTTCTTGGATTAAAGGATTCGATTGCATTGTTGAAGCAATTTAGGGTTACCGTTTAGTTTTCATGCCTTTGGACTTGATATATTGTTATGATAGGTGGCTGGCTGTTGCTTTAGTTTGGGAGATTTCTCAGACTAGTCAGTTGGTGTCTCTTCATAAATCTTAGGAAGAGAGGTTATTGATACAGACTGATCCTCTATCAAAACCCTCAGTTTGAGAGCAGTCCTCAAAGGATGTATAGCTGATTCTGAAGCCCTAACCAAATCAGAGCACTCTGAGCTATTTCTGGTCCTTCCTGATGGGAGTAGGCTTTCTTCTGAAGTGACCATAACTAAAGCTGGATCCTGCATGAGATCTCACCAGTGATTCAGCTTTTGAGACATTATGTCTCAAAAAATGCCATATTTTGAATTCTATCTCTAAATGCTGATTGGGATGAAAGGGACAGAGGAAGTGACTGGTCTACCTTTTAATCATAGGGCATATTTTACTAGGGAGGCCCCAATCACAATATGCTTTGTGAGAGGGCAAGAATGGGAGCATCTGATGACCATTCCTGCAATGCCACCAGACCACTGTGAAAATAGACTTCAACCGGCTTTCAGTTACCATAACTCCCTACCTGCATCTTACCCTGATGTAACTTCACAGGTTTCTTGCCTGGAGAGATCTCCAGAACACACACTATTTCCAAGCAATTCCCAAAAAACATAATGGAGGGAGAGCAAATGATTCACTAATCTCATATCCCCATATATGAGGGCTCCTCTTCCATATAAACTTTGCACATGTACTTCTGGAACATTAGTTTTGTTTTGCTTTGCTTTGCTTTGTTTACTTTGTTTGTCTTGTGTTTATTTGTTGTATTTAGGGCCAGCTTTATGCTATTAGAAGAATGGACCACAAGGAAACATGTCCTTTTAAAATATGTTCTCAAAATGTCATGGTTGTTCTTGCACAAAAAAAAATCCCTGTACTGCTGCATCTGAAGCCTGACAAGCTGAATCCCTTCAGAATGAGAGGCAGGGGGGCAGGGAGTGGGAAAGCAAACCCTACCAAACACTGGGGAAGAAAAATTTAAACAATTCTGCAATGTATCTGGTGATTTCTTCTCCAAAAGAAGCCCAAACCTGCAAGCCCAGCAACTGAACCTTCTCCACACTCCTGGACAGAGCTTCAAATTCAGCGAGCTGGAGAAAAAATATGCACAAGGGAGGAATCCAAATACAGGCAGTAACCGTGGATGAAAATGACAATGCCTCAGACTGATTGGCCCTTGGAAATAATAAGTATCAACTTTCTTTAGAGCTAATTCTCAGACCACATGAGACATATCTTGTTAAGATGATGTTTTGTTCTGATTTATATGTTCTCTTTGGAGTTCCTTATTAAACTGTCACTCAGAGAATACAGGAGTGGAAAACCCATTACTGATTTAATTAGGTCTGTGGTAGATTCAGTTGAATCGTGGCAGTCGCCAGCATGTGGCCTGGCATATATATTACAAGCATGAAAACACTTGCTGAGCTCAAAAGCAAGCATGTATGCAGAAGGTGGGGAGGTGGGGAACACATCAGGAGCCCTGCTGTTCCTGATTCTGCAAGGGTTCTTCTGGAATCTGAGCTCCAGGAATCCTATTTGTGGAAAGCAACAGAAAATGTAACCTTTAAAGAGGTAGTATTCTTCCCAGCACCCTTCTCGGTCTGTTGCTCACTCTTTGATTTGTTGCACCTCAGAGTGGAAACAGCACAAGATGCTCACTATATTCGTGTACAACACTATTAATTTCCATGAAGGCTGGATGCCAAAGAATTTTCTGCAGGATTAAGAGCTTATAACATACTTACCTTTTGTTAGGAGATACACAAAAAGGTATTATTTCATATATGCTATCTATCCATCCATCCATCCATCCATCCATCCATCCATCCAGAGTATAAAGAACTGTTTCTACTTGGATTTATACTGAGTCTTTAGCAATTAGGGAAATACTATACATGATGCTGATGGTGCACTTGGATCCCATCTTGGATAGAACTCAAGACAGCTCACAAGCTTCCCCTTCTCTCTATTTTATCCGCACAACAAGCCTGTGAGGTAGGTGAGGCTGAGTGGCAGAGACAAGCCCCAGGTGGGCTGCCTGGCTTAGTGGGGACGAGGGCCTGGCTATCTGGAGTCCCAGTGCAACACTCAACCACTCTGACGCTCAGGTGAATGGCTGGCTGGGCACGCCAGGAGGGATTGTGCCCAAAGTGCCATATTGAGAAGCAGAAGAAGTGGCCTTCCTGGTCAATTCTATCCCTTTACAATAGTGCAGCTGCACTGAAATCTAATGCAGAAGTTTCTCGTGACCTTCTGTCACAGTGGTAAGAAATTCGGGATCCAGAGTCTCTATGGCACCTGAGATACCTGAAGAAGGGCCTCTTCCCTTACATGCCCTCATGCCCCTTAAGATCTGTGGGAGAGGCTTTGCTCCGGGAGCCCTCTTTAAAGGAGAACACTACCCGGAGCAGGGCCTTCTCTGCTGTGGCACCCAGATTGTGGAATGTGCTCCCTGGAGAGGTGCGCCTGGCGCTGAGTCTATATTCTTTTCGGTGCCAGGTTAAAACCTTTTTATTTCATGGCTGTTTTAAAAATTAATTTTATCATTAACAGTGGCTTTTTTGTTTTTATATAATTTTACTGTACTTGCCACTGTTTTATTGTTTTAATTCTATGTTGCAAGCCATCCCAAGATGCCGAGGCACGTGGTGATGGCATATAAAAGTTTCAAATAAATAAAATTTCTCCAAGTTGATTGTTTCTCTCTTTGGGGCTGTTGCTGTTTATTAGCACTGTATTTTACTGTTGTTTTAAAACCAGCATCTGATAAGCTGTTTTGTGCACTTTTTAGTGGAAGAATGAATTGTTGCGGTCATTGTTATTATTACTATTATTATCTCAGCTACATTGCAAATATTCTCTATACTTGTTTTTTTGAAAAACAACAGCAACTATACATTATGTACTTATGGAGCATTGCTATTGTATGGAGTGGGAGGAGCTTCATGGAAGGCCAACCAGCACTTTCAAAGTACCTCCAGGTACAAAGTAGGAAGGACAAAGAATACCTTCCTTCCTTCTCCCTTTCTTTCATTTACTTTTTTACCATGTTCCCCTCCAATTGACTCTCTCTGGCGACTAGTTCAGTTGAGGGCTCTTTTAGTCTGTGGTGGGGACTGTGTCACAACAATCACGAGTCTTTTGATCCATGACTGCCAATCCGTTCATGGCACATGCCATTTTGAGCAGATTGGAATGCCCAAAAGGTATGTGCCTTTTCTGCACTTATGCAGTTTCCTCTGGCTCCTTCAGCTTGCTTCAGGATTTCTACTTTAATCATTGTAGTTAATACTATATTTGCAGGGGTTAGGAGCACAGGACCAGAGCAAAGGTGGAAAAACTGCAAGTATCTCTAGCCCCTTCCCAAAACCTTAATTCAAAGTACTGTGGATCCTATGTGTTCTGGGTTACTTCTCCCTTTCTCTGATGGCCTGATCTGGCAGGGCTCCCCCTCTTTTTCTTTTCTTTTCTTTTCTTTTCTTTTCTTTTTTTGGTAACTTTTGTTTACATTCTTATGTTCTTATTTCCTGCCTTCCCTCCGAATTGCACTGTATTTGAGCTTAGTCTGATTTACATCCCATTAATTTTAATGGAACAATTATGACTGATTGGATACCACCTATCATTATCCTTCAGTCTGTTTGTTTATTCTTCTTTGGGCAGTTGGACATGTGTACACAAAGTAGCTAAAACAAAGTGGGATGAGCACAACATGAAAAAAATATAAAATACTTAAAACTAGAATAAATTTGTGACATGTTATTCAAGATTAATTCAGTTTAATAGAGAACAAATTTTAAATAGTTATAATATGAAGATTAATGCATCTAGAAATACCACTATAGTAAGGTATGGCCAAAACAGTCAACTGCATTATTAATAATAAAGTTTGCATGATTTTGTGCTGCTAGCAAAGCAAAACAGGAAAACTTTGCAAATTATAGTAGAATCCATATCAAACCAAAGATAAAACATCTTTTCTAGGTCAGTATTATCATACAGGTGCAACAAAATAAACCTGGGTTCAGACTGCAGCATATAAAGGGCAAAACAACAAATAATGTGGCAAATCCTCCATCTTTTATGGATCAAAGATGCCACGATGTTGAGCTTGGGAAATTTTAGACTATCCACTATTACCCATCATATCTGAAAAAGGAGATCCATGAAAGCTTGTTTTGTTTTTGTTTTTTCCCCTTTTTTAATATAAGTTTTGTCAAGTAAGTGACTCTTTGATCATATTTCTAAAGCCAATAACATTTTGAAAATTTTATGATTAATAACCTGTCTTTTGAAAATAATGCTATGACTAAAAATACTTTCATGAATCCTCTCTTTGTAGAAAGTGAAACATGACTGAAGCATGTTATAATACCTGAAGTGCCAAGACTTAGAGTTCAGCTACTGTTCATAACATAACTTCAGAATTGTTCAATAATTAATCAGAGAACAGTGGCTATGCGCTCTGATAAAGGAAAGCTGTCCGCTCTCCAAATCAGGGCAACAGAGTGCCATGAGGTAAATCATATTACTTTGTAAGAAATTCATTTTAAGGGCTTTCCATTTAGTGGTGGAGATTCATTCCAACCCAAATTGGAGTTCCACATATACTTTGAGGAATCACCCTACTCTGGAAGATTTTTAGAGCTAGATTTAAACATAATGAGCACAATGCTAGAAGGCGGCTTTTATACAAACAAACATCTCCCTCCTCCCAAGCAAAGAAAAGCACCAATTGTTCTTAAGTTCATCACTTTAGTTGATTCTACATGAGCTTTCCAAGGAAGGTTTTCTCTGAAATAAATATTTAAATTGCCAGCACTGGTCAGTCTAGGGGTGGCCATCAATGGAGCACTGAAAATTGCTAAAACCATCACCTTTGTTTCTGCATAATTAATATTTAGCCTTTCTTTAGTGCAATATTCACTGAAAGTAGCTTACTTTAAATTTTACAGATAAGTGATATTAAAATTATGTCATCTAAACATAAAAGAATATAAACTTTTTGGGCATCATTGAAAATGAAAAATTAGAGATAATTTTGAAGCTATGTCATTCAAATATAAATTTAATAATATGCATGCCAAAAGATACCCTTGTCAGTTAATGGACCATAAATCCTCACTCTTACTCTAGCAGTTGTATCAGAGTACAGTTCTTTACTCAAAAACAAAAGGCATTTCTCAGTATCAGTACTGGCCAATTTATACCACAATTGATTTTTGTTGATTGAATCAAAAGTCAAAGCTAAGTCAACAAAAGCAATGTGAAGATTTATTTTTGGCACTGAAACGCCTTGCAAACCTGAAAAATAAATGTTCCGTTACATTTTGACCTTTCCTAAAAGCAGTACATTTGGGATGGATTATATGGTGAGAAGCCTCCCATTCTTACTTAATAAAATGTTGCCATACAACTTGAAATCGATATCCAACAGATTTATTAGTTGATAGTTATTAGGATCCTGATTATCACCCTTCTTATATCTTGGAGCAACAATGCTCTGTCTCCAGGCAGCCAGAAATATAGCTGTACTATTTACTTGAGTAAGCACTTTAGTCAGTATTGGAACCCCCACAACCGAGAAATCTCTTGCCTATTTCTGGGGACAGCCTCCTTTCTCTTGTGGCCTTGCCTGGTGTGCAAAATCTTATAAGTTTCTTTAATCCAGTTACAGAAACAGGGGTGAGTAGCGTAAATTAATAGCTGCAAGAGCAATTCAAAAGTTATTTCCTACGAGTGGGACCACAGTTTCATGTGGCTCCCTGCTGTTTGTAACATGTTTTATTGTTGGTTTTGTGTTTTATGATGTAGTTTTTCTTAAAATGGTAAGCTATCCTGTGAATAGAAATAAAAAAGCAGGGACAGCATAGAACTGTCTCACCATGCTGTTATCTTCTATTAAATATCTTTTGAGATGGTGGGCTTGTTGGACCTGAACCAAGTATCCTTCCCTTAATTAATAGCTGGTACCCCAGCAGAAGGGGATGCAGGTGGCGCAGTGGTTTAAACTGCTGCGCTGCTGTGATGGTTGATCAAGAGGTCGCCGGTTCGAATCTGTCCCAGCTCCTGCCAACCTTGCAGTTCGAAAGCATGTAAATGCAAGTAGATAAAAAGGTACCATTTTGGTGGGAAGGTAACAGTGTTCCTTTCACTTCGGTGTTTAGTCATGCCGGCCACATGACCACGGAGACTGTCTGCGGACGGCCACATGACGGTCTGCGGACAAACGCTGGCTCCCTCAGCTAGGAAATGTAGATGAGCACTGCCCCCTAGAGTCAGACATGACTGGACTTTAATGTCAAGGGGAAACCTTTACCTTTACCTTTTACCCAAGCAGAAGCAGGTGTGTGTTTGCTGCATACAAAATTTTCACTTGATTGGTAAGCCAGGAAAGGATACCTGGCAAAGGAAAGTGTTGGTCCTTTGCCCTCCTCCCTTGTTTAGCATTGTAACCCCCCTCCTTTGAAATGGGGGCACTCATCAATGGACCCCCTCCCCCCAGTCTCCTTCTAACAAGGAGGTGGAGGAGTGTGGAGCATTGTCGTGAGGATTATATTTGGAGCCTGCAAACGTTAAATGGACAGAGGCTTGCTTTTCTGTTTTAGGTATTCACTGCTCTTTTGTTTCTGTAAAAGCACTTTTGATAGTCTTTGAATGAGAAGGGTGCAATTGAGATTTCACCCTGGGAGGGAGTGGTCTCTAGCCACATGGTCTAACCACTGAGAAGCATGACCAAAGCATTTGATCAGAGCCACAGAACTGCGGAGATGCTACATAAAAGAGCTGAAGCAGTATCCGGCGTCACTGCAGGCGGGCACACCTGTCGTAGTAGTAACTGCGGGAGTGTATCTTCATGGGAAAAGTAGCCTTAAAAGGTAAGAAGGCCCAAGTGAATCTTCTCTTGCCTTTGTAGCTCCCTTTAAAATATGCATAGCAAGCCACTGCCTACCAAATTAGGGAACAGAAAGTCATGTCTGTGTTCAGACAGGCAGACCAGAGACTGCTGGATTTGCCAGAATCTTCTTCTGGCTAAACATGCATAGGATGGTGCCCGAAGACAACCGACCAGGGAGAGTTAATATTTTGCTCCGAGATCATTGTTGTCACCTTCAGGAATTCACTGCTGCATCACTAAATGCCAGGCAGCAGCAGCTAGAATACAAAAGAGAAAATAATTTTCCTCTTGATTAACTATTCATATTTCATTTGGCAAATTTCTGAGTGAGCAGACAACTGAGCTTTTCTCCCCACAGTTCGTAATGTTCCCGATATGCTTGTTGAAATGGTTGTTGTGAGAAAATTCCCATTTCCATTATTACTCATGATGTTGAAGAGGATAAACTGTCCACTGTGTGTTTACAGGCACATGACTCCCCTTCACAACATTACAGGGATTGGGGAGATATGCAGCTAACTCATTTTCTTTGTGAAGTGTAAATTGGCCAAGTCCTCATTCAGTGCTGTTAAAGTCACTTCTAGTGTTTTTGATAGAATCATCTGCCTAACTATCTTGCTGAGTGCAAAACAGATCACCTCTATTGTCAGTGTGTTTTCATTGTCTTACCGGGGTTTATCATATTCTGCTTTAGCATTATCCTGACTTTCTGCATGAAAAGGAAAGGACCACACTTCAGTTCTTTTGACAATTACAATACACATGGCCCAGTCCAGTCTGGTCCAGTGTTTCTCAGCAACTTTGTTTAGTTCTGTTTTTGTATTTTCCTGAGATCATATTAGAGACACAGCAATGTGTAGCTGTCCTTCTTGCAGAAGTGGCATGGCTCCTGCCTATTTCTTTCTGACAACCTTCCCCTTCCCTTTGTCCAGTCGGTCAAGCACAGGTGGGACCATGCTTTCAGAGTACTGAGGATTTCTCCTTGAATCCCTTCTATCTATCAGTGGAAGCACAGATTGTGGTGTGTGCCAGTCATGTCCTGGGACGGCCCTCAAGAGATTGTCCTGTCATGCAAATCTGACCAGAGCAGCTTATTGCTGTGGTAAGAAGCCACCCAGAACCCTACTACAGCACCCAAGAGCTTTCTATCATGTATAGAAAGTAATTGAAGTGTTGACATCACTATATTTGTGCAATAGACTTTGGAGTGCCATTCAGGGTCAGAAAAGTGTCAGTTCCATAGCATATTTTATTTCATTTTAGCCATTGAAGACAGCATTTGTATTATTTTATCACAACCTCAGTCACAAAAATGACATGGGTGGCTTTTGTCACAGTCCATTTTAGCACACAACAACTCTAAGGTTTGACTGCCAAATGTTGACCACAGCTGCACCTGTGCAGTTGCATTGAAATAAGAAGTCATTCTCCTTAAAAAAATTCACGCACTCACAATGTTCAGCATGAGCAATAGACTTGCTATCCAACAGGAGTTAATAAGGCTGACTTCGTACAACAAGTTGATATGATAGTTGCCAAGTGCTGGGCTTATCACATTATAAGCTGAGCTCCACTGAGAAATGCCATGTTCATTTGACAAGAAGGTGATAGCTGGCCTGTTCCATATACGAAGCTGGCAGGTGATAATGCTATAATTATAATGCTCTCAGACACATCAGAGGTGCATCTATAGCTTTATCACCTGAGACTGTAAAGCCTATGATTGATGTAATATCATTAAGACCAGGACAGAGGTCAGAGAGAAATAATAAAAAGTTTGGGTCCACAGGACAGGCAAAAAGCATTTGAGTGCTCCTGATTTAAGAAAGAAAAATCATCATTTAAAATGTATAAACGTTCATATATTAATGCTAAAGATAAATTAATCTGTTAGCCTTGGTTTCCTTCAATTTCTCTCTCTCTGAATCTTAACTGTGGTTCATACTGAGCTTTCAGACTTTGAAAGAAAAAAGCACATGACTCTATGAAGGTTCTCATCTGTTGGGTGGTATAGAAATGAAGTAAATAATACACTTTGAGAAACACTTTCATTTGCTGTACGTATGATATGCAAGTAATTTTCCTAAGATCATGCATTTGTATTTAAAGTTCATAAATATGTGCATTTTTTCTGTGCCTTTTCCCTAATATACACATCTCTGTATGTCTTTTTTAATCGAAAGACTTCACTGCAAAATTCAGAAAAGGGCAAATATTGAAGAATGACTGAGTTTCTGTTCATGTATTGGCTCAAAAGTGCAAAACTGGTAAGTTTCCATTAAAATGTTGACCAAATTCATTTTCCCACCCCTAATTTACACTCTACCTTTTTTCATCATGGAGCCAAAACAATACACACAGTGTTCCCTTATGCTTCTCATCCAGGTATTGATTAGACTCATACCTACATCACTGCCTAGAGACCACTCTCCTTTTAATTCATTGTGTCTGGACTCCAGTCTTAGAATAAATAAAAATTTCACCATTTTGTTTCCATCATCTTATAGGTCATGTTCTTGATTAAATGAAGTAATTTTTCCTCTCTCCCATATTAGGTATGTTGCCTTGGATATATCCATAGATATGTGACTGTCAAAACTAAATACACTATGGTCAGTGTATTAGTTGATATACTGCAGACGCCAGAGCAGGACAGCTGCCGCACAGTAAACCAAGGCAGAGCCACGTGCCATTCCCTTCGTGGAAAGGCAGGGGACATCAATGAGTAAATGCGTACGTCAGTGTAAGGCTCACTGAATTCAGTGAAGTTTACTACTCTGTAAACATGGACTAGAAAAGCATTCTGTGGAAGGTGAACAACCTGCCATTGAGAAACATGCTAGGACTGCTATATATGGTATATGGTAATATATGCTATATGGTAATCAGTGCTTTTTTTGTCATAGAACACACCGGAACGGAGTTCCAGAACCTTTTTTCAACAGATTTTCCAAGTTTTAAAAGTAACTTTTGAAAATTTGATGTTTGGTCCATGTGGATTTGAATCACCCTGTCGAGCGTAGCAGGTCGGCGGCAAAATAATTAAAACGGTGCATGCGGGCTGCTTGTGTGTCGAATCCAATGCAAGCGTACTTCCCATTGGTTATGATGGTGCTGCTCCACTTGTGGCGCTGCTCGGCTTGTGATTGGTCTGCTTACTGCGGGCAGCGACCGTTATGTTTTGTTACACAACTGATGTGTATGGGTGTGTGTACAGTGATTGACTACGTGCGAACGGTAAATAATTTCATGAGTTCCGGCACCATTTTTCTTACAAAAAATGCACTGATGGTAATTATATTTAAAATGAAAATAGGAGCAGAACATGCATGCACTGATGCTAGCTTGAGTAATGTGGAAAGAAAGTGGACTGTGCTCCCTAGACAGCATCTAAAGGTTTATAGGATACTTTAGCTTCCCACATGCAAGACTGAAAAGAGAAATCCAAGTTCAGAGCTGGGAACTTGCACCTTTGCCCCCCTGTTCTCCTCTGCTCCCCTGCCCACCTTGCAGCAGGTATAGAAAGAGGCTTCCCAACTGCTTCTCTGAGCCTGAGAAATTATTTTTTAGGAGGGGATAAGAGTGGCAGAGAGTGGTGGAGAGTGGAGGAGGCTGGGACCACCAGGATATGCCTGACCTGATGGTGCCCCAGCCTCCTCCATTCTCCAAAGGGCCTCACCAGAAGCAGCTTGTAGCTGAGCTGCCGAGTGATTTGTGCTGGAAGGTGGAAAGTTCATCCACTAGCCCTCCTGCTCTGCTCTGAATGTTTGCAAACCTCTGAGAAGCTGGGAAGCATCTAGGTTTCAATGAAGAGGCTGGCGCCCTAAGCCACTCTGCTCATTCTGGATGAAGAGTGGGGGACAGGAAGGTCAAATAAAGAAGTAAACAAATATGAGGGTTTGCATGTTCGTGCGTGAATGTTGGCATAATTCAACACTAATATTCTGACCATGATGTTACCCACTGTCCTACTCCCTTTGTTAAATTAAAATCTTCAATGCCATTAGAAAGTTACTTACTCTTGATCAGCAGGGGAAGCCTTCAGTTCAAGACTGCTTGGGCAATGCACCCAGAATGTTACAACCATTTTTAATGAGCACAAAAAGAAAATGGATGACCCTCACTTGAATGAAAAATACTCACACTTCAGAAGCCATCTCATTATTTCATGAAGTGTTCTTTCATTATATCTGCTCTCCTTTCTATTCATTTATTTAGTGTGAACAGCTTTTCAGAGTTGCCCCTGTGGACCTTGCGTTTTCCCCTTGATGGCAGGCACTGGATTGTTATTCTCTCTTGAAATCCTATTTCTCTGTCTTCTCATTATTTTGTTCCTTGCTCTTCATTTACTTTACTGCTGAATTTCCAAACGGCATTTCTTTATTCGGTGGATAATCCCATTACTACAACTAAACAATACAGGTGTTCTGCAAAATATCAGAAGTGCGAGGACTAGGCAGTTCTACTAAATGAAAAACACTTTAAGACTTTTTTCCTTTTTTGTGGTACCAAAGTCACAGAAAGTGCAATCAGGCTTGGGTAGAGGATGGTGGCACAGAATACAGCAGCAGAAGCAGAAGGAGCTGAACATCTAGCAGTCTCCAAGCAAGCATCTAACTCTACACCCTTCCACAGATGCCCCCATACCTCCTTTAACATCCATGCTCCTGAGGGTGAGAACTTGCAAAGAGCTGTGAACCTTGGTCAAGTCTTGTGATAGCTTACTTGTGATGTCTTACGTCAGCATTCCAAAAGTTTCTCAGCCCAAAATCTCACTGTTCCTTTCTGCTGAAGCCTGAAACACAGCCCCTGCATGAACACTTTTCTTGCATGAATTCAAGGTCACTTGTTGCATTTCCATGTTAGACAACATTAAAGCAAAAGCGCTTTGTTTAAAAATAAAGGAAAGGAACAGGTTGGCAGCTCTGTTTAGCAGTGACAGAAGCTCCATAAATAGCTTTCACCTGACAAACAGAAACCAGAACATTTGCCTTGCTTCTTTCTCCAGGGAAGCATATAAAGTACTTCAAACATTTTTCTGCTACCTGTATCATTTAAGATTCTATTTTGTTTCCAGTAACTTTGCCCTAATGTAGAAAGCAAGATTAGCCTTGAAGGTAGAGACAATGCTGGGTACCAAAAAGGTCTGAAGCTCAGTGCTGCAGGACAAAAAATCTTGCACAAATATCCATATGCAATTATATGTGGATAATTAGAAATAATTAATAAAATTTAGATGGTTTAGAAGGCAAGCCTATTAAGCCCTTGCTTGCTTTCAGGAGAGAAGCACACAATGTCCCAAACAACATTTGCTTAAAACTTGCCTTCCATGTAGCCAGATTTTTCTTTGGCCTTTCAGCAGCAAATCCAGATGGGAAGATGCCATGCCTGGAATCAACCAAGAGCTGCATGGCATCTTGAACATTCACCAATCAATTGCACACTGAGCATGTCAGCCTAGCAAGGGAAAGTGGGAGAATGCACTGCAGACTATGGTAATGCATGTTGTTAAGATGGAAACTTCACACTCACTTGAGAATCAACACCCACTAGGACAGGTTTTGCTTCTGAGTACCTTACTGAAACATGGCTTCTCATTTATTATAAATACTTTATTTTGGTAGTTTCTGGGAATCCAGAACTCTTTTTAAAAACAGTTATGGATCCTATTTTCTGGAAATCTTAAAAATGATGCCAAATGTTGCAAAATCAACTACTTAGCAACCTAACAGCTCTTGAAGTACCAAATGCATTCTTGAATACCTTTATTAGGACCAACCAAAATTCATAATACAGGCATTGCCCAACTGTGATTTAGAAGGGAAGAGTTATTTCTGCATGGCTACCTTTATATTTGCTCATTCGTTTGTTTTTTAACCAGAGTTATCAATCCCCAGTTTTTTTCTGTACATCCCGATACTGGATCTTCCTCCAGGGTAAAAGGCTGGTTGCTGCTCTGTACAAATTTACTGAGGAGTAAGACAGCACTCCTAGACTGAGCTCAGTCTGACTTACTTCTGAGTAAATATGTTGAGGATTACAAATTAATTTCCTTGTAATTCTGAATATTTCTCCAACTGCAGACCTCTCTGCAGCCTTTCTCCACATCATTCCTGAGATCATCTCAACTATAGTTTCCAACCCCACGGATCTCTATAGCCAAGCCCATGACCGGGGCTAGCTCCAAGCCATGCTGCTCCCTGAGACAGAGCAAGAAAAGGCACCTCCTCCTCCTCCTCCTCCTCTCCACCCCACCCCACCCTCCATCAAGATGTTCAGTAGCCAAAGCCATTTGGTTCCTGAAGCAGAAAATCCTGCAAGCACCTCCCTTGCCTAGCAGGAAACATACAATAATGATTAATAAATAAAATAATGAATGTGTTGCTGCTGTTGAGAGTGGGAAAGACAGTTGCTCTTGGTGCAGATTCACAAGGTTGGAATTCAGAGGAAGGGCAGGAGGGCGCCTCGGATCTGTGCCTGTTCCAGATACTGAGATGAGAGGAGTGGAGGTACTCATCCCAAGGCCAAACTCCCAGGTGGGGCCAAGCAGCCTCTGAGAATAACTGAGATGTACAGTTAGTGGGAGAGGGCTTACAACAGAGACAGATGAGTCGGGTATGGCTCTTGGCCTCAGGATGTGCTGTGGGCAGAGGAGGGTGGCCCAATTGGAGGATCGGTGTGCAAAGCAGAGGCATGCTCATTTCCAAAAGGCCTCTTCTGAAAGGATGGGGCCAAGCATGCTCAGAAGGAGAGGTCCTAGAAGTATTTACTAGATTGGGTTCGGTGATCTCTGTGCATGCTCAGAGATTCATTCTGGGCATTTGTGCTTCTGGAAAATGTTTTGGTCAGTAAATAACATTTTGCAAGAAAGGTCTGTGGTGAAGAATATGTGAAGGGAAGAAAGCTAGCTCACGCCAGCTACTTTTTCAGCTGTCTGAGGCTCTGAAGTAAGTGTGTGTCTTTAAGTCCCCTGAGGGCACTTCACACTCTGGACTTAATTAAAACACGCAGCAGAGAGTAGAAGGAAAGATGGTGGTCTCCCTTTGAGTTTAAAATGCTGGTGCCTTCCTATTGCAGTTATTTCACTCCTTATTAGTCTGCTAATGAAATGAGTCCCAAGGTGTCCCAGTAACTGCAGGGCTACTGAGGGAAGAAGTGGGCTTGTATTAAGGCAACCCTAATGCTCTGGAGGCTACCTCTAGGTAAGCTGTATTAGAGCAGCTCCTAAACTTAAAGGACCTCGTCAAGTCCCTTCAGGTTTAGTGCTTTAACCAGCTTCTATTTCATAGGTAAATTGCATTTTGGCAATTATCCCACTATATCTTTAAGTTCTAAATGGGAGGTGGGGGGAAAGAAGGCTTAATTTGACATTAAGGTTGCTGCTAGAAATTATGCTGCTTGTTAGCAGTACAATTTTTGCCCAAAATCCCTATTATCAATTCATATACTTTATTTTAATGAAAGCCCTCCACAAGCCTCTTCCTCAGCTAATCTTGATTTCTTAATCAATTTCCCATTTCTCTCCCATTCATAAGAAAGCAGCCTTTTCTGACAGGTTTTTTAAAAGTTTTGAGAAGGCTGTGAGCTCTCACCGCAGTGACTTCCAAATCCTGCCAATGGTGTAACTCACTTGCGTAAGCAAACTCACCTATTTCTAATAACAAAGGTACCTTTTAATAAGACATGAATCAGTCTCCTGTACAATAATCCTTTTTGCGTAGTACAAAGTGGCAATTTCATAATCAGTCTTTCATTTATTTACAATTCCCAGGAAAGAGCAACTTAATCCCTAAGTTAAAGAAGGTCATTCTTAAAGGGACAGACAGTTTCAAGGATCTCCTTTCTCAATTTACTTTTTGACATCAAATTTTGGTGTTTGTGATCTATGACTTCTGTTGTCATTAAAAACAAAATAAAACAACAAAACCAAATTGTCATTCTGTGAGCTTGAAATTACCCTTCCCCCCACTGTACTTCATATCAAATATTTTTGACAACTCTTGTGGAGAAAAATATCTCATTGATTCTTAAACCTAGCATGCATATATTTATAAACCATATAATTAGTTTACATCTGAAGCCTGAGACAGGGTTTAACATTAGCCTTAATATTCTGGAAATATTTTCTATTTTCTGAGGGACATTTCACAGGGAACATTTTTCTGCACTGGTGTGAGGAGAGGCTGATGACTCCTATATCTGTGGGATTCCTTACCTAGTGCAGCTTTTATGCTGAACTTACTTATTCTGAATAGCAGGAACTTATTTAGTCTGAATAGTAGGAGCTATTCATGGTGCTGAAATTGATCTCCAAAGGAAGTTCACCACCATGGAACACTAGAAGGCTCAGAATAAAACCTGACACAGATGGGGAGACCCACAGCCATGACCCCCTCTCCCCTCAATATACAGCATAATAAGATGAGCATCCTTGTATATTCCTGTGTATGAAGATGCTGATTAATGTTTTAATCCCTGCATTTTAGCAATGCACTGCAGTCAGAACTGACTTAAATGGGAGTGCAGGCTTGAATAAATGGGCATGCAATCTTCCCTCATGATTGTGTGCAAGGATGCCCTGTGTGTCTATTTTGCCCGCAGAATTCATAAATGCCCCCATTAAGGTGAAGTATGCATAAAGTAGCCTTGATGCATCAGAGACAATAGAAGGATGCAGGAAGTTAACTTGCTGCTAAGACCAAACTGAACAAAACACCCGAACAATCTCAGCAGGAAGTTTTCACGTTCATACTCAAGGTCTGGTACAGTCAATGAAATACCAGTGCAAGATTTTCTCTTTGGTTATGGATGCACTTTCCTGGAATGATTCAGGCAAATTCGAACTCTCTGTGACACATAGAAGGAAGATCGATTCAGATGATCTCTCTTTGTGGGAAAGAAAAGTATCTCTTTTAGGAATGACTTGCAGAGACGATATACTCCAATTATACTTCAGTCATGCATATGAAACTGTTTCCTTCTGTTGGCTGAACAGCCTTTCCTGCACTACAGTAGTTTTAACTTGTAGCAGTGGCAACGGTAGTTCTTTCCTGCATTCATAACTCTGGAGAGGAGTTAACATTGTACTGTTGTTATAATTCCCATCAAACTTATATTTTTTAAAAAAAAACACTGTATAACATCTTAAAAATATATATTTGGTAGTCTTCTCTGAATAAGAGGCTTAAGGAGTGCCAGACAGACTATTTCTACCTGAAGGCACATGAGGTAAGGGCTGGCACACAATGGAGCTTTATGCCTTTTGCTGCTTATCCTGGCAATTTGGATAGCACCACTTGTTACGTCAGTGTACGACAGATAGCGATGCTGAAAAAAAAAATGAAATGGTTCTGGAAACAAAAAGAAGTTTTCAAGTCTAAAACCAATCTGCTGAAAGAATCTCTCTTTATTTTCTTATGGATTAGATAAAATACAGAGACAAGGAAATTTAAAGCAGCAAGTGAAAGCTACTCCCCATCCAGGCTTCCTGGTCAGCTCTTCTATGAATGTCACTGTCTGCAGCACAGTGACATGCAAATCCGGGTGGCGAGGAATGTGCATGGGAAGAGCAGGGGACCTGTGCCAAATCCTGAATCTGGGAGAAACCTAGAACAGGTCATAGGTCAAGAAAGAAAAGTTGAAGACCATTGTGCTGAAAAATAGCACATTTGTGACTGAGAATGGAGAAATTCAAATAAACCCTTCTCCAAACTTAGGTTTTATGTTTTATGTTATGTTATGTTATGTTATTTTTTCCTGATTGAGATGTCCATTTTCCCTTTATTTTCACCTTTCATTTCTGGCAGGACTGTTTATTTCCATAGTTTGTTCGTTTCCTTCCTTCCTTCCTTCCTTCCTTCCTTCCTTCCTTCCTTCCTTCCTTCCTTCCTTTTTTTCTTTCTTTCATGTTTCGTGACACTAATTACAAACACTGTGCAATTTTCAAGTTTTGTACTATTCATCTAAGGCATCAGATCTACCCAGTTTCAGACAAGTTGGACAAAGAGTCCTATTTCATGAGTCATTTAAAAAGTGAATGGCATCCTCTAAACTTTCTGTTGCTGTGTTTCAGGTTGGTTCCCCTATACATGGGCTTCCAAAGAAGGTGCAAAGGGGCCAGTTGCATCCCTCAGGATTAGCCATATTCTTCCAGCTTTCCTCTAAAAAAAAGGAAAGGGAAAAACAGAACAACTAGCCCCTTTGGAACCAGAAATATGAGGCTAAAGACATGGCCACCATTCTGTTCATTTGTTCTGTAAGCAAAACAACCTGCTGTTGCCTTTCAGGGCATTTAGCCAATGAATGAAGATGTAGCAGCATTTGACATAGGCACTGACTGGAGAAGGAATTTACTGATTCATTGTAAAATCTTTTGGACAGACTTTCCTCTTGGGAAGAGATTGCAGCCTCTGAAAACGAATTGATAAATCTAGGATTTTGCTAGTATCTACACCAAAAAGAATAGATAGAAGCAAAGATAGCCATTCATGGTATTTTTAGCTGAGATCTCTAAACCAAAAACAAACAACTGAGCTTGTAATTTTTTAAAATTACCCTGACATTACAGGCAACTAAAATTTAGTATATACACCCACACACGCACATATGCACCTGCACACACATTTAACTTATATTCCACCGTTTTCCTCTTTTCAAGGAGCCCGAAGTGCCTTACATGGTCCTTTTCTTCTTAATTATATAGGTTAGTCAGTGAATGGCCCAAGTTATCTTGTGAATCTTATGGCCAACTGGGGACTAAAAACAGGCCTCCCCAGTGCTTTTCCAACATACTCATTGCTACACCATAGTGGCAATCATCCCAGTTAACTTTTAGCTTAGCCACCTTGGGCATTTCTATTCCATTTTCTTAAACAACATTCTGTGTTTAATTAGTCCTCTCTGGATGTTCTGTGTACTTAAAAATTGCCATTACTTTGCCCATTTGCCCATCCTGTGCTGCAGAGGCTGATCTTAGGGACACATTATGTACCTTCTGTTAGAAGATCTGCAATTTCATATTAGAATTCCGATGGGTGCAATCTCAGCCCAGTATGGTTCCCTTTCATTTTTTAGGTAAGGACATACATTCAGTAAGGATTTCATCTCATGCAATTTCATCTCTTGTACCAGAACTGATGTTTTCAGAGAGGGATTCTCCCATGGACTGGGCTGGAGACCCCTCAAACGTGGCACTACCTGTGGTACCCATTCAAATGGAGCTTCTAAAATTGTGCTTTTGAGGGACCTCCAAGCCTTGGGAAGGGAAGGGATGTAATCCCTCTGTTCCTCTTGACTTCTTTCCCTCATTTTAGAGAAGTTTCCTCTTTTGAAGTCAAATAGGACTGCTGGAAATCCATTTAAATATATGCATTCAGTCTGATAGCCTTGCAGTCACCATTTCAACTGGTTCAACAAAATGCACATCTCACACTAGGTCCTAGGCAGCAACAAAATCAAACATTAAATCCCTTCTTTTTGGTTCCATGTCTATTTTAGGGCATGGTCCTTTAGGGCATTAAGAAATGTAAATTCATTGTTGTGTCTGGAATATGCATTAATCTAGTCCATGCGGAGAACCTGAAGTCCCGTTATCACCACACTTCTGAGCTCATTTTCCCTGAGCAGTCTGCTCTGGGAATGATAGCCTACGAGTACTAAACTATCTTTGGAGCCCAGAATTGCCACTCAGCCCATTTCTCTGGAGGGCTCTCCCCTTTTCAGTTTTCTAATCTGCTTCGCAATATATGCTCTTTAACTCAGAGAGCAACACCTCCCCTAGTTTGCCCTTTCCTGTCATCACATCACAACCAGAAAGCACTGCGGATCCCACTGATTTGCTCCATACCATCAGGCTCCCACTATGTCCACTATATCTAGGTCAGGCACTCCAGCTCTCGTGCTGCTCTGTGATTCTTGCATGAGGTTAACCCTTCTGCAGCAGTGCTGTCCAATGCCGAATCATTTTCGCCACTCAGCGTGGGCTTCTCATGACATACAGTGTGACTCTAGGCAGCTGCAAAATGAAAACGCAGATTTTTGCTGAGGCAGTGCATGCTATGTGTGCAAATGACAATTACCCATCAATGTTCAGCTTTCTCCGCTCCCCTCAGAAAAATCTCTGCACTTTCCTTTGCCTGCATTCCTGCAGGCAACACTTTGCTAAGTAATGCAGTACAATGCAGTCTCTCTTGTAAGTGTCATGGCTGAAAAAGTGTGTGAAGAAATAAACAAGGAGTTTCCATTTTACCTCTCACTCATGTATGTATGATCATCAGCTTCTTGCACGTACACATTAAAATGAGTAGGCATTGCTTGTTTTATGTTCATTGTTGAAATGAATGCATACCTTGTTTCTGATGAATTTGGAAGGACATTTCTCTTTCTCAGATATGGTAGCTGAGAATGGAAGAGAATGTGTACTGGAAATTCATAGAGGAGTTCTAAATTAATTGCTCAGCAGGAAGGTTGTTTTCCAAGCACACAATATGCTTTGAATAAGCCACATCTGAAAATAAGCCCCAGTGTGTGGCCCAACTACCTGAACAGCTCGGAATTTCACACATGCTCTGCAGGAAAGAGTGGTAATGAAACCACTGCTTTACATCCATTGCACATGGTGAAGTGATATTGTACCTCTGTACGATTTCCTCTTTCATGTATGTGTGTGTGTGTGTGTGTTTGTAGAAATGTGCCCTGTTTCTTCTGAGACTATCTTTGGGGATAATTACCTCCCTTTTAAAAGGGTTGCTTGCTGACAGTTATATCTAGTGAGATGATTTGCATGACTGTCAATGTCTTTTCTACTGTGTATTTTCTTAATGAATCAGGTTTTTAAAAGACTCCATCCACATATTTTCATCCTATTCTGCCATCCATAATCCCACTGGAATATAGGGAAAGCAACCAACCAGTTGCCCAGTATTTCTAGGACATTTAACAGGGTCATAGTACCCTGGACAAGTTTTACTGGTTAATCTATTTCTAATCAAGTTTTTCTGTCTGAAAAAAACAGTCACAGAGGTGACATTCTAAAATTAATTTTATTGTTTTTCTTAAATGTTATGATTGTTACTGTTAAAAGAGCTGGAAAGGGAACCCTTTATAAGGCTTCATTTAAAAACAATTTACTGAGGTATGCGGAGTCATTGCTATGATAACATTTTTGCCATAAGAATTAGCTCCACTTACATGGGAGAAAATCCCATCAACTCAGTGAGATATATTTCTTTTGGTAGGATTGCTTGTACAAGATACTTGGACAAAGAATCCTGCTCAAGAGAAAATGCTGACTACAGTTCACTACACCCATTCTTTTTATTATACTGACTTTCTGAGCAGAACGGTTCCTGCACCAAGGGTTGGTTGCCCCAGTTACCTGGGTATTGTTGCACATGCAGTAACACCTTAAATCATTTTGTAAGCCAGCAACAGAGAAGAATCTGAAGTCCCCTTCATTAAACTGAATGATTAATTTGTCTTTCTTCAATTGCATGTTCTGGGTATGATCCAAGATACAGTACAAGTTAGGATCTCTTATCGCTGAACTGGATTATACTTCCTGTGATGTTAAATTCAGTTGATGAAACCTGTGATCCAACAGCAAGGTTGTTTGTTTGGAAATCCACCTCCAAATCTTTTGTCCACTATGAACAATGCTCTGTGCATGTCTGTGGACATTTCAGTGACTTTCAACTTCACTCCCACCACTCCTTTTCTGGAACTTGAGGAGGCAAGCAAAGGCCTTTTGTTTTTGTACAGCAGACCTTTGCTGCTGGCTTTCTGTTTTGATTTTATCAGCTGCATTGGGTATCCTGTAGGGTTGTATTTCAGCTGCTTTGGTTTGTTTTCTTATTGTCAGTCACCATAAAAAGGAAATTGACAGACTTTGAGATGTTTCCAATGTGCTGCTTGGAGTGAGTAAATCTCACTGGCCTGGCTGGGACGGGCGCCAAAGAAACACGGACAATCCTTAAACCTCTAAGAAGCTCTGAAACCATAGCATGTATCTCAGGCTTCCAGAATACCTAGCTGGAAAGAACATTTTTCATAGAGGCAGCATTGTCAAGGTCTAACTTCCGGATTTGATACCTGTAGCCACTACTCATACTCTTGAAAACATAAACGTACAGTTGACTTAGCAATTATCAAGAGCAAGAATGTTGAGAATGCTTTCCCAGTTGTAAGGCTTAGAGTACTCCTCATGAACTATAGTGGCTTATATAAATCATATGGTTTCTAACATCCTGCGCTGCACATTTTAAGACTTTCTGGAGGCATTGCTTGTTTTTGTTTGTTTAATCATTTGATTTGTCTTCTGGCTTTCCAGCAAGAAAATGGTGCTTGCAGTGGCTAATGATCGTAGGAACATTGCCTGACACCATAGCAAAACACGTACATTAAAAACACAGTTACGCAAGAACAGAGGAGGAGCACCTCACCCAACAGTTCTGCTTACATACCTCAAGCCTTCTTAAATGACAGCAGAGAGGGAGCACAGGGAAAGCGCATTTGGATTCTAGCACACGAGGCTAAATGCATTTGAGCATATTTACAGTTCCCTTTCCAATAAACGAGAATCGAGTTTTGTTTTGTTATTTGAATGAACCTCACTGCTTATCTTTTCTGGCAGCAGGCTGAGAAAATAATTTAGGGTCCGATCCTATCCAGTGCACTCTTGATGCTCATAAGCCCTGATCTTGGAGGCTTATGAGGAGAAGCAGAGGTGATCTCTGCCTCCCTGAATCTGCATTTCAGTCAGGCAGACTATTCCTGCCATCTGGCTGGAGGGATAGGGTAGGAAGCTGAACTTCTGTCAAGTTTGGCTCCAGATTCCTGCCCTCTCTGACCTCTGCCCTCAACACCCCTCTGTTCGCTCTCTGAGGATGATTTTCTGACCTCCCAAGAGGTAGCCAGTGCCATTCTTTCCCCACCAGCTACAAGCGGGGAGCACAGCATGGAAAGAACAGCACTGGCTGCCCCTCTGGGATCTCCAAGATCTCCAGGCTTGGATTTAGAAACCCAAATTATCTTATGCTGCACCCCCAGGCACTGACTTGGGGTGGGAAGGGCATGCATAGGACCACAAACTTAAAAGCTTATATTATAAAGACTTCCATACCATGTTACTGTTGAGATAGGAATTTGCTCTCTTTTTGGTTTTGTTTCTTCATTTTCTGACAACAGGAATCTAAATAAATCCAATGGAGATTTCATACTTGTCCCAGAGAATTCAGCATGCTTCTTTTAGGAACATTATTTAGTTCCCAGAGCCATGGCCTTTCTATGAATCACAAATACTTTCAATAGATTTCTAGGCTTTCACAAACATGTGTCAGGTACAGATTAATTCCCAAGCAGGGAAAAGCAAATGCGAAACCTTAAACAGTTTGCTGGCTCTGAAGGTTTAAATAATTTGTGTTGACATCCCCAGTGTACTCATACAGAATTTATTGGGGTTGTAGGAGGACTGTGTAGGCTTGACAAGGCTACTTATACTGGATAGAAAAGAAAGTTATGTGTATGTAACAAGAAATAAGACTGCAATTATATACTCCTTTACCTGAGAGGATCCCGTACCTGTACAAGCAGTAGATTCAGTGGCAAGATCTACTATGATGGACAAGGCCTATTTCCAGGTAAATATGCATCAGATTGTGGCCTTGTAGTAACTTTGGATGATATACTGGTGTAGATTATGGGTGAGGTAGGTGTGATTCTTCTTTTCATGCTTTTCCCAGTAAGATATGAGGCAGAGGCTCAGTGATTCCACACTGATACCCACAAAGAGCCACTCTATCCGGTGTGCACGTATCTTACTTTCTGCAGGGATAAATGTGTGCTCCCAAATTTTGAACATTTATAGCAGCACAAAATTAGGAAGCAGGAGTCACTCATGTTTTTTGTCTTCCCACAAGAAAACATTTGGGGTGCAATCCTAGGTTGCTAGATGCTGCCTAGATGCCCATAAAAAGGCAGCTATAGGAACATTCAGAAAAGTGATCCAAGGTTGGAACTGAGGTTCAAAATTTGCAGTGTCCTGCCTCTTTCTTCATAGCTGCCACCATTCTTACTGTCAGAATAGGAGAGTTGGAAGGAACCAATAAGATCATCAATAGGATTGATAAAATTATGTCCAAAGCATTCCCACAGTCCCCAAGGGAGGTCAGCAACTGATATCAGATTAGCCTGGCAGGGTTTGTTCTTGACAAATCCTTGCTGGCTTTGAGTATTAACTACATTGTTTTCAGGGTGTTTGCCAACTGACTGCTTTAATCTGCTCCAGAATTTTCCCAGAGATTTATGCCAGACTGACTGATCAGTAGCTACCAGTTTCCTCCTTTTTTTTTTTTTTTCCTTTTTGAAGATGGGATCAATATTAGCCCTCCTCCAATCATCTGTCCCTTCCTCTCTCATCCATGATTTTTCAAGGATAATAGGCAGTGGTTCTGAGAGCATATCTGCCAGTCCTTTTATTAGTCTGGGATGCAGTTCATCAGGCCCTGGAGATTTGAACTAGTTCAAAATAATGAGGTGTTCCTTGACCATTCGCCTATCATTCTGAAGCTACAATTCTGACCCTTCAGCATGTACTTCACCTTTGCTAGGGAGGTCATAGTCTCTTGGGAATAGACTGACCTGAGGTAATAATTGAGGCCAGAACTGGCACACCATTTTTCCTCTTTCTTTTGCTATGCACATATGCAGTTCTGAAGCCACAAATGAATGTTTGGCACTTATGCTGTGGGGAAGGGCATTCTAGGGGCAGGAAGGGGAGGCATGAGTCTCAGCTGAGATACAAGATACCCCAATGGTACCTCAGTCCTTTCTGCTCACAAATAGAAATGACCAGCATTGGAGAATTCGGGGTGTTGTGGGTAGCCCTACTGCATAGCACAGCTCATGTCTACTCTACCACTCTTTGTCAAGGTTTTGTCTGAGTCTGTTCAAGTCTACTGAAGCTGATCGAGGATTTCAGTGAACGCAGTGATGCAAGATTCCAAAATAGTTCCAAAAATGGATGTTTGGTTTCATAGAGTAACTGTGAGATGCCGTTTTCTTTGCCAATACATTCAAAGAAAATGTATTGTGTGTTGGGTAACAAAAGCACCCCAGTGGCCATTTTATGCAGATCTTGAGACTATTTTATATCACAGGTGTTTATAGAAACAAAACTGGAAGAGGTAGGAGGCCCAGATGGGGGGACCTTGGGTACTACCATGCAGCTGACAATGCCCTAGAAGACTAGATTGCAGGTCTACTTCTGTGTTAATTATACAACCAAATTTCACCCTGGAGGAAAAAAATGCATCATGATTCTTGATGGGTCTTTAGGGTGTTTTAAAGTCCCATCAAACATCGTGGTGCACTTCTTTCTCCAGGCTGAAATTCTGTTGTATAATTTACACAAGGAGATTTTCCCCATGTTTTTGCTGACCTTGGCTGATCTTTGTTCCCTTTAATTTTGATCCTACAACTTGTAAATCTGGACAAGGAGGTCCATGGAACCTAGCAGATGGTGGTTGGTGTGACGGTGGAAAAGCTCCCTAGGCTGAATTTCTCTGGGTTTGGGGAAAGATTTTGAAAAGAACCCGAACTTGTTCTGAGCATTCTCCAAAGAAGGGGAAAGAGAAAGGACTTGGAGAAATCCAGAGCAGCAGGCTGCCCCATTGTTAACTGAAGTTAGGTGTATGATTTACACTTAACTACTTTTGCAGTCAGATCATGCTGTATTATGTACTTCTCTTAGAAAAGTTTAAACATCTAAACATCTATTCAGGAGTTGGTCCTGCTAGGGTCAGTACGACTTCCACGTTTGTGTGTATAAAGTTGCATCCTTAGCCAACAGCAGAATCTTTTGCAATCATTGTAGTTCACAATTTAATTTGTAAATACCCTTCACATTCAGCCTAATAGCACACTATTATATATATAATGGTTTTAGGACTTCAGTAATAAACATCTCCAAATAGTTATTCTTTTCATATTCTCTCAAGAAATTCATAACTGGGAGAGTTTGGAGAGATGCTCGCTGTCAGCTGAGAAACAAGAAAGAAGGTATTTTAGTTAGACTGGGTCTGGTTTCTGTCGAAGGGTTCCTGGAATATTTTTGTACTCCTATTATGAGGAAGGATTAGTGCAGTATAATTTAAATTACCTCTCCCAAACAGGCAGCCATGGCCTTCATTTGAAACCAACCTGTTCCTCATTAGCTCTGCCATGGTCCAGGTTTTCACAGTGAACTCCTGCACTGGATTCTTTTGCCATCATTTCCTACTAGTCTTCAGAAATCTTTGTGTTAACTCCACATTAAGACTGAGAAATCTTGAGCTACCTTAGCCCTTTTTATGATAGTTAGGAAGCGTACTTTCAATGCAGTTCTTTTACACTTTTAAAAAAGACATCTCTGTATCAAAAGTCTGATATAATAGATATGTAAGCTTCATGTTCTTGCAAAAATAATCAGGTCCTTTTACAAGGGATCAGAGCTCTCCATAAATTTCCACATTATATTTTAAGCATACATTTTCCCATAGATATGTGTCTTGACCTGCCACCCTATTTTATGGAAGTGCCCTTAGTCCTTGGCAAGCCTCCAGTCAGTCAACGTATGCAGCTTTTCCCAGCATGGAGAAACCTTTGTTGGACACCCACCTATTGTGCAGCAGTTCCAGTTTAGTTTTGGTAAGAATGTATCATCAAGAACTAAGATTTTGGTTAAAAATATTGAATGAGGGAAAAACAGAAACTGAGATGCATATACATGCAGGGCCAGTGGTCTGCATACTTTTCTGCATTCTCCATCAGAGAATCCCCATCTGTATCCCTTTATTTTGGAATTGCCACCCCATTTTTCTTTAATAGTTCTATGGCAGATAAATACATCTTGGTCCTTTCCATGCTAGGAATAGCTGCTGAACTTGGCTGGTGCAAAGCAGTGAGAAATTCAGCTCCTTTTTTATTTTAAAAATTACAAAAGTTCTCCAATATTTGGATAGATTTGTGATTTTTTTAAAAAAATCATCCAATGGGGGTGAAAGTGAAATTTATACTGTCACCCACCCCTATTAAGAAGTAAGGTCACAATCCATGTCTAATTAGTGTATGCTGAATGTGGAAGGAGGCCATCATGATCTTCAAGGAAACCCTCTTCTTTCTAGGGACTTCTCATTCTTGAGAGTTTTCCTTTCAGCTTTATAGAAACTGTCCATGCTATTGTATGATAGCACTCTACAAGTACCTGAAAGGCTATCACAAAGTGGAAGGACAAGATCTCTTCTCATTCTTTGCAGAGTACAGGACATGGAATAATGAACTTAAGCTAAAAGAAACCAGATTTAGATGAGACACCAGGAAGAATTTCCTCACTGTCAGAATAGTACGGCAATAGAACCTATTACCAGGGGATGTTGTGGACTCTCTGTCACTGGAGGCATTCAAGGAGAGTCTCAACAGTCATCTGAATGGGATGGTGTAACTTGGTGTCCTGCACCAGCAGGGGGTTGGACCCAAGGGCCTTTATAGCACCTTCCAACTTTACTATTCTGTGATTCTGTGATTCTATAGCATTGATCCCATGGTGTTGAACTTATTCTGGGGATAGAGTTCAGTATCAAGGATAGCTCTGTGATTCTTCTAAGCAAAGCTGCAAAGGATGATGAGCCCCACTGACACAGAAGTCACCAACCTCCTGATTCTCTTTCCTCCCTCCCCCCTCCCACCTTTGCTTTGGCAGTTTCTACACTGCATGCGCACTAGGAATTATCTTCAGTGGATACCTGAGCATGTCCTCCATTTCTACATTGAAGCATTTCAGTCTGCTGCATACACATACTCCATGCCCAAGTAAGCTGCAACACCAGGTTCATGGGAGGAAATGATGGCTGAATATACATGTCCAGGGCCATACATGTCCAGTCCAAGGGCCAACAAGGAAAGAGAACGAAGAGGTGAGCTCTCCATTGAAACCACAAGCAGAGCAGATTCCCTAATAGAGGGAAGGCAACCTGTTGTCATCCAGAAGCTTGGAACTACAACTCTGAGCATCCTTCACCATTGGGGGGGCTATAAATTGTCCACCACTGCTCTGGTATATTGGAAGTTTGCAGTTCTGAAATTCATCCTTTCTGTATCTTATAATGTTGGAGGTAAGAGAATGTAAAATGCAGACTTTGGAATCCGTCTCTCATAACAAAAGGCAGGCTAAGTGGCTATTTTGAGAGCTTTTCTTCTTCCTTTATTTTTATGACACAATGTGAAGATGAAGGTTTGTGAAGATAGGTTTCAGTAATTCACCTGAACAACTGGTTATTCTACTGCATACTGCCTATTGATTTGCCCAGATATTGACTGTTCAATATAGAGGAGGTCTTCAGCAGGCAATTCATGACTTCATACCATTCGATACTACAAACACAGAATGTATTTCCATTCCATATCTTCTCATCTATAGAATCCATATCTTCTCATCTATGTATGGTCCTATGTTGATTTCATACTCTAAAAGCAAATATAATAAACTATCCACTTTTGTTTTCCTGAAGGCTTCAATTAACATAAGAATTTTCTCTTCCCAAATTCAGGTTATCTTTTTTTAGTTTTCATACTAAAAACTGGTAGCACATCTTTCCTTCCTCATCAGAAAGTATATCTCAAAATTATATAGTAGCATTTCTGAAAAATATGCAGTGATATTTTAGTTTGGGTTCCACTGATCATTTGATTTTTGTTCAAAATATTAAATTTGTCTTTTATGAATATTTTACCTCCCCCCCTTCCCTTTCCTCAAACTATTCCTTTGTTTTTATTTCCTGTCCCACAGTATACCAGGACGACGTCGTTGGACTATCGATATGGTTGGGCCACCATCAGCCTTATCCAGCATGGCTAGGGATTATGGAATTTTAGTTCTAAAAAATAGGGAGGCGAGCATAGGTTCCCAATTTCTGTTCTATACCCCATTCTAGACTGCCTCAAATAAAAGTCACTGTTGCACAGACACTGATTTCTCTATGACCTAGAAGCTGTTATCCCAAGCATGTGAAGGCTGGTTCTGGACATTCAGGTATGCCCATGAAAAAGGGACTGTATCTTTTGCCCACCAAGACGTTATAGTGCATATGGTCTTCTCAGCAAGCTCATATATGTGTTTCATCCATATTACTAATTTGGAGGAAACGTGGAGGTTTAACAACTTGCCCAAGGATACAAATGATTAAGCAGAGAGGTAGAGGAGACATAATGAGCTGCCACTCAAGAGGCTTTTGGGGACATACACAAGGAAGAACTATATTTCATAATTTTTCCTGAGCTTTTCCATCATCTTTTCCACCAGGTCTTTTTTTAGAATCTCTTGTACACACATTTGGTCTTAACTTAGCTGTCTAAATTATACTATGACCAAGCCCTGCCTGCAAATTCCCAATCAGTGGGATTAGATTGCCTGCTCTCTCCACATATTTCTTTACAGAGGACAGAAATGACCTGTCAGAGAGCACCGCGTTATTACTCACATCAGAATGCCCACATGCCTCCAATATTGAAATTATCCCCTTTGAAATTATCCCCCATGTCTTAGCTGACAAAACATTTTCCACATTTTATTACAAGCAGCAAATCTCCCTCCTTTTTATACTCAGCTACAAAGTTTATGTTCAACCATAAATTACTATGTCAATGTTATTAGCTCACCGATTCATTTTTACCATGAAATAAACACCTGTAAATGGAACAAACAGGCTGTAGTGGTCTCCTACTAACCCCACCCCATAACACTGCACATGCCATTTGCCCAAAACAGCAAGGCCTTCTCCATTTACTTAGATACTTGTTAGGGCTGGCGGTAGGGTGTGCAGTAGGGTGACTTGCTCCCTCAACACTTGCAGGTCTTCAGGTTCAAAGCATCCTATGAAGAACAGGAGAAACTGTGGAGCTGGTCTTACGCCAGCAGTTCTGTCCCTGCTGCAAGTCAGCCAGGTGTCTGATTTTAATCTTCTTCTTGTGGCACTTCAGCCAGAGAGGGATGGAAACTGATGCACTATCAGGATAATTCATATTCTGGTGGCCCAAGTCTCATCCCTTCTCTGCCTCCCAGAATTCCTCCTGTTCCCTTTTCAAGGTCAGTTTTCCAACCTTGGAGAAGCAACAGGCATGGTCGTTTCTCTGTTGGCTGCAGTGAGAGTGGGCTCCCCGGTTCCAAAGTCAGAGCTTCTTTTTCTGTGAAGAATCCTATGGCCTCTTGATGCTGTTTAGGGGCCAAAGGATCACTGTGTTACAGAGCAATCCTATGGAGTGCCTTTGGAGTACTCTACAATTCAAAGTCATTCTGCCAATAGCCAGACAGTGTTGGAACAATAACAGAGAAACACTTGCCTCCCAGTCTTCTTTAAAAAGCCATTAGAGCTATATGGGTCTGTGTCTTGTTACTTACCTAGCAAAAGGTAAGGATGGGATTTGAGAGATTTAAAGATTGAACGAATCTCATCCACTGGCATCCACTTTCCCAACAAGGAGGTGCTGTGGGGAATTTTGAGGTGGCTGTAGGTGCAGTGTGAGGAATCCTTGCTTGGATCTCCCTCAAGGTTGTAGCTCTGCTATGACCCAGGGTGAGGAAACACATCACAACCTCTGGCTCCTGAAACACCCTCCTGGGAGCATAGGGGTTCTCTGCTTTCCATAGAGAATGTCTCTGCTTGCCACAATGGACATAAGAAAGCAGTTCATTGGCTCATGTTGCTGCACCTACTGGTCATTTGGATGAGAATTCCTGTGCGACTCAATCAGGAAGAAAAATAGAAATGATAGGGAGGGTGAATGGTACCAAAGCAGCAGCCTAGTCAGAAAGAAAATGGACTAAGTTGCCTTTCAGAGAAATACAAAAGTATATTTGAACCCTGTAATGGTGAAGAAAAGTTTTGATTATTTTTAAGTTGTCCTAAATCATTCCATTCATGGTGTAAGCTTTCTACAGGTTACTTTTAAATAATTGTTTACTGAACATTTTGCTAGCAAGCATTGATGGCAGTCATAGTAAAGCCACCCTAAGGTCTAATGTATTCATGGGCCGAAAAATTTGCCTTTCAACAACTTCAGTAGACAGATATTTCTTTTCCCAAAACAGTCTGAAAGGACCAGGTATATTAATATTGAAGTTACCAGCTATTTTAGCTAAATTTAAGGATCATGTCTTTCTATATGCACAACTTTTTTTCCCTTTTGCATGCCAAATTTGGCATCTAGTCTGTGCAACTGACAGACTTCTTAAATTGCTTGCGTGGTGTTTTTACACTGAAGCATCACTGTTTTTTTATGAAGAATGGGCAGGCGGGTACACAGAATGCTCAATTAGTACATTTGAAACTGAGTGCCCCAAGTCAGACAGGCAATTTTCATTTGAAGCTTAAACATTATTTTCTAGTTTTTGCAACCAAAATGTGCAGGTCATTTGAAAATGACTGCAGCTGGAGTGGGCGAGCAGAGGGGACCTGGGGATTCTTGGACACAGATAGAATGAAATATTGGAGCCAGCCCTGGCAGTTCTTGGGTAAAAATTAGTTGGACCTGGCAAGCATGAATGGAAACTCATATGGATGGTAAGCCAGCTCTCAGGTTTTGCTGGCTTTTCAGGCCCTGCTGCTGATCATCCACAGATGAATGGCTCTGCTGATAAGAAGGAATATCCAGTGGGAAATCCAAAGGAGAAAAACTATAAAAGGTTTTTATTTTATGCTTCTCTTTCATATTTGAGTTAATTCAGATGTATTTTGCATGACTTCTCCTGGTTTGCACTTGCAAGATTGCAAGATTAATAAAGGTGATGTATTTCTCAGCAGTTCAATAGGGGAGGAGTGGAGGAAGACGCTGACTAACTGTGAAAATGATAGCGAAGCCCTGGAGTGGGACACAGTGAAGAGGGCAAGGGTGGGGAAGTGCAGGCAAAGGCCTCCATCATCCATTCATAGAAACACAATCCATGAAGGAACCTTGGTGCAGCAGCAGCAGCAGCCTTGATGGGAGTGGGTAGCAATTACTTCCTTCAGCCATTTCCCTACATGTGCTGCTTCTTTCTTTCAAAGCAAGCCAATTGCAGGAGGGCGAGAGAGAAGGCTTGGGAGGGGAAATACCCTCCCCCCATGGATCTTGGGGTAGGAGGTCTTCCGTGCAAGTGGAAAATTCTTCCTCTAGCTGTTTTGCTGCATATTCTTTACCCCAGAGCCAAAAGTATTCATGCATGTTGATGCACCAGGATAAGAAAAGACTGTAGGGCTGAAATCATCTGGTAGAGGAAAAAAGCCCAGGGCTGTCTTGGAACCACAAGATGTTTGCTAATAGGGCTGAATTCCCTATCTCTCAGCTGATTTCTGGAAGGATGGCAACCTTTTTTTGCTTCCCTTGCAAATCTGTGGGGAAAAGGTTACTGAAACCCAAATGCAGATCTGAAAAATGATCTAGATCCAAATTAACTAAACATGAATTCACATTTTACTGAAAAGAGTAAAAATAGAATTCGTTTTATATCTGGAAAACCAAAGAAAAATATTCTTTTATTCATGCACAGCCCTACAGCACAGATCATTAAAATTACTTATATTTCTCGACAGTGTTCTGAAGGATTCTATTCATTAGCAACTCCTGACAGAGAATGCCTTTATATCACATCACAGCGCTCTTCCTACAATGCATATTGAACTTCACAAGTCTGAATATAAATGATATGTATAAATTGGAGCTTTGCCTTGCAAGCATATGCAAGCAGGGACTAGTATCCTTTCCAACTACTCATCCGTATTTAGGAAGGGAAGGGAAAGTAGAGATTTATACACACGGTGCTCTTTTCAGAGTGATAGAACAGATAAATATTTTTACTATGGGATGGGAACACACTGGCACATTGCAGTGGGAGAAATAGCTTCACCAGTAATGGGCCCTTATGCATTAGTACGTTCCTCTATTTTTAAACAGAGTTTCTACTCTGGGGATGAATTCCAGTTACACCGTGCGATTCTAAAGCACCGAGAGTTACATTTGTATACTTCAATCTCACATCCAGGAAGAGTATCTGCACCTGTTTGCTGGCAAATGGTCCATGTTCACTTCCACTCTGTGGTGGTTTGCCCCCCTTCAACTGGCCAACCTGGTTGTATTGCCGTGCCACTTTTCTGTGCTCCAGGGCATTTTGGGATAGCATCAACCAGGAGCATATCACTCCTTGGGATATAAGCCATCTTTTATCTTCCTTCATCCATGTCATCCTGCTAGATGTAGGAACAGTAACAGGGAAGAGAACTCGCCAGTGTGCATTTATACCCATGGCCTATAGCATCAGCCATGGTATCATGGTATTAAATGAGGATGCCAGCAAGGTTCTCTGAGGAATGAACTCTGGTGGCTTGCAAAGACCAGCCTCAGAATAAAGGAAGACTTTACAAGGTACATTATTTCCCATCTTCCTGTCTGAGATCCCAGCGGAGAGAAGATCTTAGCTTCATTCCCTGTCCTTCCCTAACAGCTCTCACAATCTCCCAAAGACTTCAAGACTTGAGGTACATGCTCCCCTCCACCACAAGTGGTGCTGCAAGCTGCAAGAGCAGGAGAACATGGGGAAGGGGGAAAGAATGCTTTTCTCTGCTCTCTGTCACTCTGTCTCATGCATAATAGTCTGTCAGGGCAAAAGCCATACAGAACCATGGGCGATGTAGTTCTTTTGAAGGCTGCAGGAGGTAAAGAAAGGGGAACAGTGGAAGATGATGAAGAAGGCGTTTGGATACTGGGGGAGAGGTGGGGACATATTTCTTTGCCCCTGGATTGGCTTAGCAAATGATCCAAGGTTTCCATCCTCTCCCCTGCCACTGCCCGCCTCCTTATTTCATTTCTATGTAGGTAAGGCAAAAATGGCTGAGACTGCCTGTCCATAATATTAATTTCATCGAGCAGCCATGCTGGGCTCCCATTTCCCAGAACTGGAATTTCATTCCATGTCATTATCCTGAAAACAGCGGTGTGCATGCTACTGTCACGCTGACTAGGAGGGTGGTTTCCAGTGGAGGTGGTGGCGAAGTAACATTTCATCCCCTTCAGATGGAATTCAGATCCAAGCATTCTGCCATTCCCCACCAGTACCTCATGTGCTTCTAAAAGACATAGCAAAAAGGTCAAATGAAATTAATAATGCCACATTTCACCCTTGAGGATTCCAAGATTATTTGGCATAACACAATCTTCTCCTTATGTATTCAGTGCAACTTCATCCACTAGTCAGTCAATGTCATGTTCACCCAATCACTTCTTCTGTGGGAGATAGAAATGATGCCGATCAAGTGTTTTAGAGAACTGTCAAGGCTAAAAAAAGATTGTAATGAATATGACACCCATCTAAAGTGCACAAACCTAGTCTCGGAGCCTCCCTAAGCCATGAAAAGGGAAATTCACCTCGCGAGGACTTGGAGGCCAGCATGGAAACTGGCTTGATACTCAGTGATGCATGGAACAGAATGCTAATGATTCTGCACAGACCATGACCAGAAAGAGAAATGAATGGGAAAGACTGAGTCTATGCCTAGAGTTAAACACCCCCTTTTTCTTTTGCCAAGAATCTAATTCTGCAGTTTCCCCTATGATTCCCACTGATGATCCTGATGGTGATGATGTTTGCTGGTCAGCTGGGCATGTGGAAAAGCAAAGTGGTGTCTTCTTCACTTACGGCTCTTTGTGGGAGCAGAGGCCTGTTTAGTAAATAATCATAGAAACACAGGAACTAAGCGAGTCAGAAGGGGTCTCCTGGGCCATCTAGTCTGACCCCCGACTCCATCCGGCTCCACTCATAACATGCCTACCATGTGCATGTCCAAATAAAGATGAGGAAGGCTGCAGGCCAGGACTTAGCCTTGCAGCAGTCCCAGCCATCCATTAAAATATAAAGGGGAAAGGAAGAGGAAAAGGGACAGTGCTCAGTTCTCACTGCCTGGTTAGCTTGAGGTGTGGTAGAAAGAAAATGAAATTACTGGAGTGAGGGCGAGGAAGGTAGGAGGGAACGTGTCTATGTGGATGCAAGGGAGGAGGCTGTGTGTAGGGTTTGAAGGTTAATCCTGAAAGAGAATATCTTTTAAGGCGAGTGAGAGGATGGTAGAGGTGCTTGTGCATAGTAACCTTATGACAGAATTTAAGCGAAAATACAGCCACAGGCAATTGGGCAGACTGGCAGCAAAATATCCTTTGCCTGCTTACCACTTTCTCCTGGTTTTTTTCCTTCGTTGTCTCCTCTGTGACGAATTTTAAATTGCAGACTTCTTGAGTAGGGATCAGCCTGATATCCTACTCCTGTAGAACACCACCTACTTCAGTGGTGCCATATAAATTATGTTAGCAGGTACTATCTGCATGATTTTTTCTCTTGGAAGCAGGTGGAAAATTCAGTGTAGGGGGAATGCATTCAGCAGCCTGCTGAAATATCTAAAACCTAGGGCCTCTGAGTGCCAAACTAAAAGTTCTTCTAAACAGACATAGTAAAGCAATGTGTTGGAAGCTTGTTGAATCCAACGTAGGAGAGCATGGCCTTGATTTGCTGTGGGACCACGGGACTTTGGGGGAGCTTAAGCCTAGAAAATTTGTTTCAAACTTCCTCCTGGGGGGTGTATACCAAGAAATACACCGCCATTCTCACCAATTGGAAATCTTTCCTTTGATTAGACCTGTGATGGGGGAAGTTCTTGAGGTGACACTGGGAAAAAAGTTTAATCTTCCCTTCCAGAGTGCCATGATCCAAATTCCAACAGGGATCGCCCACAACTTGTTCTGTGTCATCAAGTCATCTCTGACTCTGATGACTTTTGAGTGAAAGCCCTTCAAAATGTCCTGTCCATGACAGCCCTAACCAGCTCTTCCAAATTCAAATCTGTGACTTCCCTAATGGAACCATTCCATTTCGTAGTTGGTCTTCCCACACAATTACTGAAACAAACAACCCTAACAAACCTAACTCAGCATGCATAATTACAAGACCATTTGGTTTGGCCTGAAGAGTGTTGTGTCAAAGCCTGGCACCACACTCTTTAAAGTGTTTGACATTCCAATCACAGGCTAGTCTTGCTCTGTTGTGTTATCCCGCCTACTGTGTCGGGAAGCCATCTTGCTTTCCCATAAAGTCCAGTGGGGTAGTGGAGCCAGGGCTCACAGGAAGGCTGATATTATTTGATGCACCGCCTGCCCCAGCTTTTCTGTTCCCTCTGAGCTTAGCTGCACTCCTCACAGTAGCTGGGGAGAGATGAATTCTCATGACAATCATATATCCTTCCTTGATGCAATGCAAAGTACTTTGGGATGACCTGATCTTGAATGGGCCATTAAGACCTACTAGCTGTAGAAAAGACTTGCAGTTTCAGGATTAATGCCTACACTTCACATCTACTGCTAGGCCTCTGATAGAGGGCAACATGTTCCCTGGAGATTCTTCGAAGGGCTATGGGTCCTCAGCATTTACCTTTACTTTCCCAATGGCCATGGGGCCAAGTGGCTGCAACACATGTGCCAGGGCAGAAATGGGAGCAGAATTTTGTCTCTCCGGTAATTTCTTTTCACGTCTTATTTTAACACTGTGAAGTTTCATTGTTATTCCATCCCCCCTCCCCTGCTTCTCTGATTTTTACCTGGAACAAAACCAGAATATAGCATACATCAAAGAGAAGATCTGAAAAGCCCTTGTTTGAAATGCTAATTATTTGCCCACTTAACATTGTAAGCTGTAAGGAGGAGAAAATACTCAGGAACTGAAAGGAAATATTAATGCATATTGGAAAGAAAATCCTCTGTTCTACCATTTACGATGTTTCTCTCCTACCGTGGTTACTAATAAACCAAGGATTTGGTTATTCTAGCCTTCTTCCCGCACGTAGCACTATTCACAGCACATAAATCAGTAGCAGATGTCACCTACAATATTGACAGAGCCATGGGATTTTGCACTAAGTGCAAAGGAGTAATTGATTCATAGTTGTGTTCTTGCCAAGCTTACTGACGCCTTTGTCTTCCAGCTTCCCCAGGAGGCCAGAATATGGTTTGTGGACTTTTCATCTGCTGTTCTTCACTTGTTGCCCTGCTTTTCGCTCCAATGGACTTCCATTATTACCTTGAAGACTGATGTGATGCATTGATAAAAGCAAGCTGTTTTCTAACAAGGCCACACCAGAAGAGCTAATCTGTCTCAAAGTTGCTGCTAGGATTGCAAAACCCTTTCCAGAGATAATCCACCACCTATATTTCCTCAATGAGTACAAAGTGGGGCTACAGAGAGACTCACCTCATTGCTTTCTTCCCCTAGTCAATGGATGGACCAGTCAATTTTGGCTTTGTTCAGTTTCTCATTTTGCTTTTCAACATAAGGTTTGATTCGTCCCCTTTCTGCATTGCAGCATTGTGTGTTTAAAGTCCAGACAAAAATGGTTAGTATTACTGGTAAAATGTATACATATGCATATGTATAATATATATTTTTGAATGGAGCTCTTCTTAATACAATGTTTTTGCAAGTATTTGTATAATGTATTTTTATGCTTTATTTTCAGAAATATGTGCACTTTTCTGCATTTCCCTGTAATGTATGCATTTTAGCTTTTGTTTTTAGAAGTGCATTGCAAAATCTGAAAAACTATAGATAGTGCAAAACAACTGTATTTTTGTTTGTTCAAGAAATATGAATTAGATAAGTAAAGTATGAAACAAATAATTTTTTCCCCATCCCTACACTTTATGATTTACTGTCATGGGAGAGCAGCTAACTGTTCTGCAATTGCAAATGATGCGTTAGCAAAAGCTAGGTATAAACTATGTGCAAGAAGAGAATCCAACTAAAATTACATGGCTGTCCAAAATAGTTACACAAGCAGAGCAGTTGCTGAAGCAGTTGCACAAGTGTAATGTACAAGTACCAGTGCAACACAAACATGGAGGTGGAGCTCCACTAGCTGCATGGGAGGCTGAGGAATGACATTGTTGGAAGCTGCCTGGACTGCTGATCTTTTTCTCTGCAGTGGATGTGGAAATGAGGTGAGCAAGATTATTGGTGAATTGGAATATTGAATAGTGTGAGGTTGCCCCAAACATTCTGATATTCTGGAATTGTTAGTGATCCCCTGCTGAAATGATTTCTATAACAAATGCAGCGCTGAAACTTCTTTTACAATAAAAAGCTTTCTTACCTTCAGTGCAGTAAGTTGACATCTGTGGAAACGCCTGATTTCTCTCATATATATAATACGAAGGGGAAGGAACATAGAGAACTTCACTAAATTACATCTAGCAAAGTATAGGTCAATAAGTCTGGGAAGCTTGTCAAAAGTTTATAAGGAATTATAAGTAAAAATGGGAAGTCTAGAAGTTGTTAAATCAAATCCTGGGCTGTTCTAAAGGTCAGTATTCTCTAGTTACAGTGCACATGAAACAGACTTTGCAGGGACATGAAGGTCCTCAGTTTTCAAGCCCTTTTTATACCCTGTTTTGAGGGTTGATAAATATCCTGAGCTATCAATTATTCTGATGTGACCAAAATCAATATGTGAATTGGCACTGAAGAAGATTCATTCGTTCATTTATTTAATTCCCACACCACCCAACAGCTGAAGCTCTCTGGGCAATTCACAAAACACATTAAAAATGGAAAGCTACATTGTATGAATGCATTAAAACATCATTAAAAGTTTACAATGCAAAATTTAAAACTAGGTGTGTGTGTGTATTATAATAACTTAGAAGAAGAAGAAATATTCACACCTGTTAGCTAGCAGGCCCCAGAAGCTACTTGAATGCCCTCAGTGGGGAGGTCCACCTGGCACCAACTAGGGAGTTACCACTCAAAAGGCCCTTCTTGTTGTTGCCAGAGGTGGCAGTTGGAGATGGAGCCCAGAACATGATTGTAGAGTCTAGGTAGAAGATCAGGGGAGATGTTCTGTCCGGTATGGTGGATCCAAGCTATGCAGGACTTAAAAACCAGCACCTTAAATTGGACCTGGAAGCATACAGGCAGCCAGTGGAAGTAGCCAGAATTTGTGTTATCCCTGACCCCTGTTATTAGTCTAGCTGCCACATTTTGCACAAGCTGCAGCTTCCAAACATTCTTCAAGGACAACCCTACATAGAATGCATTGCAGTAGTCTAGCTTAGAGAGTACTAGAGTATCGTTCACTGATAGCAGGGTATCTCTGTCCAGATAGGGGTGTAGCTAAGCCACAAGCCAAAGTGGGTGGAAACCACCTGGACCTCAAGTGAAAAAGATGGTTCAAGGAGCACCCACAAGCTACAAACCTTCTCTTTCAAAGGGAGAACAACCCAACTAGAACAGGATGGATTCTCTCTATCCAATCAGAACAACCTCCCACTAACAGTATCTCGGGCTTGCTTGGATTGAGCTTCAGTTTGTTAGCCCTCATCCTGTCCATTGTCACAGCCAGGCATTGATTCAGCACATCCACAGCCTCACCTGCTGAAAATGAAACAGAGATAGAGTTGTGTGTCATCAGTATATTGATGGCAGCATATTCCAAAACCCTTGATGACCTCACTCAGGGGTTTCGTGTAGATGTTAAACAGCATGGGCAACAAGATGTACCCCTGGAGAACCCTATACTGGAGAGCACAAGGGGCAGAGCTATATCTCCCAAGTACCATCTTCTGGAGCCTACCATCCAAATAGGGGTGGAACCACTGCAGTACAGCGCCCCTCCCACCTCAGACAGTCATCCCAGAAGGATACCATGGCCAATGGTATCAAAAGCTGCTGAGAGGTCCAGGAGAACACCACCCCATGTTGGGCCAGCGGTAGGCAGTTGCTCACTGAGTCCACAACACCGGTCTTGCAGACATGTCCCTTCGCAAGACTGGGGCCTCTGGAGCCTCAGTCCATGCAGGCCCAACCAGGAGAACAAGGTTGACAAGGGGGCTGGTGAGAGGCTAAGCTGGGGGGAAGAGAAAGCTGGCCCAGTGGTAAAGCCAGCACACGCCCCCCCCCCATGCTGAAAGAGTCCAGAGCCGCTGTTCAAGGCAGAAGTTGTCCAGGTCACCATATTTAATAAGAGCAAATAAGCAGCAGAACAATCCTAGGTTGTGTGTTTAGGGTAGCTGTGGGGAAGAAGCGTAAATCTTGGCAGCCTATGCCATGTCAGCCAGGGTGGGAGGTGTGTGTGTGTGTGTGTGTGTGTGTGCAGAGGGGTGGCCCATTTGATTTCAGTTTCTGGAGAGAAAAAAAATCACCTCTAAAAGGCTTTGGATCTCGTGGAAGCTGCCCCAGAATGCCCAATATGATGCCCACCATTGGTGGCAGATTGGCGCCCATGGATAGTCCATGGCAGTGCTGGGAATTTCTGTAGTGTATGTGCACATGGGTGGCCCTTCTTTTTGTTGAAGGGGCAGGGGGGACTGTGCATTCCTCTGTATTTGCTTGCTTTCCAGTCCTCTCTGCCTAAGGAGAGAATCAACATTTTATTCTATCATACAGCCATGGAATACTAATCTTTATCCACACACCCAGATTGTGTGTGTGTGTGTGCGTGTGTGTGGGTGGTGGTGGGGTTCCTTGGGCTGTCACAGTCTGAATTCCCAAAATATATTTATATTGCATATATTAGCAAGACACTGTGTAACATTTGTGGAAGCCAGATTATATTACCTAAATACTTGTAAGCCCAACAAGGGCATCTTTCAGGCATTCTTACAGTGGTGACAAGTCATCTTCTTTATTTTCAGAGCAGGCACAAAGCAAGTTCATGTTGTAAGTGCCAAACCTGAATCGCTACTTGAGCTTTGTGTCATGTTCCTGACATTTTATTTTATATTTAAAGATAAAACAGCTCCTTTTTCTCATTCCTCTTCTGAGGCAAAGGGCAAGACAGGGAGTCATTATAAATACAGATAAAGAGATGCCTTTTCCATTGGTGATAACACCAACCTTTTCTCCCTTTCCCTTTTTGTCCTCCGATCCTGGTAGTACATGGGTTGGGCTCAGTAGGTGGAAAAGATAACATCTCTAGCAGAGAATTAGCTGCAGGCTTTTGCAGTTTTCATTCACAGATGAAAGGGGCTGTATCACTTTTCTGGCTTCAAAGCCAGGTTCCCACACATGACAGAGCTCCATCCACACCACCATTTTTGTGCTTTCCTTCCCCTTTCCTGACCACTTGAATTGCATAACCTGATTTGTTACAGACATCAACAGAGGTTCAAATTAAATTTTAATTACAATGAATTCGTTTGCTTGAGGAACTCCTGACCTAATCACTGATCTACCCATCTGTCCGATACAGAGATGCCAGTGAAACTGGCATATCCCTTTCATTATATTCATATTCCATCTTTTTCCTGCAAGGAACCCAAGGCAGATTACAGAATCTTTCTTCTCCCAGTCTCCATTTTTATCCCCGCAACAGTCCTGTGAAGTGGATTAAACTGAAAAACTGAAAGTCACCAGTGATCTTCATGGCCGCATGAGGACTAGAACCCAGATATCTCAATGCTCGAACAGCTGTGCCACACCAGCTCTTAGTGAAAACAGAACAAACAGAACTTCATAACATGTACATGTTCCTACCATATAGTGACTTGAAGAAAAGGTGTGTCTTCGCACCCCAATTAAAAGATTTATTGCAGTTCATTTGTAAGTATGGATTCTTTGTAACTTGGCTGTTTGTAACTTGAGGGCTGCCTGTATGTAGACTAGTGTCTATTTTCAGAATTTTTAGGTTGCTTTTATTCTGCCAAGTCACTGGCCACTGCAACCAAACATATCTGAACAATCCTGACATAGGCCTGTGAAATGAACTGGATATAAAACTATAAAATAACTTTTTCAAAATGCCAGAATTGTGCAGAAAAAGCCAAGAAATGGTTAATTCTAAGTATGAAAGACCATTGCAACTGCAGTAATTCAGTACAGCTTATTGAGTCAGGGCTGAAACTGAAGATGGGTGAGGAAAAATGTAGCTTGCTTAGTTAAAATTTAATTAGGTTTAATATGAATGAAGAAGAGAGAGAAATCCCCCTTGTTAAATGTTTACCATCCAAGTCCAATCTATGTGCGGTCATAAATCCTTTGAAATTGATATTTCCTTAATCAAGCCAGATAACTCATCCATCATTAATATGTTGTTTCCTGTCAACAGTGAAGTATCACTTATTTTCTGCTAGGGGAATATATTTTCCTATCAGGTAGGAATGCCCATGTGGTACAGAATCCAATAATTCATTCTAAGAGTAAGTATGTCATAAAAATAATAATTTTCTTTCACCAAAATTTACTAAAAATCACTAGGAACAGTCACAAATCAGAACTTTCTGGAATATCTGAGGCCACTAGAGTAGACAACCCCAGCACTATTCAGAGACACCCCCTCTCCATGAGGAACAATTCCAATAATGGGGACTGTTCAGCTTAGAAAAACGGTAAGGGGAGACATGATGGTGTTTAAAATAATGTATGGCGTGAAGAAACCAGATTGGGAGATGTTTTTCTCCCCTTCCCATAACATTTGAACCTGGGCTCATCTCATGAAGTTGATTGAGGGGAGGTTTAGGGTAGATAAAAAGGTGGACTTATACAAAGTTTAGTTAAACTATGGAATTTGCTGGCATGGAAAGTGGTGATGATCACCAATCTGGATGGGTTTAAAAGGAAGGGGACAAAATCATGGAGGTGAAGTCTATCCGTGGCTTGCTAGCTGTGTGCCACCAGAGGTGACATGCCTGCATACACCAGTTGCTGAAGAGCTTGGGCAGGAGGAGCTCTTGCACCCATCCTGTTTGAGAGATTCGGTGGACTCTTGGTTTGCCACTGTGTGTACAGAGTGCTGGACTAGATGGACCCTGAGTGAAGCGTGGCTTCTCTTATGTTTTTATGTTCTTAACCAGTGTGGTGCAGTGGTTAAGAGCAAGGGACTGGGACTCAGACGATCTGGGTTCTAGTCCCCGCTCAGCCATGGAGCCAGCTGGGTGACTTTAGGCCAGTCACAGACTCTCAGCCCAACCTACCTCACAGGGTTGTTGTTGTGGGAATAAGATGGAGGAGGAGAATGATGTAAGCTGCCTTGAGCCCTTTGCAGGAAAAAGGCAGGATAGAAATCAATCAATCAATAAAACCAGATGTAACCTTGGGAACCCACTCCAGTGTTGGAGCTGTGACACCAAACTTGGAGCACTTCTCCTCTGCCCTGGCTAGCACAGTAAGGACCAGGCTGGCTGCAAGTCTGAGGTCACACGAGTGACCTTGGAAATGGAATTTCCTGATGGGCAGGGAAGGAGAAAGGTGCCACCCAAGTACATAATACCCTGACAGTGCCTTCACCCCACTCTCTTCACATTCCTGGGCAAATACTTCAATGTTCTTTGTTTCTACACACCTACTGCACTCCACTGAGTGCTCTTCCAAGTTTGGAGGGTTATGGGCAGCCTTACTGGGATTGTGCTGTTCACACACCACCTTACTGGATTCATAGAATCATAGAAATGTAGAGCTGGAAAGGACCGTGAAGGCCATTGGGTCCAACCCTCTACTGTTGCAGGACACCATGTTACAGCATCCCACCCAGATGACTGTCCAGTTCCTTTTTGAATGTCTTCAGTGTGGGAGAGCCCACCACCTCTCTTGGCAGCTGGTTCCCCTGTCGTATTGTCCTGACAGTGAGGAAGCTTTGCCTGATGTCCAGCCTGAATCTGGATTGTTGCAACTTGAATTGATTATTCCATGTACTACATTCTGGCATCAGCAAGAAGAGATCTTGATCCTCCTCTTTGTGACAGCCTCTGAGATACTTATAGAGGGATATCATGTCCCCCCTCAGTCTTCTCTTCTCAAGGATTGTGCTGTGGAAGCTGCAATTTCTCTAATTACGCAAGGTCATCTTTTGGATGCTCACTGCAAACCCATCTCCATTGCCGCAATGTCCCCTGCAGCTCAGAGCATCTGAGGCCAGGTTATGCTGGTACATCAGCAGTGACTCTGCCTGTGCTGGGAAAGATGGTCTGCAGTGATCCATGCCCTTGTAATCTTGCACATTCCTCTCAGAGCATTAACTGGAGCTGGGCATTGCATACATATTTTTTCCTAATGCTTCCTCATCTTCACTGGCTCCCCTTCCATTTCCAGGCTCAGTGCAAAGTGACTGTTCTGACCTTTAAAGCCCTTCATGGCTTGAGACCTCAGTACCTGAACAATTGCCTCTTCCCATGTGCATTACCTACACATATCAAGTGAGGGAACCCATGTGGGTCTGACTGAAAGGGCTTTTTCAGTACTGGCTCCATGTCCAAGAAATAGCTCCTCCCAACCACCCAGAAAGGGCTTAGATATCCAAGCCATGATTCTCAAGAACATTTAGCTATGCAGTTTGTATTCTTCTGCATCTTCCTTTTGAGTGTCCTGTTTCAATCAGTGTGTTCTATGTGCTGCATTTGATTGTGTATTTAAAATTATGTTACTTACTTTGTAAGCAGCCCAGAAATTTTTAAATTCTATTTCTAAGAAGTTTCTTCACAGGAGCATAACATAAACTCATCTGTAGTCTATGGTGGGATGGCAGAGACTCTGAGAGCATTCAGGAAAGCCAAACGGGATGGCCCCACAAAAGACAAGCCAGTGGGAAAGAGGACAGATTCCTGAAGATAGATTGTCATGGCTCTGGACTGTGTGAAAGATTTTCCTCTGTTTCAGTTTGGTCATAATAGCATTTACCTGCATGAAAAATTTGGGCATTGCGTGGGTATGCTGAAGTTAATAAATTGCTGAAAGGCCTTAAAGAGAGGTAATAAAAGGACAAAACTTAAAAGATAATAAGCAAGAAAATTGCTTATATTTGCAGTGTCAATGAAATACAGTACAAATTGTAACCCAGCTACTCCTGGAAATATCCTGACTGTATTTGTTTCTATCACTTTCACTTTGGTAAAATCCCCATGAGATTGTATGCTACCATTCAAACAAGGGAAACATTCCTATCTGGCGTGGCCAGAAGGACCTCTCCCTCCAATGCTGTGCTATTTTCATCAATAATGGCCTGATGGATTGCATCTGATAATATAGATTGAAGAGCTTATTTTGGAGATTTTCCTTTCTTCTGCAGTTTTGGTGGTGGCAGTGGGAGTGAACCCACACTCCCAAAGAGTGTTCCTTCCTTCTAGGAGCAACAATGTTTCAATTGCTTTTACTCACAAAAGCCTGGTAGATTGCCTTCTCTGTGTTCATATCTTGTCAGTTTCCAACAGTTCCACACTCCTGGACTGCTTGAGATTTCGAATAGGTGTCCCTTCTCTAATGGCTGACATCTTGCTCTTGGTGATGGATAGCCACCAAGTCAAGTTTTGCTTGCAGTGTGTTGGGAAAAAAGCAAAAAGTGAAACTCCAGTGGGCTTCAGAACCTGATCCTGGTCCTCTTGAAATGGGCTGCACTGCTTCAGGCCCTATATCTTGTCCATGCAACCCCCAGAAGGTGCCTTTGGATTCTGAGAAAGGGGCTTTGGACTCCTCTAATGAACATGGAGATCCTGAATAGTCAGTCCTTTCTACAGCTTAATTTCTAGGAGAAACCAAATCCCGCAGGGAAAGGCTGCTAACTCTTTAACAGCAAAAGGAAACCTGCAGGGGTGGAGTTTTCATAGAGACTCTCCTGGCCTGACCATAAAAGCCTGCCATAAAAGGCATAAAAGCCTCTGAGACTCTGCTAGAGCAATTTGTTAGTGTTGCAGCTGCAGGACCAGTGACCTAAACCCCAAAGCTGGCCACAGCTCCAGATATGACTCAGTCATCTGGACCACTCCTGTTTTATGTCACTTTAGTTACTGTGATGTTTTGCAAGGTTAGAGGAGACCCATTGCTTCCCTGCTCCATGGCATGACATCCAAGGACCACCCTGGTTTTGTTCATATTCTCCCTTCTTTGGGGAATTTGCTGCTTACCAGGAGCTAACAGAGTTCACAGTTAAAGGAGACAGCCTTCCGGCCTTGATAGGAACATTAAACCAGCAAATATAAGCGTACACCCTTGGTGTGGTCTAGGCCAGGGCGTGTCACTGCGTCCATTCCACTCCCAAATGGATGGGGAGCCTGTCCTCCTTTCTGCCCTGCTGCTTCTCCTTACTCCCATGGAGAACGCTGGGAAACTTGCCGCTTGGCTCTGCAGCCGCTCTGGTGCTTGCCTCTGTGAATGCTGGGAGAAAGCGCTGCCTAGGCTCAATGGTCCTCTCCCTGCAAGGCCAGTGCCAGCTCTTCCGGCTCAGTGTCCTGCGTCTCCTTTCCAGCCTTGGGTGGAAAGCCCCAGTTTTTGTCTCCGCGCCTTCTGTGGCTGGGTGGTGTGCTGTCAGCGTGCCGCTCTCCATCCTTCTCTCTCTCTCCTTTATCCCCCCACGCTCCTTCACACAGGTGCTGCTCATTGGGCTCAGTCCATGCCCCGTTGAGGCAGCCGACTTCTCTGGTTTCAGCCAACATGCCTCTCTGAGGAGTCCCTCCCTGGAAGCAGGAATCCCTTTCTCTTATCTACTCCCTGAATGCTGAAGGGGAGGCAGTGAGCCCCGATGACCTCTCACAGGCCCAAAATTATTTCTTGGTCACTGTGTGATATTTATCTTCACCTTCAACTTTCCAGCCCTCATGGCCTGGGACCAGAGTACTCTCAAGAGCCTGCCTCAGCACAGGAATTGAGATCTGGGGCCCTATTTCAAGCCCTCCACCTCAGCCCTAAGAATGTATGTATGTATGTAGACAGCATCTGCCTGATAGGAGGAAAAAGTCCTTCTTTGCCCTAAGAAAGGGCTTACTGATCCCGTTGCTGCTTTGCCTTGGAAGAAAAAGCTAAGAAAAAATTATTTCAGTGGCCTTTTCAGATCTTGCCTTGAAATACAACTTTACCGGTCAGCTGAAGTGTTTGATTTTTATTATGCTGGAAAGGCTTTGCTGTTTTTCCATGACTGTTGCTGATAACTGTCAACCATCTTTATTCTACAGCAGGATTATTATACGTGTCAAAAATCAATATATAAATACAAGAATTGAAAACAGTTGAATGAATAATGTCTCAATTTTGTATCCATTTCAGTTGTGAAGAAAAGTGTGAGGAAAAGATTTCCCTGTCAGCTATTGTGCTTACTTAAGTGTATCACAGTTTGCTGTGACAGTAAAAGCTGTTGCTTATTTTATCACAGCAGTCCTAAATCAACCGGGGATTTAGGCCAGTTCTTATCTCATTTTCTGCAGATGAATTCCTGCATCCGGCATCATACTACTGAACTTTTCCCCATGCAATGGGGACTGACCCACCTGCCTTCCCCATTGCTCTTCCACCCAACTTTGGAAAGCTGTTATCCTCCCTATCTTCTTAGATACCTGTGCCATTAAAGCTCGTTTTCCTTATTCCTCCAGTCAGCACTGCTGTTTATGATTCAATTAACTAGAAATTGTCCTAGTCTTTTTTTAAGCATTCTTTTAATGTGACTCACATAACAAAATCTGGAACAATGCATCTCATAAATATGAATACATTTTAAGTACACCCACTTTGTTCTAAGGAAACATGGTAGAATAGATAGACAGAAAGGAAGGATCCTGGTTAACTCATAGGATGCAAACAAGAAAAATCTCACCTCAGTATGAGATAGTACCAAATCTCTATTTGCACTTGGTAGCAGCAGATAAAGAGATATGTACAAATCAAATGCAGTTTTATATATAATGCAATAATATTTACTGATACTGACTTCATCTGAGAATTTTTATCTCAGATGAAAATAATTTTATCTCCAGTGAAAATAATTTAGCTAGGGACTTGTGATGAATGGCTTTGCCAAGTGCCATTTGTTTCAATTATCTTTTAGGGGGGAAAAATAGGTCAAGCATTGATCTATCTTATTAGATATCATGTTTGCAGAATTTTCCCCTCCGATGCGACAGCATAGTGCTAAAAATGACTTTTGCTTTTTGCTTTCATATGCCCCCCCTCCCTCTATACACGCATCCCTATTCAGGTATTCTTTAAACAACTTGTTAATCACAGGGCTGCTCCTAGCAGTTCCACCCGTACGTTGCAGGTGTCCCACCTGCCCATGCAGCAAGGTGAGCCTTTATATGGACAACCACCCACACAAAAGCTCCCATGCGAGCAGGAACCTGGTGCTCTGAGGATTCCTGCTTGCACCTTAGGAAATCGTTGCCCTTGCAGCTGTATGCAGGAATACCCCCTCTCTGCAGTTGTCCACGCTGTAAGCACAGGCATTGAGCAGAAGAGCTATCTTTTCTTTTGTGACTTCTTTTCTTTTAAAACTTCTTTTATATCTTTTATCTTTTTTATTTATTTTATATTGTTAATTTTAATTTTATATTGTTATTTTTATATTATATTGTATTGTATTTTATTGTGTTGTAAGCCGCCCCGAGGCTTTGGCAAGGGGTGGCATAGAAATGTTCTGATAATAATAATAATAATAATAATAATAATAATAATAATATTTGACCTGTGCTGCCAGGGCAGGGCTACATGGTAAAAACAGAGTCCCTGCCCTTCTGTTTAAGTAAGCAGTTTACAAGATTCCCAATTAATGGCAGTATCTCTATACATATAAAATGTGGCGTACATTCATCAGTTCATGATAGCACTGCTTCAGAGAGGCTGTTAGTACTTCCACTAGAAGGGACACGTCTAAATGTTAGGTCTATAGGCAAAATAACTTGATGAATATAGATGTATTTAAATTGCTGTTGCACATGATGAAACTTTTATGCATGTAGTCACATATGCTGCTAAAAAAACCAGGAATGGATACAGGAAAAGAAATTTACTGAAATATAATTATGTCCTTCTAGATCTCTCCCTCTCTCTCTCTCCCCTCCCCTCTCCATGTATGTATGTCTATTCTTATTAATATGCATTAAATGTTTTGGACCCAAATCAGCTACAGATCTATGCAGTTTGGACCAAATAATCAGTTACAGCACTGATTACCCATTTGCCAGCAAGAGGGAAGAAAGAGGATGAAATGCAGTGGAGATTAAATAGAGCTCTCTCTGCATCGTTCTGCAAACACCCCTGCCTTGTTCAGTCCCCTCCCATCCCAGTTGGCCATAGATGTTTTATCTCTAGATGCATAATTTTACCTGATGTGCTTCTGACTGGCACATGTATGTGTTGACACAAACAAACCACATTCAAACAGGCTGGGCATATCAGCATGAAGATTTTCCGCTCCAGGATGGACTCACTCACTCACTTAGGATATACTAACTCAAGCACACATAACCTTCAGGGCACTGAAAACCGAGCCCTGGTAGGTGTCCCAGCAGCCATGGGGTGGAAAACACCTAACCAGAAGAGCAAGGGATTCCCAGCCAGGCATATTCTATTTTCCAACATTTCTGCAACTAGAAAGAAAGGTCATTGGAGTCTCTATTATTCCAGGTAGAGTTTTGAAAGAAATTCACATTATTTTTTTAAAAAATACACAAAAGCCTGCCAGAAGAACTTTTATCTGGTTTGGAGACTAATCTGTATGAAGTTTCTCACATTGGCCATTCGCGGAAAAGTAAATATTATGATTCTAATAAGCTCCAGACTAGGGGACCTGAATACTGTGGTCTGCTCTGTGTCTACTGCCTGGGTGGGTGAGATGTAAATCTCCACAGAAGCCTTGTCATAAATGCTTGCATAGCAACCACCTGCAGAGTGCAAAGCTAGGATGGCTTCAGAGGACCACATTCCTGAAGACATAAACAGTGTGCAGGAAGTGCTTTGAACATCCTCTCGACAGCCAAAATTCCACTGATGCTATTTCCCAATGTAGCACTTGCAACCTATTCAGCAACAACTAATCACATGAACAAGGAGGTCTCATGTCCTCCTGGCACGCAGATGGGAGAGTCATGTTGGTTTTGAACCTGAATTGTAGAACTACTTCCCACATTCATTCCAGGATCTCCATCTCCATGGCACATTACAGCATGCTTTGCCCATATTCTTTCTCTTCTGAAGAGATTCACAGCTCAGGTATTTGAACATCAAAGGATTACAAAGAGGGAGCCCTACACACCTGACTGATGTCCGTGAAAATGGCCATGGAGGATAGCGGCACATCTACAGCTAGGGGTGCTATTAGCAGGATGCATTCTCAGAGTCCCCTTAGGACACTTGTTATGTGCAGGTGACAACTACCTGGCCAGAGTTGAGGACAGAAGTCAATGAGAGGCAAAACAGGGTCAAAAATAGAGGTATCTCAGCTCTTTCTTTTCTGGTCTTATGGTGTTCAACAGAACTTCTACATGTGATACTGATTTTATTGGAGGTTTTTAAGTGCATTTCTAAATCTCCCACTATCCAAAGCCCTCTGGCAATTTACAAAAGATAAAAACCTTAGAAATGCAATATAAAGCATAAGATAAAATCTACTTACATACAGACCAGTTTTTTTGTATCTGTTTTAAGTTTGGCTTTAAATTTTATAATGAAAGCTTTTTAATATGTTTTATTATAGTGTGTTTTGTACTGTATTTTTAATGTGCTGTTTAAAACTGCCCAGATAGCCTCAGCTATCGAACTGTATGGAAAATACACAAATAAAGTGATTAATTATATAATTAAGACCTAGAAAAGGTTAAAATGTATCATATGCTGTCAAATATCTGCGAGTATATGCAAGTCTTAACCAGGCATTGAAAAGGTGGCAATGTTGGTGCCAAGCAGACCTCAGTGGGAAAAGCATTCCAAAACTGGGAGGCCAGGATCCAAGAGGCCCTTTCCTTTGTCGCCATCCTTCCTCTCACTCCATCACCGGCTCCCAGGAAGAAGTGCAGGTGATAAATCAGGGTCTGCAGTTGGTTTAGGAGTGGCCGCAGCCTAAGAAGCTGAAACGTCATCTAGGCAAGGTGAAGATACCATCAGTGAAGAACACTGGTATCCATGTTTCATCTTGTTGGGTGAACTGAGACGAGACAGAACCAATATTTGGGTGATTTTATTGACTGATATGCCAGCAGAAACCTCTCCTAGAGCAGGCAGAGTTGGCTTGAATCACTGGCACGTCTATTACCTCCAGAGTGTATTATCATACTACAGTATAATGGAGCATTTTGATGCAGTTTGGAAAGATCAATTGTCCCAAACTCAATAGCTTAGTTGTAATCTGACGTTTGCTAGTCAAAGCATCTAACTCAGATGTTATGTCAGCTCTGTTGTCTTTTATCTGTTTGTAGGTTCTGTTTTTAGCCAGAAACATTTTAGACTAGTTTTCAGTATTATTTCTTGGTTGATCAGTTAGATTAAACACTTGCAGATGTAAAGTTATGTACAACTACTTTACAGCAGAACTTTTGGATGCTTGTGCTTGAGCAAAGCTGCTCAGATTTATGGCAAGAATCCCAAACACCTCTGAATAAACAAGTGGAATGTGGGGATGGTGGGATAGGAGGAAACCCCACACTTGCTCAGGTTGCCAGCAAAGACAATTTAAAGCAAAATCCAAAGTAAATGTGTAGATATCTGATCAAGTAAATCTGAGGAATTTCTTTAAATAAGCTAAAAGGAGTAAAAATATAAACAAATAGCAAAATCTCTTTGGGGTGGGGAGGGAAATGTGCACAACACTCATAAAGATGCAGAATTTTGAGCTTGCTTCTTCATGATTTGTCCCCACAGTTCTTTGCTTTAAAGTTCATTAATGATGGCTCATGTTCCCATGAAAGAGAAAGGATACTGGCTGCACAGTCTTATACCTATCCATGTAGAAGCAAGTTCCATTTAGCTCATTGGAGTTCATTGTTTCAATGGAATCCATCAGAATCAGAGATGCATAGAATAGTAGAGTTGGAAGAGACTAATAAGACCATCAGATCCATCCCCCTGTTCAAGCAGGACTCAGAGCATCCCTAACAGGGAGCTGCCCAGATGCATCTTGCATGCCCATGGCCTCTTGAAATAGTCAGTTGTCAAATGATGTGACAACATGCCACCTAAGTAGTTCTTTCTGCAGCACATGCTGGAGGTAATGTATTGTAATAATTTTGCAATGCTCACTAGGGGTTCTAAATGACATTTGAGTGCTATGGATGTATCATAATACTTTGGTTTCCTCCGCCATGTGCTGAAAAATGAAGTATCTAAGGATGGTTAGGGAGCTGAACTGTGTTTACTCCATCGTATATCGTTGGAAGTGTGTTTGTGCATGCAGTCATTCTTGATTCTGTCATTCTGTCTGCAAGCTCATCAGCAAGCATTCAACAAGAACAACTACCATAAATATATTTACATAGCTTATCCTATATTATGTCTTGGGCACCTCAGTTAATGATGATTTGAAAGTGTTAAATGAATTGGACATTGTACTGGGGTGTGTGGCAGCAGCATTTAAATGACTGCTTTGAAAGACTTCCCTAGGCTATCTCAGCTGACAGGGAGCTAATGCAATATTTTATACAAGAGTCATGTTTGTATTAGCATATTAGGCAGGATTCTGTTCTCCCAATGTCACCATTGTGTTTGCTTATGCTATAATAAATTTCTCATTTGTGAGGGAGTGCTTTGAACACCAGAATCACTTTATGAGTTCATCTATTTGTCAGCGCGAAGCAAGCCTCAAAGTGTTGTCCAATATGCCAGAAACAGGAAGATCAGTGATCCAGATATTTATGGTTCAGAAACTTCTGTCAACATTTCCCAACCTACATGGACATTAAGTGCAAGAAAGAAAAGGCATTGTTGCCATTGTGAGAATAGACATGACAAGAAATGCACAACACGGAATGTTCATCAGAAGAAACATACTTCTTAAATGAACAAAGGAAGTAAGAAGTCCTACTGGAAGCTGCTGTGAACAGTATTTAGAAAAGTGCGGAACAGTTGAGTAAGTTGTATCTACTCACATCCACAAATACCTGCTTTTTCTGTTGCAAGGAACCACCAGCACCCCACACCAGCCGGAGCAGGCAGGGAGATTTTTTCCAGTCTCTAGCCTGAATCTAGTGTGCTGTAGCTTAAGTCGTTCCTTGTCCTACAGTCAGGGATGAGTGAGAAGAGTTCTCTTCCTTCCTCTTCATGACAGCCTTTGAGGGAGTTGTAGAGTGCTATCATGTTCTGTCTTAGTCTTCTCTTCCTGGGACTGCACATACCCAGTTCTCTCAGTCTCTCATCATAGGGTTTGGTTTCCAGACCCTCAATCATCCTTCTTGCCCTCCTCTGAACCCTTTCTAGTTTTTCTGCATCTTTTAAAAACTTGGTTTCCAAGAACTGACCATAGTATTCTAGGTGAGGTCAGACTGCTGCAGAGTAAAGGGGAATTAGTACCTCTCTTGTTTAGGAAGTGATACTTATATTTATGCATCTTAAAATAGTTGGCTCTTTTTGCAGATGCACTGGATTTATGGCTCATATTTAACTTGTTGTCTACAACAGCTTCAAGGTCTTTTTTTTTCTTTTTTCAGAACCGTTGAACCTAATGTTTTTTCAACATTTTTTGGAGCCACAAGGACTTTGTCTGTTATGATTTTACACTTTTTTTCTTGGAATTAGTTGTTGTGCTCTGAGAATTTCTTTTTTTCCTTTTTTAAATTCCCCATCCCTCTTGGACTCCTTTTCCCTTTGGAGTGAGTTGCCAGGAAATTTTTCTAGGAGCTGGCCCTCCTGAAGTCTAGGATACATCCTTGACTACAGTTGACTTTTACCATCTTTATAATTGAGATCTCCCTCATCCCTGACTTAATAATAATAAAATAATCAGGACCTGAGTGGGTGAATAAGGAGTCAGTCTCTTCCAGTTATGTCCACCAGAGGACTTGGTTCAGCATCGGAGAAGACCTGGGGGCTGGGGAGCAGGCATTGCTATGATCTATAGGAATTCTCTCTTTCCCCGCAGGCTCCCTCTCTGTCCAGTTACTAATCTGGGTGCATTGGCATCTGGGGTGGACCAGCCGGATTGATTAGCAATTTTGTTGGCGTACTGCCCACCCTGCTGTTCAAAAGACTCTGCATCTGAGATGACAGAGGTGGTTTTGGTTGCAGTGCTGAGCTCTCCACAGTGTGGGCTCAGGAGAGTGTTAGGTCCATGCTGAGCGCCTCATCTGGGCCAGCTTGGGATTTCATGGACACCATGGTGATCATGGGGCTCTTCCAACATGTCATCAGTCTCGCACATGTAGCAAGGCACACTCTAGATCTGTCTTGTTTATTTCCCAGATGGACAAGGGAATAATGAACTGAAGTAGGGAACTTTGAATTGTTCCCTTTGTCAGATCACTCTCTATTGAGACTTAGACTCATGGGAACTTTTTCCCTTTTCAAGGGTGGGGAACATATCAAAATAGTCCATTCCCAGAGGACAATTTCCAGAGGACCCTTGGGGATTCTCCAGCCAGTGTGGCCACAGTGCAACTTAAATTAACATTCCTCAGGAATTTAAAGGCCTCAGGAAGAACAGATTCGCATTACTGAACTCAATTGACCCTGACCCAGAAGAACTGTGCATTCAAATCACAGGCATTCTTAGGGAAGAATGCAAAAAGAAAATTCTTGTAGCAAATAGAAAGAAAAAAGCTTAGAATGATGACAGAAGAAGCATTCATAATTGCTAAGGACTGGCAAGAAACAGAAACAAAAAAAAAAAACAACAAAAACCCAAAGACAGAAATAGGGTCAGAATCCTCAATGCAACTTTTCAACAACTATCACACAGGGACATAAAGAATTATTACAATGTGCAGTACAAATAAATAGAAGTGAACAACAAAAGAAAAAAAAAAGAAATCTCTTCCAGAAGATCCAAGAAACCAAAAGAAAATTCATACTTCAATTATGACTGCTGAAAGACAAACAGGGGAACATGCTATATGACAAAGAGAAAATAAAAAGGAAGTGGAAATAATATATGTAAGAAATATACTGTAGAGCTGAAAGGATGACAGACACAAATACTATGAAGAAGAACATACAATAATAGAAAATAAAGTGAAATCTGCTCTGACAGCATGTGGAAGAAACAAAACACCCAGAGTGGATGGGATAAAACTATTCCAACTTGCAGAAACTGAATCAGTTTAATTTCTGACAAGAATATGGAAACTAACAAGGTAAACAAAACAATGGTCTACAGACTGGAAATGTTCAATATAAATGCCAGTCTTAGGAAAGGAGGTGGAAAAGAGTGCCTCAGCTATAGGGCCATTGCCCTAATTTCCCATACAAAGAAAATGATGCTCAATATGTTACGAGGAATGTTTCCCTATAGGGATTGAGAAATGCCTGATATTCAAACTGGATTCTGAAAAGGAAGATGCGTTTGTGATCATATCACAAGGTTACATTGCCTACTGGATCAGGCCTAAGGATTTCATGCTTAAATACTGCTGTATAGACTACAGCAAAGCTTTTGACAGTGTGGATCATGAGAAGCCATGGATAATCCTAAAAGAAGTGAGGATGTCTCAACACTTGACTGCCCTAATGTGTAACCTGTTCCATGGACAAGAAGCTGCTGTTAGGGCAGAACATGGAGAACCAGAACAGTTTCCCGTAGACAAAGGCATCAGTCAAGGGCGTATTTCCTCTCCCTGTTGTTCAATCCATACACAGAACATATTGCAAGGGAAGCTGGATTTGGATCAGAGGAAGGAGTGAAAATCGGTGGAAGACACATCAGTAGTTTCAGCTGTGCAGATGATACCATCTTACTTGCAGAAAGTGCTACTGAATTAAAATGACTGCTGATGAAAGTGAAAGAAGAAAGTGCCAAGCAGGACTGCAGCTGAGCCTTAAGAAGCCTGCTTTCTCATCAAGCTGTCATATCAAAGTCTCTTTTGGCATGATCAAGTGTGTGAACTGAAAGCTCCCCTCCCGTGCACACTGCTGCCACATACAGGACGTCCTTCCCATCTGCCAGCCTCCATCTTGAGTGCAGCATCCACATGCACAGTACGATCACCCACTTCCAACTGCACCTGAGAGCAAGGACTCGATCGTGCCCTTTGTCTTCTGTGAGGAAAGCGTTTGGCTAAGCAAGTACCGGAAAGAAGATCTGATTGATTTGGTTTATTACATGTGTATGACGCCCCATAGCCCACAGGGTTCTCTGGGTGGCTCACAGCAAGACAAGATACAAAATAAATACAATGATACAATCAAAGTTTAGAATGGCAAAAATACAAAATTGATATAAATACAATAATATAATCACAGCAAATACAAATTCAAATACAATATTAACAACAGGACAATACAAAATCAAACAAAGTCACTTAATACATTAATAGGCATAATATGAAATCATGAAATACAGCGATAACCACTCAAACCTCCATGCACACCAGCACACATGGGCTAGGAAAACACAGTGAACACAAGGCCTGGTCTTCAGGACCCTGCCTAGGGAGAAGACCCGGTGCAACAGGCTCCATGCTTCCAGCTGCTGCCTGCCAAGCTGTCTCTCTCCTGCCCAGCCTCTTTTGCGGCACTGGCATCCCTCTCAAGCATGCGATGTCAACTGAGGAGAGATGGGAAATGGGCGGGGAGGGCGCATGGGATGCTGCAAACCAAGTGGGCAGGCAGAAGAACAATAAGAAGGCCCACCACATTATGAAGGTACTGATATCAAGGGCACTAGAAACATTTTACAAGGCTCACATTTCAAAATCAACAGTTAGCTTTCAATATAATGCTCGTATTTTAGACTCCAATTTTACAGGTGACTGTATGAAGGAAAAGGAGCCTTACTTCCCCATTGAACACCTTTGATACTAAACTAAGAAGCAGTAATGAAAAGTATTTGGCACTGTGGAAGCCTTTCATCCAAGTACCAGAAGCATCCTCCAAGCACCACTACAGCGCCACTGTTGGCATTCAACTTTGGTAATACTCCTTCTTCCAAAAGTAGGTTTGAAATTAGATTGGTATGGGTCCAAATAAACAGCTTCACCATGGCACAAGCCATTTGCTCAGAAAAGAAATTGATAGCAAATTGCCTGTAATTGCTTGCATTGCGCAAGCATCAACCACAAGATTGTGCTCAAAGCCCTATTCATTCCCTGCACCAAACAGGACAGATCACTTGGCAGAGATAGGGTGGGAAGGTCATTTACCTCTCTTTATCCTACCTGTCAGGCAAGAGTGGGTGTCCCTTTTTACTAGTTGGCCCCCAGTTATGGAATACGATCCCCAAAAAGTCCTGCTTCTCACTTGATTATTTTCAGTACCTTTTTGTTTCTTCATGCCTCTTTGTCTCAGCTGTTTTGTCTTCTAACCATCTTTTTTCTATATGCTTTCAGTTCTTCTTCTCCACATGCCTGTTTCTAACTTCTACCACTTTTAGTTGTTCATTGTACAATTTCAACCTTTATGGTGGATTTTAGATAATGCACTAGTGCTTACTGTATGTTGGCCTGAGAACATTCAGCTACAGGGGAATGAATAAATTTTAATGAGAAATACATAAATAAATGAATGGGCTTCTTAACCCCTAACTCTTAAGAACTACTATATGGTAGCTGCAGGCATCTTCTGTGTCTTCCTCTGCCTGATCTTTTTGATGTTGAAGTCAACCCTACACTCAATGACTCTATCACTATGTAGGCAAATCTAAAATCCATCTTTAATCTCTGACTTGGCTGAGTTCAGTTTTGTCAATGCAACTGACCTGTTCTCTGGCTGAAAGGAAGACTAGCATGAAACTATCCAGAGAATCCTGCAAAATTTGAGCATATCTTTGAAAGAGGATCAGTGCCAGGATGATGTCGATGCATCATGCAGCACTGAACAGTGTTGTCAAGGACATTTCCCTAGCATGGTCTTTCTCTAGTTCAGAAAATTAAGCGATATTATCAAATAGCACCTTCATGGCTTATGGGACACTTGGTCAGGTGTGGATTTCTGACTTAGAAAGAAAGTGAGGTAAAGCTTGCTGCATTATCCTCACCACAAATCACTAGGTTGCACGGATAGAAGAAGAAACAGAGATGGAAAGCTTATTCAGCTGAAGAGAAGGCTGTCATAAAATGGAAATGCAGTGAGTGCAGTAACAGCTGCTGTCAACTATTAAAGAAAGCTGGTGGTTAAAATGCAGAGGGTAGAAGTAACATGGCCAAAAGATGGGTAGCCAAGATACAATCTTGCGTTAAGCGCTACTCATGAAGAGCATGGCAGCAATAAGGAAGCTCCCACAGCTATTTACAGCTGAGGCCCACAACCCTTCAGGTGCACATATTTGCAAGGCTAAGGAGCAATCCTATGGCTGCCTGGCATTGTCTGGGGTGGGATTTGTGGATTCCCAGCACTGACCGTAGCACTCGGACTCCGAAAGCCCCGTCCTGCCCTGCAGAAATCATGGAAAGAACCTCAATGCCTGCTTTCCAAGGAATGGAAATGCATCCCAGAGAGGGAGCAAGGGGGCATGGCCGGGGTGGGGGGCAGCTGCCTACACCAATCCCTCTTGGGACCCCAGCCTTCTTCTCTCTCCCTCCCTGGTACATTATCTCAATGGCAAAAATGCCCATCTAGATAGAATGCCCAAGGCGAGGCACAGGGGTGGCAGAAGCAGCAGCCGTCATGTTTGCTCCAGTTGCTGGATGTATGTAAGTCTGAGTTCAGAGGCTTACATGCATGGAGGGCAAGCACAAGGGCTGCACCCTAAGTATTCTGTCCAAGGTCGTGAAACATTAGGACTCCGCAAACACCTTTCTTCTGAACATGAGTAGGGGAGAAATTAGGTGACATGTCTGAGAGTGCCCCTGGAATGTCGTTTGACTGTCCAGAGGGTGTGTCTGCATAGTACTTATGATTATTTATGAGGTGGCCTCCAGTTTTCTGTTTCTCCTCCTAAGCTAAAAGCCACATGATCAGCTGCAGCTTGGCTGCTCCATGTGTGGCAACAGAGCCACAGATGTCCTTGGAAGGGGGTCTATGAGTTGGCTCTGCATCATGGCCAAGGATATTGTAAGAGGCAGCAGGGATGGCTGCCCACGTGAGGGGATGAGACCACCCTATTTTCCTCCCATACAAACTCCCTGGCAAGAATATCATATCATCATGTAAGCACAGTTCAAAATGCACAGTGTCTGGACTGCTGCCAATCCTGCAGCTGGCCTGTTTGAACATGAAAAGGTACAGCAGCTCCCAGACAACAGACAGGTGATTGATTGCCTTGATCACTTACTGCAGAAACAGGTCCTGCTCCGACATTAGTCCAAAGAAGGTCTAGCTTCTCTTCCTGAACACCCACCTCTCACTGCCCTGATAATCAGGACACTTTTTCCCAGCAATAACCACTGATGTTCAATGGTGGGAGGATCATCTCAGACGCATAGAATTGAACAGTGAAATGCACCAAGAACTTTGCACCATTCCAGGGAAATACCCTTTTGAAACCAATTACGGATTCACGTATATAACATGCACTAGGTAAAGGCATTTTGTCCAAGGAGAAAAGGGAAAAAAGAAGGAAACAAAATCACATACTTTTCAAATAAAAGTGAGCAGTCTGCCAAAGGGACATATAGTGCAATCCAATGGCCTTCTGACAGCCTTCTGGGATGCCACTAGGTTCTTCGGATGCCAGGACCCTGTGCTCCTGGAGCTGGGAGTCCAGCCTGCCTCCACCCAGCTGGAGCAGCTGCCATGCCAGCTGCCCCCCAAGGTCATAACTGGGCATTCAAGGGGGGAAAATGGGCAGGGCGGCTGATGGCCACAGGAATAGGTCAGGACAGTTGAGTTATGCTGAACCTAACTTGTGATTCTTTCTCTCCCCTTCCCCAGCACTAAATCTAGATGGCGTGAGAGGTGGTGGCAGTGGGGATCCCTGCTGCCATGCCCCACTTCTGCCTTTGGATGCTCTTTAGCCTCCAAGTTTACTTCCTACCTGCCACAGGGCTAATAGGATTGCACCAACAGCTACATGCACTCCACCTGCTTCTGCAAATCTTGGGTTTGAATGCATGTGCAGATTCTTTGCAGAAAAGACGTCTGTGGCCTGACATGTACCTAATTCACATGGTCCAAAGGAATTCAAGATAAACTCCTTATATTTATAAGAATTGGAAGACAAGCCAGATTTGCATCCATGGCAGACCAAGCTCTCTCCTTGATGTAAGTGGTCATGAGAACCAATCAAAAGGGTCTTAGAAGAATGGTTGCACCTTCCTTAATGGGTCTGGACTTCCATGGTGAAAGAGCTGGCCAGCTCAGGCTAATTGGCTACTGTATAAAGGAGGCAGAGTAGAATGGCTCAAAAAAGAGGTAAGGGAGAGTGGCTCTAAACCCAAAGACAGTGGTCCAAGGAGGAGGGACTCAGCAGGGATCTAGAGTCTCACACACGCTAGATGGCACTGTTGGCTTCTGTATCATCACAGACATTTGAAAGAAAAGTGATGCAGGGACTAAATACTGATAGGTTTATAAGCTGCTTAAAGCACAAATGGGTGATTTTCTGAGACTATACAAGTGGATTGTGATGGAGTTTCTTTCTTCATCTTGCTAAACTGCTCCCAGGAGATTCTATGAGATTTGAATAGAGGTGTGAGTACAGAATGTGTCTGCGATTTTGCCTGGGTGTAGCAAATATTGAATGCTCATTTATCTCATCCCAAAGATATCCAGAAATCAAACCGGACATTTATGGCAAGAATGTCTCCAGTTCCAGGAAATCTTTTGGCTTTATTGGAATTGTATTTCTTACTTCTTTTACCCACATGAATGTTTTGATTTTCTTTACAATGAAATCTAGTTATTTTCTGATTTCCTGGCATACACAAGACCAAATCCCACACTTGACCTCAGGAGGCCATGGATTAGAAAATGAACCGCAGCTTTGCAATGGGCACTGTCAAGAGCATACTTTGGCATGTTTTATATACCACAGAAGACCAGCCAGCACAGACAGTAACTGTGAGTAGCAACCTAATCAATAAATGACAATATGAAAAATAAAATTTGAATCTACTAGATTTTGGAGCTTTTCCTAGTATATAAGGGTCTACTTAGCTCTCCTGCTCAATTGTCACTTGAGATGAATGTGTTAAAAACAGGCTTTTATATAGCCTAAGTTACTGTCACAAAGCAACTGTCTTAGGTCAGTACACACAGGTGTCTCATACAAACACGAGCTTTAACAGAAAGCTAATCCTGCTGTCTGGTGTTTTGGAAGATTATCAAGATTAGGTAACCACAAAGCCTGCTTTTTCACTGGCAGGTTGTTCTTAGAAGACTTCCTTTTTTCTCCCATGAAAAAGTAAACAAACAGGATCAGATCCAATTCTTCCATTGCACTAAAACTGAAACACAAAGGAGACTTTTTATTCACTCAGCTGGTCCCTGAAAATATTGAAAAGTAATTTCAATAATATGCATATTCTTTGCAGGTGTTCATAGGATAAAGTAAAATAAATTAGACTACATGCTCAGACTGGTAGCTCCTCTTGTTTCTGTCTTTCCTTTGAACAAGGCAGACGGGACTGAAAGACCCTCTGGGGTTTGCTCCAGCTCCTTCAGCCATCGGAACAACCCATGAGAGGGTTCTGCAGCCTTGCTTCCCCACCAAGGCATGTGCTGGCCATGCCTCCCATGGCCCTGCTTATGCCCTAGGATCCCGAGGGTACGAAAAAGTGCCACCTGTGAACAGGACAAGGCTCTGCAGCAAGACCCTCTTGCCCATTCTTTGGCCAGTACTGCATGTCCCCACTCCTCCCCTATAGTTTAATTAAATTGCAAATAGAGAGGTCTCAGCCAGGAAACAGGTGGAAGATCAGGTTGCACAACGTTCTGGAGACAAGCAGTGTCCAATTCCCTCCAGTACCCACTTCTTTCAGCAAAGACGTTTCTGAACCATGTGGCTGAATCAGGTGGCGCAGAGCCTCCTGGACTGACCCAACTGCACCCTGTGTGTTGGGGGGGGGGGGTAGGGCAAGGAGGCAGCCTGTTTCAGTGTTCCTTGCCTGAGCATCGGAGGCAGGCAGGCAGGCAGGCAGGCAGGCAGGCAGGCACGCTCTTGGCTACTCTGCAGGATCTCTTTTATGGAAGAGCAGCAAGTGATGTAGATTCCCAAAGAAGGATGCAGCACCTTGCGGTACTTCTTTATATGTTTTAATATCCGGAAAGAGTGGTCCCATAGATGTAGTCAGTTGATGAAAATAAGGTTCAATGAGCATTTTGCTTTGCTTTAGTTTTGATGGGGATTTATCAAAATTTGCCAAATTCTCCATATTTGGACAAAAAGAACTTCAGATTAAAGACAATGTGGGAAAAACCAAAACTGACAGATCCATCCATCCAGGCCCAGGGCTTTGAGTGCTTAGCACTTAAAAGTCTGGATTTGAATTCCTTTGTATTTACCCATGTTTATACTGCTGCACTACAGTTGCTATTTCTTTTTTTATGGAAGGTGCCTCTTCATTAAAAACACATGACAGGAAGGCTTAAGTTGGTTGGGAATAGGTCTACTCACTGGATTTGGCCGGTGTAGATGGGCAAGATTTTTCTTGCAGTTTATTTATGGTAAGGATTTACCAAAATTTGCAAAATTCCTCACATTCAGGAGAGAAAGAACTTGAAGTTTGAAAAGTCTGGGAATGGGAGATGGTAAAACTGGCAGATTCAGCCACTCCAGGAAGAAGATGATGTTCAGCTTACTAATATAAGCTTAAATTTCTCATGAACAGTGATTTTTGAGAGTGCATGGGCCAAATTAAATATGGAATTTCCTCCTGGTGCACACATAAGTAACAGGGGAAGGATTCTTTTCCAGGAAAGCATCAGGGGAAGAGAGGATAGAACACTGTTTGCTTGTGGACAAGGGGGAGGATTTTGTATGTTAAAGGAAAGGTTGCACTTAATGTCACATCCAGTGCTGCTGAAAAATTGGCCACAGCTTGCAGTGGCTCTAGCCAGCAGTCTGGAGAAATATGCTGTTGCTTTCTGAGTTCGTGAGTCCACAAAACTTCACAGGGTTACGTTTCATCCTCTCCGTGTGATTCTTGTGGCAGCTCTATCCTGCAGGTGGAGAATTAGAGAGCACACTTCCACAGAGCCCGATCCACCACCACCCATACACACAACCGCTTCTTTGCCCTAGTGGTGAGTGCTAACAGCTTCTTGCAAAACAGTCTCTAGCAGAAGAAGGAAAATGTGAGCAGGAGCAACCCATGCCTGCAGCCAGGCTCATGGACAGAGGGAGGCAATCCTGTACTTATGTCACAGAGAACCAGAGTACAAGGGCCAGAACTGGGCTTCTTCCGGCTGCCACCTGGGCAACAATAAAGACTTGCAGCATCAGGAAAGCACAGTGAAGCCAGACAGAACCAATTCTTCCTTTCCCTTTTAAGGATCATCTCTGAATTTAGACCATCTTCAATAGGGGAACATCAGCAAGTTCCCAGTTACAAACAATGCATACTGCCCCAAGCAGATCTGGTCTGTTAGGATTAAACAGCGAGGGACTCGCTGGCAGCTGTCTGGTTTGCCAGGCTTGGTTTCCACTCCTGAAGCAGAAATTTGCGAATGGCCATGTTTAAAACTTCAAACTGAAGAGACCTGCCAAATGCAATGCCAGTGGAAAATTACAATTATTAAGATTACAAATTCTTATAGAGTGATGAGACTTAACAGCCAATATCTGTCTGGCATTCCAGACTAGCTCCAAATGCTTGCAAAGATAACTGGATTTATTATCATTATTATAAACAAATCAATAAGCTTTGCGCACAAATGAATGAGAAAACAAAGAAAGTAGAATTTGAATGGGAAGCTTAAAGAGAAAGCTTTAATATTAGAAGAAAATCCATCTCTTGCTTTTTAAAAGTCTTGGATTCAAGCTGTCTTGATTATTTATTTACATGTAATCATTTATTTCAATTGAGTGCAAATAATAGGTCAGATCCCATTTTTCTGCATAAATGACCAACATTTGTACTCTTGCTACACCCATTCCTAATCAGGAGAAAAAATATTGTACTAGCTTCACCCTGCTGAAAGGGCAGCACTTTTGGAAGATCAGGCTATTAAAAGGCCTTTTCACATAATTAGGTGCTTCTGAACACGATGGCCCACTGACTTTTTAGATATGCAGGAAGAGGGAAGCCAAACTTGATTCAAAAATTATACAACCCTTTCTCTTTTTTTTTATTTAACAGTCGGAGTATTACATGAGCAGAGTTGGCTGGGGCCAAGGCTCAAAGGAGATGGTCTGGGAGACCCCTCCTGACTCATCTTAACCTTCTAGATGTATTTTATAACTGAAGTGTTTTCACTGATGTGGTTGTGTTTTAATTTAGTTGCCTTTTATTTGTGTTTATTACTGCAATCTACCTTGGGCACCCTTTTCAGGGGAAGGGTGAGATGTAAAGTGTCTGTGGGCTGTAGTGGTTAGACAGTTGTAGTCGGTGGGACTCAAGAGATCCTGGTGATTGGTCCCCACTTGGCTGTGCGAGTCACTGGGTGACTTAGGACCAGTCACTGTTGCTCAGCCTGAATTACCTCACAGGTTGGTGGAGTGCACACAATGGAGAGACGGGGACTATGTAAGCTCTCTTGGGTTTCTTGCAAGAGGACAAAGCTGGAATATAATGTAGGACATTATGATAATGCAGTAATAATCAAACAAAGAAGCAAGCAAACAACAATGAATAAATTCCCCTGTGATTATACCTGTATGGTACTAGGGGTTTGTAATGGCAGGTTTCCCCAGATGTGTTGGACTACAAGTTCCATCATCTGCGGCCAACAAGACCATTGCTCATGCACCCTAGGGACTCTAGCAGAGTAATGGAACATTTGCGTCTTTACCTCACTGTGACAGCTAAGTACGTACACGACTTCAAGCTTCCATTTAGCCTGAAATGCCTAACCCGGCCTTATCTTGGAAGTTAAGCAGGGTTGGACCTGGTTGAAATCTGGATGGGTGACTTAAATGTTGTGAACCACCCAGAGAGCTTTGGCTACAGGCTGTATAGAAACACAGTGTAATAATCATAGCATGTCAGAAGAAAGAGCTTCTGGTCTTCTCTCTGCTATACCATAGCTTCAGATGACAAGAAGATAGCCACACAGTGGCCAGACTCAGACATCATGACTCAGGAGACACGAAAGGCCAAATGTCTTCCCCTGATTCTATCCTGCTCCTTTAGCTTGAGCTAAAATTGCTCAGCCCGAGCAGCTTTCTGACCACCTGTTTCTGCTTGACTTCCTGCAGCTCTCCAATCCTGAAGAGGTGCACAATAAATTACACAGTGTGTGTGTTCTAACCTGCAGTAAAGCGCCATGTCAAAAAAATCCATTAATCACATGCTCTGACCTGCATTCATGGCATTTCCTAATCAGTTCAAAAGGAATTGAAATAGTTCTGCTAGAAATAGAGCTGTTGTGAAATTGTCTCTTTCATACTGCACTGTAGAGCCTCACACCAGTACAGACCAGTGAAAAATTCTCAGAGGGGCTGAGCACATCCGAATTCACATTAAGGCAAACAACCTCTGGTACAAGTGTATCTTTTTGGGGTGTCTTAAGGGTAAGGCACCTTGAAAATAGACTACAAGGATAAAAGCCATTTTTGCCAGTGCTTTATTACTAGCGGTTTTTATCCAAACAAAATCCACTTATCCAGGGCAGCCTCGGCAAAATGCATTTCTTAACTAAAACAGAGATAAATTGACCTTGAAAGCATGTGCTAGGCGACACATGAACAGATCAAGCAAATATCTGCTGAATGTTACACCGATATTTACACTCAAGCTCCATTTAAGTAATTACTTGAGAAGCTCTGCTGCTAAATAGGCAATTTATATGTGTCAGATGTAGCTGCTTCTCACCATCTTAAGAGCAATCAAATGTGTGGTTTCTTTAAAAAAAGAGAGAGAGAACAAGAAGGAATAGACCTTCAGCAGGCATATTGTCATCCCATGCAGGTGTCTACAATAGGTGATGGCATGGAATTAATGTGCGGGTTCTATTCCGAGGGCTCATTCGCCATGTTCAGGAAAAGATAGTGGTTGGTCTGCAAGATGTGCTGAGCGCTTGTGACAAGTGTGTGTAATAGCAAGGCGATCCCGTGGTGCAAGCTCGCGAACAGGTAAGTGACAGCTCCATTTTCAGATAAAGCAAAGGAGCAAACATCAGGTGAGCTCGAGTGTGGGCTGTGCTCTTTTAAGAGGATACTTCATGGGGGGAAAAGTAGATGCCAACAAATCAAAAGCCAGCATGAAGGTTACTCTGCGTCACCAGAACATCCAAACGCCCGGCTGGGTGAGACCTGAGATCCACCTAGTCCACCTTTGTGTTGCCATTGATGGCCAAGGAGATGCCCGGAAAGCCCACAAGTAGGGCGTGAGGGCAATGGCTTCTCCTCGTGTTGCTTTCCATGCTGCCTCTGATTCTAGAGACAATATGCAGGCATTACTACCCTTCTCCTACATGAATTTGTCTAATTTGTCCAAAGCCATCCAAAGAGGCAACTGTCATTACATTACTTGTTTGGCAGGGGATTCCGCCTTTGAACCACGCACTGTGTTCTTCCTTTGATATTCCCTGAATCTTCCACCAATCATCTTTATTGGATGACCAATTCTGGTAGTAAGAGAGGGGATGAAAAATTTCTCTCTATCCACTTCTCTACACAAATGCATAATTGTATATACTTCTATTACTTGGATTTGTTTTCTTTTGCTTTGTTTTCCAAACTAAACAGCCCCAAATGATGAAACCTTTCTCTGTGAAGGAGTTTTTCAAGGCCCTTGATCATTTTGCGTGACTTTTCTGCACCTTTTCCAGATTTATATCTGTCTTGAATATTGTACCTGAATATTTGAACTGAACAAAGAATAGTCATAGTATAGATATTTATATAAAGACATTTTATTGGCAATACTGGCAGTTTTACTTTGGATCCCTTTCCCAGTGAACCCTAACATGAAATCCACCTTTCTCACAGCAGCCTTCCATAGAGTTAGTGCATTTATCAAGCTCTCTAGCATAACTCCAAGATCCCTTTCCTGGTGAGTCACAGTCAGCAGAGGTGGCATCAGTGTGAAGTCTGGATGTAGCTGATTGTGCCTTGATGAGCTTCCCTTTACACCAAAGGGGGACTGGACTGTAGGACCTCCATTACAGGATCCTCACTGAACCCATCTGAATTCCAGCTGAGTCCTGCAGTGTCCCCAGAATGGGTTCTCTTGGCCCTAAGCAATTGTTGAGCAATTTCACGAGTTTTGTCCTGTGTTTTCTCACTTGAAAAGCTTGAACTGCCTCTCCTAAGGCTGAATTATGGGCAGTAAGAACATTAATCTAAAAAGTTCTGTATATTTGAAATTTTGCTGTAATTTTATAGTTTCTAATTTTGGTTGTGAATTATGTGAATTATTGCATTTTTAAGATCACCTTTCAGTTTATTAATGTATCATTCACTTAATTTACATATTTATCAGTTATGTTATTATTAATTTTATTAATATAACTGTTTTATTGTATTGTTGTATTTTACTCTTTTGATTTTATATAAGCCACCAAGAAAACCTACAGCTAATCAGGTGGCAAATAAATCAAATTATTATTATAATTTGATGATGATGATGATGATTGACCTTACCCTTTTTATTTTTTTTATTTATTGGGCTTTATTTTTATACTGCCCAATAGTTGATAGTCTCTAGGCAGTTCACAGCTCTACAGAAGAACACAAGCACAATAAAATAGTAGATAAAATGCAACATTTTAAAACTATTTAACTGCTAAAACTATTTCAATACAAACCTGCCAAAACAGCAGACATAAATGCCCCATCATGTCATCAAATGCCATTCAGTGTCATTAACTTCTTGAGAGAAGAGTGCAGTATAGCTCAGATACCAAAAAGATCATAGAATCATAGAACAGTAGAGTTGGAAGAGGCCATGAAGGCCATTGGGTCCAACCCCTGGTGTTGCAGGACACCAAGTTACACCATCCCACTCAGATGGCTGTCCAGGTTCTTTTTGTATGTTTCTAGTATGGGAGAGCCCACTACCTCTCCAGGCAGCTGATTCCACTGTCATATTGCTCTGACAGAGAGGAAGCTTTTCCTGATATCTAGCCTGAATCTGGGTTGTTGCAATTTGACTTGTTTATTCCATGACCTACACTCTCGTATCAGTGAGATCTTGACCTTCCTCTTTGTGACAGCCTGTGAGGTACTTATAGAGTGATACCATGTCCCTATTCAGTCTCTCTTTTCAAGACTGAACATTCCCAGTTTTCTCAATCTCTCCTCATAGCACAGTTTTTCCAAACCCTGGATCTTTCTGTTGTCCTCCTCTGGACCCTTTCTAATTTTTCTGCATGTTTCTTAAATCTTGGTGCTCAGAATTGGACACAGTATTCCAGGTGAGGTCTGACTAGTGAGGAGTATAGAGAGTGACAGAATATGGCACCTTATGACTGGAATCCACTGACAACTTCTACAAAATGTAGCCAATGGTGTTTTTCATGGCTTCCACAACAGGCTACTACAGTGAAACTCTGGTTGTCATTGGCACCAGAGGACTTCTGGAAGTGCTTCAAGCAAGGAGGGATGGCAGATAAGGTTCTACCAAAGACAGCAGCTTTAAGAACAATTTTAAACAGGAAAAAAGTGGGGACCACACACAGAGCGAGAAAGAGAGAGAGAGAGCGAGAGAGAGAGAGAGAGAGAGAGAGAGAGAGAGAGAGAGAGAGCCCCAACTACTGCTGTAACCCTCAACCCCTTTCCTTGGACCTGATCAGAAGTCAAATGGCGGCCCAGAACTGGCCATTTGATGTCCCTAATTCAACACCTGCAAACAGTGGCAAATGGGCTCAGGTGTCAAATTGGTCAGAGTGCCCTTTTACAGAGGTCAGTCCTCTATCTGAACAGCTGTCAACAACCTACCCTTCTGTTCTGAAAACATCCTTTCTTTCACTTTGATGGACCCAAGAAGAAATAGCTGGGCCTTGAATCCTTCTCACAGCTCTGCCTTACAGTTTGATTGCAAAGAAGGTGCCAACTGCAGTTCAGTAGGCTTTCTTTTCCCCTCCATTATTGGCCAGTCTTGAATGACACAGAAACAAGGATGTTTTATATAATAACTTGCCAGCTTCTGAATACTTGAGATTTATAATGGTACATCCAGTTTCAAAATGGAACTAGCACCCTTGTATACAGTGTGGCGGCTCTTCACCCACACATGGCTCTACAGTGATGAGAGGGCCGGACACCTAATACCGTATGTGGCTGATGAACCACTCAAGTACTAATAAATCACTTTTCATCATTTTCCTTTCCTCTTTACCAAGAGGGGAAAAAAGAATACACTATACAGTTTTAGGGTTATGGTTTAGAAGCATAGTTCCATGATAATGTGAGCGGAGCTGGCTGGAGCCAGGGTCAGACTAGATGGCCCAGGAGACCCTTCTGACTCGCTCTGTTTCTATATTTCTGTGTTTCTATGATCCAATTCCCAGTGCATCTTTTGAAAGCTGTAAGGCTGATACGGTGACAAGGGAGAAGCTGCAAGTGGCAGGTTGCGCCTTAATGTTTTACTACTATGGTAGTTTCTCTAACACATGAAAGCTGTGACAGTGAATTGCTGGAAGGTCTAAGTTATGTAGCGAAGGAACACAAGCCACCAAAGCATTGGATCTCTTGCTTAATTATTTACGAGAAACTTTCATCTGTGTAAGCAACAAAAACGAACTTCTACAGTAGATACTGCTGAGCGTGAGGGAGGGGAGGCCTTGAACACTCTTGTTTAAATTATAGAATGAACGATACCAGCAACATGTGTCCTTTTTGACAGGAATGCTGGGCTCTATCGCCCTTGCATTTTTAAGGGGCAATTCATCTGTTGACATTAAAGATCATTTATTGGCCTGGATTGATTTTGAAAAAATATATATGTTTGTGCAGCTCTTGTGTGAATCTGCAAGTGCTTGCACAAGGGCCATCCATGATTCAATTCCCTTTGTGAATGGGCTGGTCCCACATTCGGAAGAAACCTTCTTGATGCACCTTAATTTCCTCATGGAAGGGTTTTTTTGATCCACATATGCAAGGAAAACCGCTACTTTTAACAGCAGAAAAGATCAGCCAGGGGGTCCTTAACACTCTTATTTTCCAAGACCAAGAAAGTTTCTCTTCATTTTGAAAATTCATAGTCAGCACTTTGCCATCCTCAAGAGAATGGATTGCTGCTTTCTCGGTTGTCATGGCCCCGGTTGCAGGGAGCAGCTCAGATTATGGACCAACGGCTCCAGAGGGTGGCAGGGAAGCTCCGGGAAGGGCTGGATGCAGACACGGGCTCCCAACAGCTACTGAGTAGCAGCTAAGAGAACCCTCTGCACAGACCCCCCAAGACTGGAGCTCCTGAGTCTGAGATCCAACTGCCTTCCCACCACCCTGCCCCTTGCCCTGCTTTCTGCTAAATTATCACATTTTATTTCATCATGGCAGCTTCAGTCAACCTACTGTGGAGCAGCCTGAGCATCACCATGGTTCAAAGCCATGAGTCTGGCTCTCGCTCTAGTCTAGCAACGCAACCTTGCAGAAGCTTGGTGGGGGTACAGCTCAGAGATGCAGGATCCCGGCTTCAGGACTTGACATGTCCATTAAAGGATCTCTGTAAACTCCTGGGGAGTATTTGCTGATTAGGAGGGGCAACGATACAAACTGTGCAAGGAGACTTTATAAGTTGCAAACGAAGGGGCCTAAAGGAAGAGACATATTTTATTCAGAAGATCAACTATGTATTCTAAAAGTGCTACTGCTCCCAACATACCCCAGCTAGCCATTCATGGGATGGCTGAGGGCACAATCCTTCCATATAGCCAGAAGTGCCTGATCCTGCCTAATGTTGGAAGCTAATCAGGGCTGAGCTCGGTTGAAATTTGGATTGGTGGCTGAAAATGTTGTGAATTACCCAGAAAGCTTCAGCTACGGACAGAAATGTAATGTAACATGATGATGAGGATCAGCAATAAGGTCTTTTTTCTGCCTAATTTGCATAAAGATTGCTCTTTAGAGATTATTGTTGACCAAGGTGGTGTCTTGCTGAATTTTCTTAGGGACATTTAAAAAAAAACAACTGAAAAAGTGCATGCCCTTTCACTCTGTTGTGACTGTTCCTCTGATCAAAAGTGTGTTCCCCACGGTCATTTTCAAACATCCATAGTACAGTGGCGATGATCACACTTTGTTCTGGCTTACAGATTGTTCCTACTTCACTTTTCTAAAGGGCTATTTGATTGAATCGCACGTGCCTGACTTTTGCTGCTGCAATCAGCACATCTTCCTATCTTTTATGATTCAAACCTCCCAGAAGCAATGAAAATTCATTTAAGATACAAGTTGGCTCTTCAGCTATAATTAAAATGCATGCTTTAGCCAGGTGGTATGGGATAGCCAGTGTGGTGTGGTTGTTGGAATGCTGAACTGGGGAGCTACCATGTTTCCCCGAAATAAGACCGAGTCTCATATTAATTTTTGCTCCAAAAGATGCACTAGGGCTTATTTTCAGGGGATCTTATTTTTTATGTACAAAAAACTACATTTATTCATGTACAGTGAGAACCAGTGTGGTGTAGTGGTTAAGAGCATGGGACTGGGATTCAGAGGACTTGGGTTCTAGTCCCCACTCAGTCATGGAGCCAACTGGGTGACTTTGGGCCAGTCACAGACTCTCAGTCCAACCTACCTCACAGGGTTGTTGTTGTGGGGATAAGATGGAGGAGGAGATGTAAGCTGCCTTGAGCCCTTTGTAGGAAAAAGGCAGGATATAAATCGAAAAATAAATAAATAAATAAATAAATAAATAAATAAATACATGTACAAAAAACTACATTTATTCAAATACAGTTATATCATATTCTTCTGGAACATCGTCATAACTCTCCAAACCCCAAATTGTGTTGCAATGGACATATTAAATGTGCCTGTCTTGTTGATGATCTTAACTGGGGCTTATTTTTGGTGTAGGGCTTATATTACGAGCATTCTGAAAAATCATGCCAGGGCTTATTTTCCAGTTAGGTCTTATTTTCAGGGAAGTGGGGTAGTAGATATAAGATTTAGTTCATACTCAGCCACTGGGTGACTTTGGGCCAGTCATGGACTCTCAACAAAATCTACCTCACTGGGTTGTTGTGAAGATAACATGTAAGCTGCCTTGGGTCCCTTGCAAGAGAATAAAATGCAGAATAGAAATACAATGTAATAATTAACAATAATGTTCTTTTTTAAACAGTCCATAAGTGCTGTTATGTAGTGTAAGTTTTCAATGAATGTGCGAAGTATCAGAATGGTGCTAGTTCAAATTTCCACTGAACCATGAATCCATTGCATTGTCTGTTTGCTACAGCCCCTTGGCCTCAGCCTCTAGCCCTTTCTGCAATAGCCATGCAGTTCTTTGTCCTTTGGTTTCTTTAACATGGCTCCTTTCTTGAATGTTGGCCATTCAAGAGCTACATTTTCTTAGTAATGAGCAGAAACAAGAAAAAAATTGACGCTAAAGATTATACAGTGTTTTGCTACATCAAATGCAGATGCAAGATGCTGTTGCCGGAGCGAAACACTTGGGGCAGTTTTGTTCATTGGTGTCCCTGTGTAGTTGATGGGATTTTATTGTTTTCTCCCATTTCAGATGGATCGGTTTGTCCCAGGTTAAAACGTTCCATTTAAATGTGGAAGGAAAATGGATATGGTGCTGAATGACCACATGCAATTTGCCAAGACGATGCACCAAATATCAAAGGATATCCCATTTGTCCACGCAAGCTGTATCTGACATTCCGAAAAAAATATAGATTGTCTGATATAACGTTCTGCAAGCAAAGGCACCAGCTGTCCATACGGCGGTCATGGGTATCAAGTATGTTAAGGCAGCTGTCGTACAACCAGATAAGCTCAAAGGCTATTCAGATCGGAAAGATACTACTTGAAGAACTTGTATTGCATGTGCTTATTTTAATACAGTTCTGTGCTGAACAAACATAACTTGTCATTAGAGGATATTAGACTGCCTAGGATGCACAGTATCAATCTGCTGTAACTGGAAATCATTAACCTCAGAGAGCAATTAGTACTCCTAGCTGATTCTCACTAGGCAGAGTACAACTCTATTATAGTCCAGAAATGAATACATGTGTCACAACTACAATTTCTGGTTCGATGCCTTTGCTAGACACTTTGGATAATCTAGCATTTTATTTTTTTTTACTCATGCATGCATGCACGCGCGCGCGCGCGCACACACACACACACATACACACCGTTACCAAATCCAACATGTCAGATAAATATTTAGATGGTGAAAGTGATCTAAAGGCATAGAAGATTCATGTTGAAATAACTAGCTGAAGAATGAGCATCATGTAAGTTATATAGGGAGGTTGTTTGTGCCTCAAGTCTCCAAAGGATTCTCCTCTATTTGTGGAAAGATCATGGTCAGTATCACCTAAATGCCTGCCTGCAACAGAGACATCTTTTCCCCCACCTCTACAAGTTCCGTACAATATATCCTAGGGTGTGAAAGGAGGGGTAACAAGATGAAAATGTGGTCAACACTCATTTCCCCTAGCAATCTTCATTCAAACATCAAAAGTGAATGTTTGGATACCACTCTGGGGAAATATGATTAATGAACAAAATGAAAAGAATGGTGAACCTCACATATGTTTGTAGGGGTTGGTCACACTTCTCCCAAAACACAATATTCCAAGGTGAATATTGCAGACTTTGAATCTGAACTGGAAAAAGAGATGGGCTTGGAATGCCGGACTGATCCAAAGTCAACAAGCTACAACAAGCTCAAATGACTGGTAAGAACCAGGCTGTCTTTGGTTCAGGGGAAGATACTGTGGACTGGGATGGTGTCGGGGGGGGGGGGTGTCACTTAATTGTCCCAGTGGTTTGATGCCAGATCAAATGAGAGGATCAGTGATGTAAGATCCGGTGCCCCACTGTCTGAGTACAAACAGCGTAAACCTCCCTGCAGGTGGAGCCAACTCCATTTGATGGTGAAGGAAAGAGGGGAATTTAGTCTGGAAACTTTCTGGACTAGCAATTTAATTAGAGGGAACTTTAACTTGGTCAATGCTTCTTGTAAACAACCTTTCCATCACTCCCTTTGTATCACAAAGCCAGTTCTGGCTGACCAGCTTAACTGAATAAAAAATTGTAGTTGGAAGCCTCTTGCCTTGAACTTCTGGGAAAGAAAAAGAAGAATGATTTTGGAGAGACCAGTTTATGTCATGGTTGTGCTTCTCGGACATTTGCATGCACTACTTTATACCAACACTTTCAGAACCATCCTATGCATGATTAGACATGTAGTAAAAAGACAGAAAAAACACCCATGACTCTCAGCCAGAATATGAAGAGAGTAACAGGCCATTTCCCCCTGTCTCATGGTTTGCTGCTTTTATTTATTCAGTTAAAAATGCCATCCCACTTTTTATAAATAAATTCAAGGCTACTTATAAGATTGTTTAAACATATTACTATTATATATAAGAGAATAAAAGTAATGATATAATAAAACCAGTTAAAGAAAGGTTAAACGCAGGGAAATAAACACATTTTTATAGTGCAATCCATGTCTAATCAGAAGGAAGTTCCACTAAGTTCTGCAGGATTCACTCAACTAAACGAGTGCAGGGACACAGCCTTGCCTGTGTTAAAGCACAGCAGGCCTGATGCTTAAGAGGGAGGGAGACCAAGGTGTCTTTCTAGGGAGGGAGCTCCAAAATGCGGGTGTGAATTCTTGTGTCACAAACAACCATACTTTTGAAAGTGGAGGCACAGCACAGCCTCCGGTGCTGAATGCTGTGTCTTGGCAGGGTCATCCTTCTAAGCGATAAGCTTTGGTCAGATCAGATTTGTTGTAAATGTGCATCTATTTATTTGCCTGAACTATATGTTTTGCTTCCAGTCTTCAGGCATTCAAAATACCCCATATTTTTTGGACATGCTTTCCAAAAGCACAATGCAACTTATAATGCAATATTAGAGTCAGCGCTCCAATTGTATGGAATGGAGGAAGCTGGGAGTTCTTTATGACTTCAAAAAGACGTAGCTTACTAACCTCCTCTGCTTTCTCGCCATTTTGGCTCAATGGTAGATCTATCATAGCCTTACAAAAAGGGGGCCTCACAAAAGATAAAGGGGCTTGGGTCATTGCGTCCTCCCAGTCCATCCTTCCCCCCAAAAAGAGGCTTTTGCATGTTACATTGGCCATATGAATACCACTTTAAATAGTCTTATCACAACATGAACCTATGAATTTTGCAAGCCCTGCTTAGAATTTCAGTTTGTGAAATTTCATCAGATATTAGCTTTCCCCACTAGCAATACATAGTAGAAAACTTCTCTTTTCCAACAACCCACCACTCCAGTCCTCAAGATAACAATGGGCAGACATAGTACGCTGTGTGTAGTCTGCATGCATGTGTGTACGTGTACACATGAGGAAGGGTCCCCTATTTCTCCCATGGAAATGGTAATGGAAATCTTATGCATCCCTGAGATTTACCATGGAAAGAAAGGTCCAAGGGGCATCAGATGTTTTCCTCCGGCTCTGAGTAGCCACTGTGTGCGTTGATGGTGTGTGGGGAATGATTCCAGTTAGAACCAAGACAGGGAGAATCCCTCCCCGCTGCCATATTCCTTACCTGGCTCGGCCATCCATGAAATTTGTTACGTAGTTTCTTCTTTTGTCATCTATTTCTGAATACATGTTTGCAATAGGAAGAAAATCTGCTGATGCCAGTGGGAGCTTCCCATGGTGAATCTCAGGGGTGGGCAGATTCCAGTTCCAAATAGGACTTGCAGTGGGAGCAAAAGAGAACATCCATCCACACACATGGACACACTTGCACTGTGGTCCCAATCCATGTCAGAAGTACCTGTACCAACTATTTGTTAAAGCAAAACCAACCGTGAAAGTGAAAACTGTGTGACAAAACTCATGTCTAGTTTGCCCATGAATTCTGTCAGGTACGACATTTTTCTTTTGAAAGTGTCAATGCAGGAGATTTGAAACTAAATCACTCAATGGCTCACTCATTCTTTTCTTTGTTTTCATGGGTCCATTGATGATGGAAAGCAGATGGAATGATTTTGACCTCATCTAGCTGTAAAGTATTCAGGTAGATCTTCCCCACGCATTTTCAATTAAGGTTTTTTGTTTGTGTTTTTTGTTTGCTTTTTGGCTATATGGCTTTTTGTTTTTAAATTGGACTCTTCTCTGCTGTTTTTAGCTTATTTTGGATGTCTATTTTAACATTTGTTATGGTGTTTTTACAATGATGATATTTCTGCTTTCATCTTTGCTGTGAGCCAGCATGAGAACTCTGATTGAACAGTGAGGTTATAACTACTTCCAGTAGATAAATAACTACAAGCAGAAGTTCCCCATTTTGCATAGTGTCCATAAACTGTTCCCCACATAGCTTATGATAGCATGCACCATTAAGTCCTGTTTCCATTTTTGACAGGCTTCTGGGAGATACCTCTCTCTCTCTTCTGGAGTGAAGTAAATTAAAGGAGTACCTGGCACAATGAAACTGGTACTTCTGGGCAGTGGGCTTCTTACATTACAAAAAGGTGTTGTGCACCAATTCTGTTAAAGAAAAAAGCATGGAACAAGCAGTGAGAAAATAGAAGAGGGTCATCTGGCTCCTGTAAAATGCCACATATGAAGCACGATGGTGGTACACTAAACTCCGCTTCTTGATGCAATCGTGGTTACCGAAACTGAAATGAAGGACAGCTTTCAGAGGACCAGCTGCCAGGCTCAGTAGGGGTCCCTCTTTCAGTTGCAGATGGGGGTGGTGTTGAAAGTCTAGGACACGATGCATCTTTCCATGCATGGCAGCCCCCCATCCACTTATCCTAAGGACAACTGAAACAAAGCAGACCCACTTTTCCTGGCTTTGACAGCTCAGTGTTCCTTTTTCTTCAGTCTTTAAAATAATAGGTTCATAAGACAGTTGTTGGGTTTTGCCTTGACTATTGCATCTTCAAAAGCCATCAGCATGAGGATGGGATTGTTTAGAACCAGAGATGTTGGGGGCAGAACTTAAGCGTATGCCCCTGTCCCATTCCCCATTTTAGCCCTACACATGCCTGAGTAGGACTATAACTTGAAGGGGTATCTGGCAGTGTTGTACCTCTCTTTAGCTAGCAATATCTGTCAATCCACATACATATGGTTCCTTTACTGTTCTTCCAAATCAATCTGGAAGACAGGTTGCTTCCGCTACTTGGCCCCTGAAGCTATATGGGCGTCCCAATAGCCACAAAGCTCGTCTGAGAAGTCATTGATTCAGCTTGCCTTGGGCAGCCTGCACTGGAACAGCCAACCCCTAGAAAATGTGGGATCTCCAACCCAGGGACCCTTCTCACATTTCAGGTTAGCACAGAACCAAAACTGCAGACCAAACAAACTTGACAAGGAAATGCAGTGATTCTGGAGTTGGAAATGCAGGACACTGGCCAGTGCGTAAGCGTTGGGGCAACACTCATAAAAGCATTTTCACCATATATCACATCTCAGAACTATGTTCTCTTAAATGTCTTTTAATATGCTAGTAAAACACGCATCTTATTAGCAAGGTTCCAGACTACCCCTTTCATGTTTGCATTGGCTAATTTGATTTCCTGATCTGCTTATAAGAGTCTAAGGCACTGCTTGTTCCCCCTAAACTCTATACTTTAATTTATTTTTAACACTACAAAGACTTTCACATGCAACGCCTCTGTCCCTTCACATAGTGTGAAGAGGCATAGGATGACTAAAGCTGCAATTGCAGGCCAGCTTCCATGGGAGTCAGTCAGTCCCCACTGGACTGAATGAATCTTACTTTTAAGAAGCTCTGCGCTGTAAGTAACTGGAGGCCTCAGAAGAATTGGATCCCTATAGCATTTGACAATGTGCGAACAAAGGAGTGGGCGTTTGGAAATAATAACCCTCTATGATTGCCTTTCCTTAAAAAAATTCCCTCTATTCCTGACACTGTTTATTAAGCACTTGACTGTTCTAACCTACCCTTCTCTTGCTATCATTTCCCCTTTACATTAACTTTTCTGATCTCCTCAGTGTTGTTTCTGTTGTGCCTCCTTTCATTCTTTTTAGCATTACATCTCCACTCATTTCCTGATCATTAATTCTCCTTTCTTGCCAAGGCAGATAAAATACCTGAGATGGAAGACAGAATTATCTTGTCTTTCATGTAGGATAGTCTCTTAGGCATCACCCAAGGAGATGGAAAGCAAAAAACACAAAAAAGAGGCTTGAGTTTTGCATAAATTTGCATAGGCTAATTTATATGTAGAACAAATCTTGAAATGGGTGCAATAATTTAAATGGAAAGGTAGTATTGTCTCTAATAATGGGAGGACTACTTGACCTACATGCCTGCTCAGGCTGCTGTCCAGTTGGCTGATCCACAGCCCAAAGGCTCCTGTCCTCCCTTTTTAGAGTTCCTTATTCCAAACACAACTTGAATGGCTGTTCAAATAAAGGAGACCTTGAACGAAAGGCACCTTCTGCCAGCCTTTCAAATCCGGAACTCTCCTCTGTGAAGTAGGACACAGACTACCCTATTTCCCTTGAGACAGACCAATGGTCCATCTAGCCCAGTCCATTTACCCAGTTCTTTAAGTTTTCAAGCAGGCTCTTATGGACTTATGACAGCTCTGCTTCAGAAGATGAACATGGTACGGGACTAGGAGAATGACTCATGTCTTTCTGCTCTGCTCTTAATGAGTAGCTACAAACAGGCCCAACACATCAGCTATCGGAGGTCAGATGAGTTGACTTCTTGCAGGTTATGCTGTCAGATTCAAAGTGTTGATCAAATATCATCAAGAGGCTCATACATGATGTGTGAATGCCACCACCTGGGACTCTTGTCAGCCATGCAGTAGCCTTTGAGTGATACATTCTCCAATCCAAGGTGTCTGGAAAGAGAAAGTGGTAACCAGGAATTAACAGGAAGGCTCTTTTACATGCAGCACAAACATACATTACCCATTTCTTTTCTTTTCTTTTCTTTTCTTTTCTTTTCTTTTCTTTTCTTTTCTTTTCTTTTCTCTTTAGCAGTGTGGTATAGTGCTGTCTTAGTGACAGATGTTATTTTCCTGGGCTCCAAGATCACCGCAGACGGGGACTGCAGCCAAGAAATTAAAAGACGCTTGCTCCTGGGGAGGAAAGCTATGGTAAATCTAGACAGCATACTAAAAAGCAGAGACATCACCCTGCCAACAAAAGTGCGTATAGTCAAGGCCATGGTTTTCCCAGTTGCAATGTATGGCTGTGAAAGTTGGACCATAAGGAAGCTGAGCACTGAAGAACTGAGGCCTTTGAAATGTGGTGCTGGAGGAGACTCTCGCAAGTCCCCTGAACTGCAAGGCGATCAAACCGGTCAGTCCTAGAGGAGATCAACCCTGACTGCTCTTTAAAAGGCCAGATACTAAAGATGAAACTCAAATACTTTGGCCACCTAATGGGAAGGAAGGACTCCCTGGAGAAGAGCCTAATGCTGGGAACAATCGATGGCGAAAGACAGGGACGGCAGAGAATGAGGTGGCTAGCTGGAGTCACTGAAGCAGTTGGTGTGAGCTTACACCTAAGTGGACTCCAGGGGATGGTGGAGGACAAGAAGGCCAGAAGGAACATCGTCCATGGAGTCACGATGGGTCAGACATGACTTTGCAACTAACAACAACATAGTGTTGTCTGGTTGTTAGAGCAGACCAAACAACTATCATTGCATGCTGTCAGTTTGTCTCCACTTCTGATGACCCTATGAGTGAGATCTCTCTCAAATGGCAGTATTGCTCATTTTGTAAACCCAAGGATGTGGTTTCCTTGGTGGAGTCTTTCCATCTCTTCTCTTCCCCTTCTTCTTCTGCCTTTGACTTTCCCTGGTATGATTGTTTGTCCAGCATTTGGGGCCTTCCCATAATGTACTCATGGTCTGACAGCTTCAGGTTTGTCATTTTTGCTTCCAGGGAAAGTTCTGGCTTGATTTGAGCTGGGACTCACTTGGACAGAAAAGTTACGGGATGACATTGGACTAGTTATATTTTCTTTGTGTCTCGGCCTCTCAGAACTCTTGCTAAGGTAAAATGGGCGTGGGGGGAGGGAGACCATTTATTCTGCCCTGAATTCCACGGTGAATAAGAAATAAGAAGTTTGCACCCAATATTTCATGGACCTTTCACTATTTCAGTAATACTTTATGATGCAAATGTGGTCCATGTTGGCTGAGTAACCATCATTTATAGATGCACATGAGGAAAGAAATATGCAAAAGGGAATATTCAATGTTTATTGGCTGAAACTCATCACCAAGACATAAAATCACTTGTCAATGAAAGCCATAAAGGTAGTAATTGACCTCCTGATGATGAATTCCTTGCAGAGTCTAATTGCTCTTAAAATCTATGAGCTAGTAATCATCACTTTTGAAAACCTTTACAAATGCAGTACTTCTCTTGGAAAACCAAATGAAACGGAGCTTTCTTGCAGCCAAACCCCAAGGAAATGGTCTGAAGCTGAATGTAATAATCACTTCAGCTTAAAGCAATATGCGGAAGACCTTCTTATATCTGTGTTGGTTTACAATAATATACCAAGATTTATTTTATTTTTTTAAAAAAAATATTTGCAATACAACAGCAGCAGCAAAAATGCAGAAAAGTGGGGAAATCATTTCATAAAAAGGGTCAATATATTATGTTTGCATGCATATATTTTGAAACTGTACGAGCTGTCATGCACTTTTACTGTTCGTCTGTTGTTCCCACGTCATAGAATATATAATTTAAAAGTGGATGTGCACATGCTTATCACAGATTTTTGCAAGAACAAAATGTATTATTATTATTATTATTATTATTATTATTATTATTAATATTTCTATGCCGCCCCTTGCCAAAGCCTCGGGGCGGCTTACAACACAGTAAGATACATTGAAATACAATAGAACACAATACATTACCACTAAATACAAAAATACAAAAAATACACTGAGATATAATAATATAAAATTAAAATTAACAGTATAAAATAAGTAAATAACTTCCATCAAAAAGGAAGCCCTCATGGGATACAACCTCAGCGGAATGAAAAGGGACATGGAAGAGGTGAGGGTCTCTCCTTCCCCCTCATCTGAGGGCTGCACAAATTCCTTTGAAGAACACAACTATACATATGCTTCTAAACGTCTGCTAAACCCACAATTCTGAGTTACTGAAGACAGTGGCAGCCATTCCTGCTGGCCAGTCATTCCATTATTTCCACCTCATCTTATTGTTTTCTAAATATGATGTGGGGTTGCAAAGCTCTCAAAAAGAGGGATTATTTTCCACAGTGGCATTGCTCCTCCAGGCCCCTGCTTTTTCCCTTTCTTTCCCTTTCCACAGAAGCCTTTTGCAGCCAATGCCACAGGCCTCCTCCCTGGACCCCTCAACTGGGCTGGCCTCAGACCTGCTTCATCGGTCAGGTGATGTGGGGTGTTATAAAAGGGTAGCAGCTTTCTTTCATTGGTTATTACGGGATTTTTATTCCCAATAAGCAAATTTCACTTTGAAGTTGGTTCAGCTCACTCATATTTTTGTTTGCAACATGTTTGGGAACAGGGAAAGTATGGATTTCAAATGGGGAAAGTGCACATTTTCCAGAAGTATCCACCTGTAATTGAACAAAGCTTGAAAATGTGGTATTAGTGCTATTATTATTATTATTATTATTATTATTCATTATTATTCATCATTTTAGACATTCATTTTAAAGTCTTCAAATGCACACTTGGAAAACATGATCACAAGGTGCAAACTTTTTAAAAACTGCATGCCCATTCAACTTTGGGATTGGAGAGGGGTCAAGTTCAGGTGATGTATGAGACCACATTTATAATTTGAAACTAGATTCTTGCCTATCCATGAAAATAATTCCAGCAGCCTTGGACTCTGTGCTTCACGACTAGGGGACAGGAAGGCTCGGTGTCCTTCCTCAAGCAGCAAAATGGCTTGGCCAGCTTTGTTTTCATCCCTGGCTCTCTTTAAAGCTGCCGCAGACTTGTGGCCTCATCAGATACTCTCTGTCAGCAAGTGGCCTGATCGGTCTGTGTCTGTCTAGCTCTGCTACATTATGTTGTCCCTTCTGAACTGCAATCCGGTGGGCTGTATGCTGTTACTGGCTCTTAGGTGACCAACACCACAGTTGGATTCTGGGTCCTCTTATCACAAACTTTCCACAAACTTCTTTTCTTGGGGGGGGGCAGACAAGGAGGGGTTCAGGGATTTTTTTAAAAATTCCTTTTTAATATATTCCATTATACAACCACAAGGTGGCCTTGCGGAATAGCAGAATTGCGCAAATACTTATGGTTCTCATTCCAGTTCATTCTGCCATTACTAAATAATACCATATTTCCCTCAATTTACAAACAAACAAACAGACATGGAAATGGTTGCAAAGTATGGGAGAGGGCCTGGAGGAGCCTGATGCAGTGTGAGTGAGGAATCACGAACACACAGTAAATGCTTCCTGCAGAGAAGCCGGAAACTTTGCAAGAGCGGCTTCTGCATGTGGCTATGAAAAGCTAGAAAAATACTGTGCTAGTATTAGTATTTTGATGTGATTGTACAACAGATGCTTTAAGCCACATGAGTAATTACCAGGGTTATAGATTATTACAAGGCCATTATGTTTAAAGCTTTTAAAAGTGCTGGCTTATTTTAAAATGATCTTTTTTGACCAAAGGGAAACTAATGTATAGGCTGCAGTATACCGCCCCTCCATAAATGATTTTTGGAGCTGTGAACACATGGAGAATCCACAAGAAGTCACAAAAATGCTTGCCATATGTGGAATGCTGCAAATTTATTTATTTATTGGCATTCATGTTCCAGCTTTCTAAAAAAAATATCCAGGCAGGGATAATAACATTAGAATAACACCAATAACATTAGGAAAAAATAGGAAACAGAACAGTAGAAATGGTAAAGGTTAATACATTAATGTTCACATTTTAAAAGGCTTGAAAAATGTTTCCTTACACTTTTTATAAAAGTCAGGAAATTGGGACCTAATTGTAGCTCTTGAGGAAGAGCATTTCATAGTTTTGGAAAAAGGAAAGTCATTCAGGGATTTCAAAGGTTCAGACCAGAGCTCTGTGTAAATAGCATCCAGAATTTCTCTGTACTTCGGGAGCAGAAAAGTGGAGGGGGAAGATTTCACCAAATTTCTTTAAGGAGAGGAGAGACTGCCCAACAATTTCTCCAGGTAGGATTCACCATTGCCAAGGGCTGTAGCACAGCTTCTATCTTTTTTCCCTTGCACTGCACTGCAAGGGCCAATGGCATCCACTTATTTCTAGAGGAGGAGAGCTGGAGGAGAGCTTTGTAAACACTCTGGACTGACAGTAAGGCAAGCAAGTGCGTCCTAGAACAAATCAAGGCAGAAATTTCCCTGGAAGAAAAAAATGATGAAATGGAAGCTGTCCTACTTCGGATACATCACGAGGAGGCTAGAATTACTGGAGAAGACAATAGTGCTAGGGAAAGTTGAAGGCAGAAGAAGAGGAAGAGGAAGACCAACTTGGAGATGGGCCAGGTCCCTAACGGAAGCCAGCAAGGTATCTCTCAGTGTGCACTTATCAATGCATATCGCATGGCCACACAGTTATATAACTAACACTATGCCAAAGGCTCATTATTTGGCACAGCTGATGTTTTGTCTGCTCTCCAAGGAGCAGCTGCTTTTTTCTCTCTCTGAGGACAGACTATAGCAATAAGTATTTTGTTGCTAAGCAGGTGAGCAACTTTGAAGCTCACATTGTCTTCTTTTATCTGGAAATACTGCTGGAAAAATGTTTAGGTTTGTCAGATTCTGATCTTTCTAGTTTTATTTTTAATCCCCTTCCTGAAGCAGTATACGATTTCCCTTGCTAAAGTCAGCACAGAAATGCATAGACATTTTCCTAATATACCCAGTGTTGTACGTATGATTGCTATAGATGCATATACATACATATATGGGCTGTATGGGCCCTTGAGATCAGCAATGGATGCCCTTCTCCGGGAACCCTCTGTGAATGATATTAGGAGGGTGAGTACCCGGAGGAGGGCTTTCTCTGTGGTGGCGCCCCATCTATGGAATGCGCTCCCCAGAGAGGTCCGCCTGGCGCCGTTGTTATTTGTTTTTTGGCACCAGGCTAAGACCTTTTTATTTAAAACTTATTTTAATTGTTAAATTATTGAATGAATTAGGATTTTAAAAATTTTAGCCGAGAATGCACCAGGGGTTTTTAAATGTGTTTTTAAATGGTTATATTATTATTATTTATGCATGTTTTTATGTATTCTTTGTGAGCCGCCCCGAGGCTTTGTTGCGATGGGGGAGGCATAGAAATGTTTTAAATAAATAAATAAAATAAAGAAGTGATGGGCAAGGCAATCCTATGATCCTAGAAAATATTTAGAGCCCCATCGATTTTTGGGACTCTGGGTCCCAACTCTGATGTCAGAAAATTTTTTCCAAGATCACAGCTGGGACACTATGCTCGGAGTGCTATGTCCAACCCCCACCTCACAGCTAGGGTAGAAAGAACCACACCAACTGCTTAGGGAAGAGGCTTAGGGGGTGTCCTGTGGGGTGGAGAGGAGAGGAGATCAACAGCACCAGGCAATATTATGGTGGTACTTTAGCCTCCTTCCTTGTCCTCTAAGTGCTGCAGTTAAACAGCCAAAATGGTGCCTACTTTGCAGGGTAAGAGGAAGCAAATATATGAGCTTTGCTTCTGTATGCCTCCCATACTGTCTAGGATGCCCAGAGTGCTCCAAGTCTGGAAGGTCATTACTGTCTCCATAGGACTGTGCCTTTTCATGCTAAAATATTAAACATTATTATTAAAATGCCCAGCAAACTATTACAGGCTCAACAAAAATGAACAGAAACAATAAAAAAGAACAACAAAAGACAATGAAAAGAAGCAGTACCATAGCAATAACCACCCAAGGGAAACTTGTATGTATATTTTAACAAGCCTCGTGAGCTGCATGGGGAAGGGTGTTTCAGATGGTGGGTGCCACTACTGAAAAAGCCCTGCTTTCTAGATATCATATAGTGACATTCCATTGGTCATGGAATGCCCAGCAAGGTCTGAGAGTAAAAAGGGAAAGATGCTCTGCTAACTACCCTAGTCCTGACTTATTTAGGGTTTTGTAAGTTAACAAAAATTTCAACATGGATTGGTCACTAACAGGAACTCAGTGCAGGTCTTTTCATAAAGATGTTAAACAATATACATTTTTCCAGTTAGTTTCCCATAACATAATGAATTTTGCACACATATTTCCCTGATATGCAAACCACTGTATGCATTCCTTAAACTGGAGAAAGGTATTGCAAAATTCAGAGAAATGCAAATACTAGAAGATAACTGAGTAATTATTAGATTGGAAAATGTGAATTAGGTAGGTGAACCAAACATTCTTCATGAACCCTATCTAAGAAAGGCAAAGAATGAATCTCTACTGCAAAATAATAATATAATAGCAATTGTATTATAACAATAAACAAAAGGAGAGAAAAACGTCAGTTGCAGCCATTTATTAAAGCAGGGAAGACATAACACTGGGACAAACATCATTATAAGGTTGGCCTGCAGAGACCTACATTCGGGATTTTGCTCAGACATTAAATTCACTTGCTGATCTTAGGCTAGGCACTATTTCTTTGCCTCACAGGGCTGTTGTGCAGATGGAAATGGGTCTATATGATGCCCTTAGCTTCTCTGAGTAAAAGAAGGCTCACAAAGGTAATAAACCAAACAGTGACTAGTTGGTGAAAATGTGGATAGATAGATGTTTCATATCAGTCACCTGATCTTAGACACAAAACTTTTCAGAGGGAACAATTCACATTTTGTACCAATGTGTACCAATGTCTGTGGCAGCATTTTGAGGTATGTAAATCAATATTTGATATTGAATGGTAGATATGCATATATGGATGTATTCAGCTAACAACACGGAAATGAAGAAAGAATCATCAATAGAAAATGATGTAGAATTTTCCAGAATGTTGTGGGGTCTCTTGATCTTTTCAGGCTGTATGAAAATAAACAGGAATAAAGCAAAAACAAATGAACATAGATGGCAATAGCATTTTATTTAAAATAGCTCTCAGAGGAGCTTTGGATTTATAGAGATTCTGCAGATGGCTGATTTGGAGGGGAAAAGGAAATTTGCATATACCAATGGGGCAAATGACATATTTACCCTAAGAGTTCCTAATTGTGTGCTCGATTTATTTGAAAACATAAGGTCAGGTTAAAAAAAAGTATGCATTTTCCCTTCATTATCTGAAGGCTGGACTTTAACAAGGACAAACCATTTACATTTCAAAACCAGTGAATATGACATGCTGTGAATCTAGTTTAGGGGAGGTTTTTAAAACAGTCCTTGGCAGTCCTCTTGGGATAAGAATGTATAATTTTTACTGCAATCTAAATATTCAGCTTTAAGAATGCACCCCCTCCCAAATTTCTGTAATTTACAATTCAGATCTCTGACACAGTTGACCAAAAACTTTTCCAGTGAGTTTGGCCTGCACACAAAGATTTCCAGGCCTCTGCCACTGCCGCTGCCTTTGGAGTGTGGGACAAGCTGGCATTCCGGAAGAGTGGCCTGAGCTAGGCAGAGATTAGAAATGATGAGTAACAAGTGCTGGGATTCCTGCAGAGAAAAAGTCAGGCATTGCCTGCAGAGATTTTAAAGAGAATAGGCAAAAGGACTTGCAAGAAATGGTTACCATTGCACTGAGCGAGCACAGTAAGTCACCAGAAGGGGAGGGAAAAAGAATACCAGGTGCCCGGGCATTAGCCCATCCCTAGCAACCTCTCACTTTTTGGTCCTTAGAAATTAGGCATGGGCCTTCTTGAGGCAAGACTGAGGAAGCTGGGTCCTGTTCTCCCCTGCAGAGGAGGGCAGGGCACGCTCCAACAGAGCCAAGCTCAAGGGACCAAGGTTCAATTTGGATGCCAGGAAGTACTTTCTGACAGTTAGGACCCCGAGGGTATGGAGTGGGCTTCCATAGGGGGTGGTTGAGGCCCCATTGGTGAGGCTGTTCAAGGATAGGCTAGACATGCACATGGTGGGTATAGAAACATAGAAACAGAGCGAGTCAGAAGGGGTCTCCTGGGCCATCTAGTCTGACCTCCGGCACCAGCCGGCTCCGCTCATGACATGCCCATGTGCACGTCCAGCCTATCCTTGAACACCCGCACCGATGGGGCCTCAATGATGGGGCATGTCATGAGCGGAGCCGGCTGGAGCCAGGGGTCAGACTAGATGGCCCAGGAGGACCCTTCTGACTCTCTCTGTTTCTATCTATCTATTCAGCAGACAGCAATAGGCTAGGTCATTTACAGCAAGCAAGCACTCCTCAAGCAATTAGCATGAGTCTGAGAAACAATGGGAATGTTCCCACTCCCCCAGAGGAGAGTGCAGAGAGAATGTGAGGAAGAACCAGGGCCAGAGGAAGTGGAGGTGGGCAAGCTCTGAGCACAGGCCTGGCACCCAGCCTGCAGCATGGAGTGCTTGCACCCCTCCTGCCCACTTAAGGGACTGTTGCTGAGTCCACTGCAGCGGTAGGTTTCGACTTTCCCCCTTTCTGTTAGCTTTTCTTGACCCCAAAGCCTATTAGGCAGAAAGCCTTTCACTTCTTCGGAAACATAAAGTAAGACTGGGATACAATTGGAATATTTGCTGCTTAGGCAAAATTGAACTTACAATTTTGTACCTGCTCTGTATTTTCTGCTGAAAATAAAAGTGTGTTCTGTGTCTGTGTGAATGCAAAGCTAGAGTGTGATCCCCTCTGGTAGTGTGTGTTAAACCCACCAAACAATCCCAAACCTTTTTGCAGTGTCCAGGAAAACAAGCACCCCCATTTTGAGGTGTATTGTTCCCCAAAACGATCTTGCCTAACAGTAGCCACCCCCACCCTTTGGAAAAGAAGATATATCCTCGTAGATGAGCAAGTCGAAGATAGAAAATCAGTATTTTACAAAAGCCTCTCTGAAAACGACCAGAGAATGGAAACTTCGATCCCCAATGGGAAGGAAATGACAATGGCATGGCGCTTGTTGACACACCTCCTGGTGGAAAGTAGAGAGAGGTTTGGCACATCATGCAGAGTAGAAGTGGCAGCTGCAATTCTCCAGATGTTGCTGGACTGTAACTCCCATGAGCTCCAACCAGCATAGCCAAGGGTGATGGCTCTTGCCTTTTGGCTTTGCAGTCCAGCAACAGCTGGGGAAGTGTGGACACAAGAACCAAATAGTTTGCATGTTGTTCTTGTTGTTGGTGGTGGTGTTGTTAGTTGCGAAGTTGTGTCCGACCCATCGCGACCCCATGGACAACATTCCTCCAGGCCTTCCTGTCCTCCACCATCCCCCGGAGTCCGCTTAAGCTCACACAAACTGCTTCAGTGACTCCATCTAGCCACCTCATTCTCTGCTGTCCCCTTCTTCTTTTGCCATCCATTGTTCCCAGCGTTAGGCTCTTCATACTTCTTCAGACACTCTGTCTATCAGATCTAATTCTTTAAATCTATTTGTCACTTCTACTTTAATTTCATCAAGGATATGATGTAGGTCATACCTGAGTGGCCTAGTGCTTTTCCCTACTTTCTTTAAGCCTAAATTTTGCAACAAGAAGCTCATGATCTGAGCCACAGTCAGCTCCTGGTCTAGTTTTTACTGACAGTATAGAGCTTCTCCATCATTGTCTGCAGAGCACATAGTCGATCTGATTTCTGTGTTGACCGTCTGGTGATGTCCATGTGTAGAGTCATCTCTTGGATTGTTGGAAAAGAATGCTTGCTATGACCATCGTATTCTCTTGACAAAATTCTGCCAGCCTGTGCCTTGCTTCATTTTGTACTCCAAGGCCAAACTTTCCTGTTATTCCGGTTATCTTTTGGCTTCCTACTTTAGCATTCCAATCCCCCATGATGATAAGGACATCATTTTTTGGTGTTAATTCTAGGAGGTGTTGTAGGCCTTCATAGAACTGGTCAACTTCAACCTCTTCAGCACCAGAGGTTGGGGCATAGACTTGGACTATTGTGATGTTGAATGGTTTTCCTTGGATTTGAACTGAGATCATTCTGTCATTTTGGAGGTTGTATCCCAGTACTGCTTTTCCTACTCTTTTATTGACTATGAAGGCTACTCCATTTCTTCTGAGAGATTCTTGCCCACAGTAGTATACCTGATGGTCATCTGAATTCAATTCACCCATTCCTGTCCATTTTAGTCCACTGATTCCTAAGATGTCGATGTTCAGTCTTGTCATCTCTTGTTTGACCACATCCAGCTTGCCTTGGTTCATGGATCTTACATTCCAAGTTCCTATGGAGTATAGATTTTTGCAGCATCGGACTTTCCTTTCAACACCAGATACATCAGCAACTGTGTCCTTTCGACTTTGACCCAGTCACTTCATTCTTTCTGGCGCTACTAGTACTAGCCCTCCGCTCTTCCCCAGTAGCATATTGGACACCTTCCGACCTGAGGAGCTCATCTTCTGGCGTCACATCTTTTTGCCTTTTGGTACTGTCCATGGGGTTTTCATGGCAAAGATACTGGAGTGGGTTGCTGTGTCCTTCTCCAGTGGATCACGTTTTGTCAGAGCTCTCTGCTATGACCTGTCTCTTTTGGGTGGCCCTGTATGGCATAGCTCATAGCTTCATTGAGCTACGCAAGCCCCTTCACCACAACAAGGCAGTGATCCATGAAGGAGAGTTTGCTTGTAGGCATAGCCAAATGTTTGCCAGTTCTAAGTTAGTCCCCCCATGCTTTAAAAAGTACATCTGGTTTATATAACAAGCTTGGTTATTTAGAAGAACTTTGATTTCTCTGTTAAAGGAGCATGGAGGCATCAAGATACCTCTTTCTCATCCTAAACTTTAATGCTTGCTGCTTTGCATATGTATTTTCAATCAGTTGCATATCCACATTGCAATGGATTAATATTTTGTTTGTAAATCAATTGCAACTCTTAGCCTAAGGACCAAAAGTGTGAAAGACAAACCAGATGTGCCACTCTTCTCATGGTTACTAATGGCTAGAATTTGTTTTTTTCCAATATAGAGCAGGGACAGAGTTTCTGATCTGGATCAGAGTCTTGGAGAGATCCCACTAGAGCCACAACTGTCTGTGAGGAGACACAGTCACAGGTTTCATGCAAAATGCATATAGCACACTTGGGGCACATCCCAATCAATGCAGCACATTCGAAAATGTGAGCTTGCATCCCATTTTCATGCAGTTGTGGGGAAAGTTAGAGGAGATCGAAAGGGAATGCACACAGGGGAAGGGCTCTCTAAGCTTCCTTGGTTTTTGTGCTGGCCTGTTTACCAGATTAGCCTATGCTGAGAAATGAAAGAGCAGATTTATTGAAAACAGGGAAAGGAAAAATGACAGCTCCTCTTGTCCCACCCCCCCCCCCACACGCACACACATACAACCAATCTCAAAGCTATCCTGCCACTTCCTCCAATTCTCCCAGCCTCTTGCCAAGGGGCAAGGCCAGGGCGACCAGCGGCACCCGCATCCCTTCCGAGCAAAAGCAGACAAGCACAGCCCTCTTCTGTGGGGCTTTCTGAGGAGACCATGTGGCACACTTGTGAATAAGCCCTTGAAGGTAGACTGATTTACTTGCATTTTAGCTTGTAGTTTCTTGTGTGTGAGGACAAAGGAGACAATTGGGAAGGCCCGAAAAGACATTGCAACCTATTTTTTTTTTTTTCAGAGGAGAGGGAACACTTGGCAGCCAGAGAGAGACAGAGACAGGGACAGAGACAGAGAGAGAGACCATGAAGGGGCAAGGGGATCAGCAAAGCCATGGAAGGATTTCTGAATTGCTTGTTGATACCCCAAGAAAACACTTCTCCTGGCCCCAGAACACGGCAGGGGGCTTAGTAACCTTGGATATATCCTGGAAGAAAACTGCCACAGAGCAGGTCTGCAGAAATCTGGGATATGCTGGCAGAAACAGCAGGAGAATGACAGGCTGGGATAAGTGTCATGCGACTCACCAGCAAGTCAGGCGTTGGGATGCTGATAAAAATGCCTTGCATAGATCACCACCTGGAATGCTTTAACCCTTTTGTCCTTCACTGAACAACCAATCCATTTTCAGGTTTTATGCATCTGCCATTTGCACTGAAAGTACTGCTCCCATTAGAGTTATTTACTCTTTAACTCACACAATTACTAGTTACTAGAAAAAGTACTGTATCTAGATTCATCCTAAAAATGCAATAAGAAATAACAGTGGGGACTCCTAATACAAATTTCCTCTGCTGTTTTAGAATTAGATAAAAATAACAGATCATCATTTTCCTTCACCAAAGTAGCTGAAATTTCCCTTCACCCTCTTTTCTATTAAATTAGACACTGTATCAAAAAGGAAAATAGTTGCCTTCTTATAATCAACAACTTGATTGTTGATTTTTTTTATTTTCTTCAGGGTGCTTTCAGATTTGTAAAGAGTGTGTTTGTAAAGAGTGTGTTTCCAAAGCTGCATTCATGTTCTGAAATATGCAAACATTTCCTCCAAAATAAGCATTTTCACACTTCAGTCTCTAGCGGAAAATGCACATTTGAGTGACTTTTTTTTAAAAAAATCACACTTCCCATATCAAACCCCTCATTTTTTCCTCAAAACAGAAAGAAAAAGAGATTACATTCAAACATAAGACTGAATTGGCCTAAGCTTCAAGGTGGAGTTTAGAAAACCTCTCATCTCAAAACTTCTCCATTTCTTTCATCCGTGGTCAGAATGCCTTGGAAATGAGGATTGTTAAGACTGTGAATGAATTCCTGAACTTGTGCCTTTGTTCTCCGGTCTGTTTCCTATCCATTTTTTATCCCTTGTGAGCTCTGCTATATGTCCCACCAGATACCCCTCTCTGTAAAACTGTGCAAAGGATGCGCCATTCTACCTATGGTCTGTCAGTATATCATGCTCTGAATTGGGCATCACACCCAATAAATGGCTGGTCATTACCAGAGATTTTTAATTTTTACACACATTCTTCTAAATGACGTTGTATTATTTCTGACATACCATGGGATTTATGATTGGTCTACTTTTCTTATTCCTTGTGTTTGGCGAATTGCCAGCGGGCAATGTCTGGCTGAAAGTTTCACTGTATTCAGACAGAAAACACTGAAACTTCCTTAAGCAAGTAGAACTTTTAACTACGGGCAGTCATAGCTCTCTTTTAAGTCAGTGACCTGAGGGAAGGAAACATCCAGACGTCCAACATTAAGTAAATTAAAAGAAACTTCCTACAATTTTCCAGAAGAACCCATGGAATATCTTATGCATCTGTGTGCTGAAGCTAGAAGTGGAAAAAAGAAAACACATCCATTGCCTAGTTAACATTTGTGACAAGTTGGCAGCTTTCGTTTATATTTCTTGTCAGGGTCTCCATCTCTCGGTGCCATTTTTTTGCAATTGTAGTACCCTTCACCAAAGAGTTGTCTTACACATGCACACAAATATACTCCAGAATTGCCTTCCGCCAGTGAAAAATTTCCTGTTAGACTATATAGTGGTTCTCGGGCATTTTCTGTCTATATATTATTTCTGAGCTTCAAAATGCTTAGATGACACCTATACAATGAAATGTGTCATCCATATCTCAGTCAGTTTTGAAATTCGCAGTTAAAGGGAAAAGGATTTCAAATTGCCTTGCTGTGCCCAACAAAGCACTCATGACACAATGGAGTGAAAAGTGTACATAACAACCCCTCTTTCCTTTCTTCTCCCCCCTCCCCCCGCCCCAAATTCAAACACTTCACTTTGCTGACAGGACTTTTGCTTTTCTATGTCCTTGGTTCTCCCATGCATCCTGACAAATTGTGATTGCTATCAGACCCATATTGGTTTCAGAGGATACTTTTACTGGATGAGATACAGACTAGATCAAGTAAAGCACTTTTGCAGAAGATACTTAGCTTGGTTTGGTACTTCCTAGATCTTGACATTAGAGAACAGGAAGTTAGTATCATGTATAATTTTAGATGTAAGATATCCAACAACTTATGGAGAAGGACATGTGACTCTGTGCTTGAATGGTGCTCACCAGGAATTGAGCCCCACATGACTGCTGTGCAAGCAGCATCCCTCTTCCATGCATGTGACTGGCAGTTTTTGTTCGTGTGGCACTTGAAGCTGAAAAAGGATGCGGATGGTGCATCCGGAGTTCTGAAAGCATTCATAGACTTTGGCTCAGCTCAGCTCACCTTCTAAGATAGGGTTGAGCAGAAGCGGAAGTACACAAACTGAAGAAGGGTAGATTCCAGGGAGCTTTGTCACAACACTAGGCACCTTGAGACCCCTGTCGAAACCTCCCCACAAACATCTCCAGTAACTCTAAGAAGGGTCAGTTTGGCTTGGTTGCACAGCTCCTTCCATCAACATCTCCCAACAAGGACAGTTCTCCTGTTCTTTGTTTAGATTCAGCTTTCCAATCTCTCACCAACACCATGGGGATGAAGGAGGAGAGAAGATGCTTTGATCTCATTCTACTTAATATCTCAAGTTCCTTCCTCGCCTTTTATATATAGGTTTGGCCTTCCTTGAGACAGGTGGTAGACTGGATCCTTCATGCTCTTTCAGGCAGCTGCTCCCACAGTTTGCCCCCCTCTGCCAACAGGCTGCGGGAAAACTAGTCAATGCAAGTCTACAGCTTCCCAATTTAGTATTTTCGTTGTGCTCTAGTGCACAAATGACCCTGTGATCTTTCCCTTCAGGTCACTACTACTATAGAAGTTAAAGGGCTCTAAAGCATACACAGGGTTGGCTTGCAGGTCAACAGTCACAAAAATCTGGATCAAAGCATCCATGCTGCAGTATTTATATTTATTTATTAATTCTTTCTTTACCACCCCATAGCCAAAGCTCTCAGGGAAGTTTACAGCAATCCCTTGAAACAAGACAATAAAATGCATTATGAATACCATAAAATTAGGTTTGGGACCAACCCTAGTGAACCCATCCCTCTGGTTTTCACAGACTACTTCTTTAACTTGGCTTGGTCTTGCAAAGTGAGCTGAGCCAAGAGGAAGGCTGCAAACAGTCAGAGAATGAAGGTTGCACAGCCAGCAGCCTTCTTCCATGTCAGGTGTAGCAGTCCCACATATGCAAGAGGGTTCCTGGCTGCACAGTGCTCTGGCAGGACAAGTCCACGTGACCAAACTTCTTCCATGACAGTGGGTAACCCAGATGGCTGCTCCATGTGGCACAGAAAGAGATGCTGTTAGCAGTCATGCAGGACTCCTTTCCTGGTGAGCCCGTGTGAACCAGCTTCTTCTGTGTCCAAACACATCCCTTTTCTGTGCCAAATGTAGCAGTCATCACCAACAATCACCTGGTGGGGATGTGGCTTGCACATTTCATTGGGTTCAATTCCTGCCGAGTGTCCAAGCAACCTGGGTGTACTAGCCAGGAACTTGGATTCAAGGCTGCTGCAAAGCGGACTGAAGGTTGGGAAGCTAAGCCTAGGCAATCTGACAAATGCCCCAAACATCCCCACCCATTTCACACATCCTTACATAATGTCAATGAAACAATGGAAAATGGAAAACAGCTAAAACGTACGGAAAAGAATGCCAAGCTTGGTTCCAGGCAGACTTTCGGTGGGGAGGTTTTCTATAGATGGAGGTCTACCACTGAGAAAGCCCTGCCCTTGAACCATGGCTTGGAGGAGTTAGTTGTCTGAGGTTACTGAATGAGTCATGGCTGACCCATGATTTGAATGGAGGCTTTGCCACCCCCACCCCCAATAATGCAGGTTGCCACAGCACTGGGATTTTGCACATTAAGCTCATGTTTTGATTGTAAAATTAGTCACACGTGATGTTTAATATTACTTCTTACTGATGATCTATTGGCCTGGAAAGATCTGGCAGAGGTGCCTGCCCATCTGGCTACCACTAATTTTGTGGGGCTTGTGCAGAGAAACATTCTGTTATGGTGCCTTTCCAACTGGTGCAATATGGTGCTTAGGCTGCTGAACTAGGATTCAGGAGACGTGGGTTCTAGTCCCAACTCAGCCATGAAACACACTGAGTGACTTTAGAGATAGTCACTGATTCTCAGTCTAGTCTACATTGCAAGGTTGATGTGAAGATAAAACAGAAAGGAAGGGAGATGTATGAACCTTGGATTCCTTGGAAGAGGGGGAAAAGATAGAAAAAAATGAACCCACAGCTGTAGCTCTGCATACCCAGTCCCTGCTCAGGGTTGTCATGCCATTTATGAAAAGCTCTGTAAGAATTAAGCAACCCTGAAATTGCCTGTGATTTGTTCAACTTTGCATAACACACACTCACCAGGTTTGCCTGACACAACAGGCTTGAAGAGGGGTTGGATGTGCAGTATGGTGCCTGCATGAGAAACACCTCCCCATCCCAGCCTCACTGGTTGTATTGTGCAAAATGGCCCATTAAGTCAATTCAACAAAAGCTGGTATAGGGATAGAAGTTTGCTGCTAAATGTTGATTCAAACACTGCAGCCTTCACCTGGGGAACTGATGGAAATGGATGCTGTGAAAGAGACTCACTACCCTGTTTGGCCAAATGGCCCAGTGGGGACTGGAGAGGCTTCTGCTCATGCAATGGGATCTCCACTGACGTCATGGGGCTGTCCCATCTTCTCCTTTCTCCTGCAGCCCCTGTTTGTCCCATATATGATTCAGGGTCTCCCACAACTCGCTGCAGCACATCTGGGGGACAAATGGGTTGCTGCAGGGGAAAGGAAATCCACTCCATTAGCAGTCTCCATTTTGCTAGCAGATGACCCATGTTAGATGTACCCTACATTTCCAAACAGTTTAGCACAAAACATCTCTAGCTGCTTTACACAAGGGCACAACACAGCAATCAGCTTCTGGTGCAAGGAGTACATTTCATAGCACCGAAGCTACTCGCCACGTGGGAGCAACAATCCCCATTCAAGCTAATGAATGTCAGGTCTTTATTTCCTTAGCTGTAAATAATGCCAACCTGTTTAAGCAAAGTGTCCTCAGCATTTGTCACTAAATCAGTAGAGTGACAAATGATAATTCGTTCTCCATATTTATAACATGGCACTGTCACTGAGCTATTATTCTTTTCAGCTGAATGTTAGGAAATGTGTTATGTTTATGGCCCAATTCTATCATTGCATGTTGGGACATTACTGGTAATGACATCAACAGAATGTTAATATACATGCAAGAGGTTGGGGCTGGGAACATGTGAGGAACAGTGCAGGCAACTGAAAAATAGCGCAGCACAGCTCACCACCACAATTGATGTCCTTGTCTCCTCTAGGCAAGGCAATTACAATTGGGTAACCTGCGAAATCCACTCAGGTGTTTCAGCAATTGCAGAGTGTATCTGCCTGTTTTCCAAGCAAATGGAGAGCTGGCTGGCAGAAACAAATAACACCCATCTTGATACTCAGCATTGCTTGCAATCAATTCTCTAATGGCAAAAACCATGGTGCCAGCTACAAAGACCTAAATGACTGAACACCCAGTTATTTCAGAGATCTAAAATCTCTCTGGGGGAAGATGAGGCACTTTGCAGGATGAGCATTCTTGCTCTGTAATATGGGGAGAAAAACTTTTAGTTTCAGGAAAACCTGCGATTTGTTAGTTTGTTGATTAGGCTGGAGATTGTCAGATGAAATGTTCAAGCATCAAACTGGTTCTCTGGGCTTGTTAGATTGGAATAGTGTCACATGGTAAAAAACTCGGACCACTGCTTAGCAGTTATTTCATCTTCCTGAATGATCTCTGCCAGTCAGGGATCCTAAAAGGATCACAATGACGGCATGGCATAGCCATTATGGCAAATGAAGCCACTCTAGGGTAGGACAGTGCTTTGTGGGTTGGTCAAACAGGTAATTGGAATCATGCAGGAGGCATAATAATATTACTGCTGAGAAACAAAAGCTGCTCAAGACAAAACACTCTGGATAGTTGAACATCTTCATCTCCTTTTGGGACAGTCCATGAGAAATTGCAGAAAGGGTGAAAATCATTTACTGTTGTTTCCCCAGATTGCGGCCCCTTTCAGCCAAGTCCTATGCCTACATGACAGTTCTTGAAAACCACTGCTGTCTAATAGATTCACCTTTTACACTTTAAGTTCATTCTTTAAACATGATTTAAGCATGCAGTACTAAAAATGCAAAGCAAAAGCTTGTGCCTGGCCTCTGAAATGAGACACGGACTCCATAAAGGTCATCTCGTAAGTGAAAAGATCCATTAATATTTTGGTTCCCAGTTTATGTCACCTTTTCCAGCTGGTTCTGTAGTTGATAAAACCGTCTTCTGTTTGTGTCGAAACTTCACTTTCAGTACAACTCATTTACTTTTTCTATCACAGATTTAGATGAAGCCCATTAACAAAGACTTGTGTGGGTACTTTCCTAGCAGCTGATCTGAGAAAGGACAATCTTTTGGCTTCATTTAAAAGGTCAGCCATTAAAGGAGCACAGGATATATAACATTGGCATTTACCTTCAGATATCATTAATGCTTGCTCCTTTTCATTTGCATGGCTTCCTTTCCGTTCACTGAATTCCACGTCTGGGAGCATTCTGGAAGCATCGCCAGCCACCGTTCACCCAGACAGGAAGGCCCTCCATTATGCATTATGAAAGGCTGGTTGCCTCTCCATCTTTGCTTTCAGAAAGACAGCGTTGAATGATGACTCATGCACTTGCTTTGAATGATGCAAAAACAAGCATATGTTGATTTACTCTGAAATGTAGCCATCTGTTTTCCTCATGATAGAAAATACCGGCATTTCTGCAAAGGTTGAAAAGGGAAAAGACATCCGTTTACCTTGCAAACACCTCACAGTTTGTAATCCAGAAATGCTTTTACTTGTCTCCATTTCTTTGCATGGCAGCATTAGTGGGCTGGGACAGAAGATGCAAGACACAGCAGCTGGACTGAACAAGGGACCACCTTCAAGGATTTGCAGAAGAGACAAACATGCTGGTTCAATAGTTTCCCACCTAATGTCTATTCAGGGATGCTTTGCCCTGCCCGGTGGGCTGAAATTTCATCCAACCTCCAAGGCCATCCTCTGCAAGGGAGGAGGGTGGTTTTCGTGCTCCAGGTGCTTCTGGTGCCTCCCAAGAACAAGCCATAAATGAGGCAGATTAGCCCCAAAGGCCACCGTGCCCTGCCTCTGGGTCCAACCACTTTAGAAGAGCAGGCTATGCAAATGCCTCCAAGTGCTCATTGCATCCTGTCCCTCTCCCGACCCAACCTGGCACCCTAATCACATGTGACCAAATCAAGCTGCCTATTCAACAAGGCCATGAAGGCTTCCAGAGGAGAAATAATCCCCCAAGGTGCTCTTGAAGAGTTGGGTGAAATCCCACACAAGCCAGGAGAACCAGACAATAAGCCCCTGCCAAGCACCCCGCACCCCACAAAACTGAAAATATAATCAGACTAGAATATTTTTGTGACCCCAATTCACATGGGTCACAGAATTCAGAAAGGTACAAGGGGAGAAATATCCAGCCCCCTTAATTTATCTGTCCAATGTACAATTAATCTGGCTGGATCATCATCATCATCATGATTATTACTGTTTTTCTGTGCCATCAAATAGCCAAAGCACAGTTGACTGATGAAAAGCCAAAATTAGACTGTCCCCATGGTAATTTGGTTTTCCCAGTTGAATTACAAATTAGTTATCACAAAATTTCACACATCCAGTGGTTGCTATTGGACACCATCCAAATCTGATTCACAGTACATTTGAAAGTTCATGCTCAAACAAAACATTTAAGAATTGTGAAAGGATGCTGAAAGGAGTTTTGATAAAACCAGCAACATTTCTTAGAGGTGTTTTGCACATCTCCAAAGCAGATGCGTCTTGTTGTCAAAACAACTTTTAGAAAATGAAATTCTGGGCAAGCATGAATTCTAGACAACTGCTGACTCAGGTACAGGTAAAAGCATCAACTAAACTGGAAAAACAGACAACAAGAAAGTATATCCATTTAAATGTTGACATTTTTGTGCAACAGTACAATAATTTTAATTGAGCCTTTTACTCCCTTCTATTCTCTCTGTTTAGGGTCTTACCAGTGCTCAACATTTTGACTAATGCAAATATCTTCTTGGCGGATGGACATTCGACAGATGCAGCTGAAATCAATCATAACTATTTCTGGCTGCACTTGACAACAACAAAAATGAAAAAGCAAAAAAAAAAAAAAAGGCTGCAACATTAACTATACTTTCTTGGGAGCCCTGCTGAGCCCAGAAGAAAGTCTTTGTGAGTTATTTATTTATTAGATTTTTATTCCACCCCATTAGCCCTAAGGCTCCCTGGGTGGGTTACAAATAAAAACACGCATTGGAATTCACAGCATGAACCAAGATTACTTGTAGTATGCAAACCAGCGAGAAAGGATTGTATGAGAGACGGGCAATTCTCACCAATTATATTGTATAAGTAATATATATTGCTGCACAGTATATGAAAACCCAGTAGCAAAACTGATAATGGGAACCAGGAGGTCTGAATATCTAATACTGATTTTGGCTGTTTGCATTGGCTGCCAGTATGTTTCCGAATCCAATCTGAAGTGCTGCTTCTGACCTATGAAGCCTTCCATGGCACCAGTTGGAGCATCTGTCCTGGCATGAACCTCCCCTAAGTTCGTAATATAATCCTCCTCCTCCAGGTAATCCTACAAGTGAGGGAGAACTACCATCTAAAATTGTGGCCTCTCATATGGCTTTTATCTAAACAATCTAAAAATGTAGTCTCTACATTTCTTTTCCTCTAGTACCTACAATTGTTTTTAGATATACATGTGTGCATGTTGCCTGTTTGCAAGTATGTGATATTTATAATGCGTTTTTGAGGTTTTGATCTTAGCATAGTGCCCAGAGAGCTTCAACTTTTGGTGGTATAGTGATCTAATAAATGAAATAAAACTACATAGCATCTTTCCATCCAGATATCTGCAGTGGAACTGCAAAAGGTAAATCTGTTGATTCTGCTCCTCTCCTGTTTGGGTTGCACGGCTTCTGCTGAACCTTTCTGCCTTCATCCGCCACAGCAAGAGGATCACGAAACAGCTGATTGCGGTATATGCAGCAGCAGACGTGTTAAAGGGAGGGAGACAGTTCAGAACAGTCATCCCAGCACACAACATATTATTCATGGAATGACAGATGCCACTTGTCCAGGGTCTCGCATTGCACACAGCGATGCCTATAAATATGGATGGCTTAATCTTTTCATAACTGTTTAAAGATTAGCAAAATATATTATTATTTTAGCAATATATTAGCAAAATAAGCTGGTGGTGAGTCCAAGGGTTTGGTTTTGCAGCCTGAGGACAATTATGTCAGAAGACTAAAGATGTGAACAGACACAGATGAGAGCTCGTGTGTTGCTGTTGGCCTGAGAAAATACAGCTGTTCTTTTCACTTAATGGTGGGGCAGAGTATCTGTGAAAACGAGTGGGAGCTAAGCTTGAACATGACTTCTCTCCATAAGAGCCTTAGTAGCTATAATTTTAACATCAGCATCTCAGAATGTGTCACATCTTTTGTGTCTGTCAAGAAGGAAGAGGAACGGAGATGTAGGCAATATCTCTATGTTCTTTGTAATGGCATTAGATCTACAGTTAATTAATTAGAATGACTTCAAGGTTGGCAGCTACAAGGGGTGTGCATTTGTGTACACGATGCTTCTGGTGGAATCACATGTCGAGGGCAGAGGTTGTCATTGCTTCCCATCTCAGACTTGCCCCTCCAAGCTACTCAAATATGAACACTGCTGAGCTCCTCTAAGCACGACTCTTCTTGTTGCAGCATGGCGGAACTCTGCTCCTGCAAAGAACACCAAAATTGAAGGACATCTGATAATTCTTGACAGCTGGGAGCTTTGCTGTTGTTTTCTTTGGTGGCAGTTGCGATGATTTAAATGCAAGACAACAGTTGATGGAACCAAGGAAGGGTGTTACTGTTAGGGCAATTATAATTTTTTGGCCAATTTTTCTACTTCAGGAGATTTAACATAAGATGCATGTAAAACATTGCCTCAGATTTGAACTTCCTATGTCAACATATTGTTTGAACAAAGAAACTGAAATGTTTTCTTTCGAGTTCATAAATCATAATTGGTTACTCATTCACCAATGTCACCTTTTTTTGTTATTTTACTGGTGATTTCATTGGTTGTAAAAACTGCTCACCTGTTAAGAGAATCAGCACAGTGTGGACTTGAACAGGACATGCTAC